>NW_024429190.1:53597073-53927073 GCF_017639785.1 Mesocricetus auratus
TCAGTCTCAAAGCCAGCCCCCAGTGACACAATTCTTTCATCAAGGCAACACCTGCAATCCTTCCCAAACAGTGTCACCAACTGAGGACCAATTATTCAAATAACACTATGTAGGTAACTGTCCATCCCACCTGGATCAACGCTTAAGGGAAGAGACAATACCAAATCTCCACCCAGAGATAAATTCAGTTCTTGAACAATATTATGGAAAGATTTCCCAGTCACTGCTGCTGGAACCACCATCAGTGTCCCAGTGAGGAACACCAAAGCTGTGGGAACTATACACAAGCTTTCAACATTGATTTGAGCATTGTACAGCCACCCACTGCTGCTGGCCCAGAGCAATCAGGGCTGAGAGCAGTTTGCCTCACCTCTCCGGGGGCTTACAGAATGGAGTCAAGAAAACTCCACACACTTAAGCAGCTGAGAATATACCAAAGAATAGCAGGACTGAGAGAAGTCAACATAGAGCATAGCCCAGACCAGAGAAAGCAAACCCTGGATCCACCAGGGAGAGCAACAGGAACCTGCAGGCCAATGACTGCACTGTCTTCTGGCTCCACGCACCTCTTCCTCCTAAAGGCATTGCTTAATTTCCAGTGATTTCACTATCATGTGTCTTCACCTGGCTTTCTTTACCTCTTTAAAGCTCTTTCATATCTATGTAACACTCTAAATCAGCAGGTAAACATTATCCCCTACTGGGGATTGCTCTCTCTCTCCCCTTTTTAAAGTTCGTGCTCTCTCCCTCTTTCTTTTTTCCCTTTCTCTTTTCCTGTACTCATCCTCTAACTCAAACATCTCTCAAAGTCTAGAGACTGACATGGTTTATGATATTTAGATACACATTTAACCACCTCTTTTTAGTCTACTATTAACCCAAACTCCCATTATCTCCAACATTGTTTTTCTTTTACCTAGGTATGTCTCTCTCCTTTACTTCCCATCTAACAATCCCAAAGTCATCACTAGTCTCACTGTAACTGCTTGCCTTCTCTTCTTTTCTTTTACTTTCTACTCATATCGACAATAACTAACATATCAGTATACACAGTACTGTTAGGGTTCCTATACTACAAGTGGGTACTTAATAAATGTTTATTTTGTAGTCACCTGCTACTTTGTTATTGAGTGGGTAAACTGATGATAGTGACAGTTGCTGCAGACAGTATTCAACCCAGAGGGGCTGACTAGAGATAGAGTACCCAGAACATTAGTTTATCAGATGAAAATAGCAGCCCAACCATACTACAATCTAGTCTCTATTGAACTGTCATGTCTGCTGCGCGGCCTGTGTCCGAGAACATGCGGAGGGTGTCGGGGATTGACAACACAGAGACTCGTTCAATGATATAAAGAAAACTTTAAACAGGCTCCAAAAAGGTTCAAGAAAACCTCCTAAGAAAAGCTCCCACCAGAGAAGCTTCTGCTCTCTCCTCTCCCCTGGCTGGTTCTGCTCTGACCCAGAGGTGGATGTGTGTGGGTTTTTAAGGTGCGATTAGTCTTTGGAAAAGGTCGAGGTCAGGGCGGTTTCCGTGGGAAGGCCTTTCCCAGGAACTTATTGTATCGTTTTTAGTAAACATGTTTTTACTAAACATTGTCTTACAGCTGCCTACTCCCAGGCAGAAGGGGAAGTGGGTCTCTGCTCAAGGTCTGGTGTTCCCACATTGAACTTTGTAAAAATGTTTACTAAAAGAAGATTGGGAACTTAAACTAAAAGAACAATAACAATGACATCAAATCTTAAGCAGCAATCTAGCCCCAGATGGGCAGATCCCAGGGTAAAACATGAGTAACATGACAAACCACAACAGCTTGTCTTATCCAACAACTATCAATTCCATAGTAATGACTTCTAGGGAAAACAGCTTAGATGCAACTCCAGACACAAAACTCAAAATAATCATTATACATATGGTCAAACAACTCAAAGAGAACAATAACACAAACAGCTAAGGGAAATAAAGAAATCAAAATTATTGATATGAAAATACAACTCCGTAAAGAGAAAGAAATAGTGAAGAAAACCCAAACTGAAAAGTTTATGGGAATGAAAAACACAGTAAGTAGGTCAAATAAAAAGCCTCCCCAATAGAATTGGTCATGTGGAAGATATCAGGGTGTGAGGAACAATAGATTAATTATTGTGTCTTTCAGTAAAGGTCAAGGAATACATTTAATAATGTATGAATGAAACATGAAAACATTTTAAACACAATTAAAAGACAAACTTGTAAATTATTAGCATAAGAGTAGGAAAGTTATTTCATATGAAAGTCATAGAAAATATTTTTAATGAAAACTTCCAAAATCTAGTATTCCCACCTACATCCATTAGAATAACCAATGACTTTTCAATAACCAATGACTTTTCAATTGAAGCCATACAAGCAAGGAGGTCTTGATCTGATGTGTTTCAAAGTCTGGAAGATCATTACAACCCAGTGTAATGCACCTGACAAACTGTCACAATTGAATGCAGAAGAAAAGGTTTCCATGATAGAAGCAAGTAAAGGACTTTATGAGCACCAAGCCAGCCCTTCAGAGAGTATTAGAAGAAAAAGATAAACTCAAGAGATTATAGGAGGAAAAATAGACACAAACAAAAGAGGACTAAGAAATCCCTAAATGCAACAAAATGACACTGAACAGCACACTTTTCAATATAACATTGGATTTTAATGGTCTTGATTGCTTCATCAAAAGACACAGACTAGCAGATTGGATTAGAAAGCAGCATCTTGATGTTGCTGTCTCCAAAAGGAGAAACAAACAAACAAAAGACCCCCACACACCTATCAAAGATAAACACTATTTTAGGGTGAAAAGATAGGAAAAGATATTCCAAGCAAATAGTGCCTAGAAATAAACAGGCATTGTTATTCTAGTATTTGAGAAAACAAGACTTCAGAACAAAGCTAATCAAAAGAAATAAAGGGGATCACTTTGTACTGATCAAGCAACTAACCAATCAAGAGAAAATTACAATTCTAAAGATATAGATACCAAACACAAACACAGGCATATCACAAAGTAAATGTTAATAGGTCTGACATCACAGATTAACCCCAACACAATAACACTGGGTGACTTCAATACCCCACTCTCAAGCATCAGAGAAATCAACTGGACAAAAATAAATAAACACTGGAATTAAATTACATCCATAGATCAAATGGACCTAATAGACATCTACAGAACATTTCACTCGAACACCAGAAAACATACACACTTCTCATCCTCAAAGAATTCTACCTGACCTTCAAAGAATCAATACCAGTGTGACAGAAATTAGTCCAAAACCAGAAAAGAAACACTTCCAAATTCTTGATGAAGTTAATATTATCCGTATACCAAAATAAGGTAAAGACTTAACCTGAGAGACACATACACATAGGAGAAACGACAGACAGACAGGTAGGCAGACAGACAGGCAGACAGATAGGCAGACTGATGGAATTAGAGGTCGATCTCCTCACGAATATAGATACAGAAATTATCAATGAAATACCTGTAGGCCAAATTTAAGAATATATCAAAAGTATCATTAATGTCATCAAGTAGAATTATTTCAGAGATGCAAGGGTGGCTCACCATGTATAAATCAATAAATGTAACTCATTGTATGAATGGACTCAAAGACAAAAATCTCATGATCTCAATTAACACACACACTCTCTCTCTCTCTCTCTCTCTCACACACACACACACACACACACACAAAATTAATTAAAATCCAACATACTAGCCTGGTAGTGGTGGCACATGCTTTAATCCCAGCATTTGGGAGGCTGAAGCAAGTGGATCAATCTCTGTGAGTTCAAGGCCAGCTTGGTCTATAGAGCGAGTTCCAGGACAGCTGTCTACTTTTATCACTCCAATTTCAATATAGTGTTTGAAGTCCTAGCTAGACCAACAAAACAAGAAAAGGAAATAATAGCAAAGGGATAAATGAAAATTTCTATTTATTGATGATACAATTGTGTGAGTGAGAGATGTCTAAGACTCCAACAGAAAATGCCCAGAGCTGTTAAACATTCTCATCAAAGCAGCAGGTTACAAAATTAACATACGCAAATCATTGGCCTTCCCAGATACTAAAGACAAAACGTAAGGAGAATGAAATCAGGGGAACAATTCAATACACAAAAGCATAAAAATACAATACATTGGAATAAACCCACCCAATCATCCTGGCAGTCGTGGTGCAGGCCTTTAATCCCAACACTCAGAAGGCACGGACAGTTCTTCATAGAAATAGAAAACCAATTTTAATTTATATGGAAGCCAAAAGATAGTCAAAAAACTCTCAACAGTAAAAACACCTCTGCAGGTATGTCCATTCTTGATTTCACCTTATTATTACAGTGACATATTAGTAAAAAGGATGGGTCTGGCATTAAAAACAGATGTGTTGATCAATGAAGTAGAGCCAAGGGCCTAGACAAAAGTCCACACACCTATTGCTACCTGAGTTTTGACAAAGATGCTGAAAATATTCACCTGAGAAAAGACAGCATCTTTAACAAATGGTGCTAGGAACATTGGACAAGTGGGACATTATGAAATTAAAATCTCCAAAGGAACTGGTAATAGACTAGAGGCAATAGGTTGACTATTAAGAAAAAAATTAAAAATCATTGTATACAACAAATGATTTGTGTCTAGAATATACAAAGCACAAACACGCGTGTGCATGCAAGCGCACGTGCACACACACACACACACACCCTAAATGTCAAGAAAACAAATAGCCCAATTAAAAAAAATTGGCTATGTAACTGCACAGAGAACTCCCAACAGAAGGGATAAAAATGGCTAAAAAGTTATTTTGAATGTTCAGCATCCTTAGTCATCATGGAAATGAAAATTAAAACTGCTTTGCAGAGAGATAGAAAAAATGGCTTGTACTTAAGAGGCTGTGCTGCTCTTCCAGAGGACCTGAGTTTGGTTCCTAACACCCATATCAGAGAGCTCACACCTGTGTAACCTCAGCTCAGGGGAGTCCATGCTCTCCTCTGGCCTCCGAGGGCGCCACACTCAACAGTACAGAATCTCATTCACACCCACACATTCACATGGTTTAATAACAAAGATCTCCAAAACTACTTTATGGTTTCTCATTTGACCCCAGTAAGGATGGCTACTGTGAAGACAACAATACCAAATGCTGGCGAGGATGTGGGGGAAAAGGAAATTCTCATTCACTGCCATCTGAAATGCAAACTGGTGCGTCCATTGTGGAAATCTGTGTAAATGTTCTTAAGAAAGCTAGAACTAGATCTACCATGTGACCCGGGTGATACGACTCCTGGGAATACACCCAAAAGACTGAATATCCTACTGCAGAGTCACTGGTTATCCATGCTCATTGCTGCTCTATTTACAATATCTAGGAAATGGATTAGACTAGGAGTTATGTCTATCATCTGATGAATGGATAAGGAAAATGTACATATGCACAAAATAAAATTCTTCAGCTATAAAGAAAAGTGAAACTCTCAGGAAAAAATATATATAAAGCTATACTGAGTGAATCAACCCAGAAAGACAAACTCTGTATGTTCCTTCAGGTGTAGATTCTAGTGCTGAATCTTTAGATGCCTGTTTAACTTTGGGAGCCTGTAGAAACAAGGAAACTATAAAGGGGCCATGAGTGGGGTGGGAGGGCAGGACCAAGAACTCAATGAAGGGGTGATGGTATAGTATGGGTGGTATGCAGGGGGAGAGGGAGTGAATAAAGGAGGAACCATGGAAGGGGGCAATGGAAGAGGAAAGGGAGGGAGAACTAACACTAAGTGTGTTTGAAGGGGTCATATGTAAGCCTACTATTTGATTAGCTTTCTAAATATACATATATAAAAGAATTTAAATTGAGTCATCCTACTCGAGGTGTAATTCTTCTCATAGAGATCACAACTGCTAAATAAAAAGTGGTACACTTTGAGGTGTTGGTCAATGAAGTGTCTCAGAGACCACGCCCAATGATACAGGCTATTAACATTGCTCTTGGTTGTGTATCAGAACTTAGTGAAAAGACTCTATTGCTGAAGACAACACATTCTTTGGCCTCTTGTCATGGAGAAATCCAACTGGTACTGACCTAGAAGCTTCCTTCCTGTTGTCTGCCTTTGGCAGTGCTTGAAGGTGCTATGTAGGCTCTTGTAGAATACTATTTTAAGATGTGTTACATTTGTTAATGCTATGGAACATTTGTTTAATGATGCAAGGATATGTTGCATTTGTTTAATTCTGTGAAGTTATGTTACTTTGACTGCCTAAAACATCTGATTGGTCTAATAAAGAGCTGAAAGGTCAATATAGCGAGGCAGGAGAAAGGATAGGCAGGGCTGGCTGGCAGAGAAAATAAATAGCAAGAGAAATTTGGGAAGAGGGATCGAGGAAATGGAGGAGGATTCCAGGGGCCAATCACCTAACTACACAGCAAGCCATAGAGTAGGAAGTATAAAGAAAGGCATACAGATTAAAGAGAAAAGCCTAGAGGCTAAAGATTAATGGGTTAATAAAGTGAAACTGACTAGAAACAAGCCAAGCTAAGACTGGGCATTCATAAAAAAGAATAAGCTTCCATGTGATTTATTTGGGGGCTGGGTAACAGCTCCCTAAAGAGCAAAGAGCCAAAAGTGTAAAAATCAACCAACACAGTAGGCTATTTGAGAAGAAAAACCCTTAGCAGTCTTACCTAGTTATGAACTGTGAAAGCTACAATAACGAATAACTTGACAAGTCCATAGATGCAATAGTGGCAGGAATGTTATGGGGTTAACCTTATATTCTGATTTAAATTAGGATTCGTATCATAAATCTGGCCAAGAAACTGTGATTTTGAAGCACATGACCCTAGAAGAGAACCAATAATTATTTTGTTAAATGATCAAGTTACATTCTAAATACATACCTCTGTATGTATTTAACATGCTGCTCTCAGTCCTCATCAGAGTAGCTTCTTTGTGCAGTGGATAACAAATTGTACAGACTCACAGTGTGTCAAAGCACAGAGAACTCTTACACTCTGAAATATTTGACTATATTGGACATCTATATCATAACACTCCCCCAATGCTTAGTGAATAAGGAGGAAGAAGGTCTCCAAATAATGTAAGATGTAAATGGCAATAAAGGACTGAAACAAAACAGTATTTTCTACATGTGACAGGACACTGAACTCATGAACTCACGGAAGCTATGGTTACCTGCACAGGACCTGCTCAAGCCAACAGTCTTCCAGCATGGGTGAAGGGAGGGACGGATAAGGTTCTGCCTCTGAGAAACTATTGTCAGTTGATGGGAAGTGAGAGTCAGTTTTCTTAAAGGGTGTGGTAGGTTGACCGTGATCCAGTGAATGGCTCCACACCCACACACATATGGTCAGCACTAATAAGACTCTGGATTATAAAACAAAAAGGAAAACAAAAACCGGACCTGAAGTTGGGAGGGAGCAGGGGGATTCTGAGAGAAGGTGGAGGTAAGAATGGAGTAAGTCTGATCATAAGATACAGCACACATGTCCAGAATTATCAAAGAATAAATAAAAATATCATATTTACTAATAATGAAATTCTTAAGACAGACTGAAATATATTATCAATGTTCAGTAAGTAGTGCATATGTGTACATGAGCTTACAAATACAAACATACAACTGCATGCATGAGTTTACAATAGACCCCAGCAGCTTTAACCACAGAAAGGACATGGTCCTGGCTTGTCTTTAAGCTCAAACACAGGGTGACAAGAGATTTTTCATTTTTCTCTCTCCAATCTCTCCAAAAAGGCCCTGCATATTTGGGTTAGCTCTTTCTTCCTAGTTATCTTTCAGAATCTTCAAGAACCCATTTGTTCTCTCTGTGTGTCTGTGTGAGTGTGTGTGAAAGAACAAGTCTGTAGAGTTTTTATTATTTAAAAAAATCCGTGAGGATGATCAATATGTGCTTATTAATTTCACTTCAACTCTTTGAACTCAGATCACCATAAGAGAGTCTCATGTGGCCACTTTCTCTGTCATCCTTTTATCTCATCTCATAAGTAACTTGCTTATGAAGTGACAGTCGTCCCCACTTCACCCCAGAGGTCTGACATGACTGTGGAGGACAGACTTCAGAAAGCTGTGCTCTCTGTGATTGGTTGCACTTTAATGTGACCAGAACAGAACTAAGGATTTCCATTTAGCTATTATGCTGTTCCTTTCATTTCTGACAGAGTGTGAACCTTACTCTATTCATGACTGTTGATGTAAAGTTATTGTTACTTATTTTTAATGTGTTTAAGGGCTTTAAGGATGAGTTAGCTTTAGAAGATTAAAGAAAATGCAAAAATACCTCCCTAATTCTGTCAGCAATTTCAGTCTTGGGCCCATATCCTTGAAAGGTATTGACCCCTGTAAACGGCTAATGATGTAAAAGGTGACAGGACAGTTTGCCCTCCTAATTGTATTTTGCTCATCATGCATTTGACCTTTTGCAGACAACTTGATGCGTTTCTGCCATATTAATTACTCCACACTGTTCTGCAGCAAACCTTCAACAACTCAAACCTAATGAACACATGCGGGAACCTTTCTGGGCTTGAAGGGACAATCAGAAATGGAGATTTACATGCACCCAATATGATTTTCCATTTCTCCATTTATTTTCTTCCTCTGACACAGTGAACAAAAATTTCTGCACAGATTTTGTATTTTTCATTACCCTGTTACTTCTTGCAATTAAAAACAAAACAGGACAACAGTAAAAACAAAAAAAAAACCTTTAAAAAATATCTTAGCAACTCTGGAGTCTTTTCTCAGATACCCCTCTCCCTTCAATTAGTATGCATTGTATATAATAATCAATATGTGTGTTACTAGGCAATATTGCCTTTGATGCTCAAGTCTTCTTAATTTTGTCTTGAGTCATTAAAGAGATCTAATGTGCAATGGTTCATTTAGTTTCCCAAATACCCTTCGTCTGGAGTTGAGCTCTGTCTTCTTAATGAACTAGACAACAGACATTACTACTGACAGAACTCTCTCCCTCCCAGCTTGTCAGAGTGCATAGCTTGAGTGCCCCCTTCCCCATTTTTGAGTCAGAAGTCACCTCTCTGTTTCATTTTCTTCTCTCACAGGGTCCTTGGTAACCTTTGGAGCCCTTTGGGAACAAGGCCTGCACATTCCAAGTGCCAGATTTCAAAGTCAAATTACAGCCTCATCCATTCTTGCATATCAAGAGAGGCCATTAAACAGAAAGATTTGTGTAGCAACGTTAGAAGTTGGACTCTGAGTTTCTCTTCTCTTCTTTGTCTCTCCCTTCAGTTTGGGTCTTTGGATTCAGACACAGTCTTTGTAACCCTATGAACAGACGGATGAGGCAGAAGTTGGGTAATACAGCTGTCATCCCACTTACATCTGGGCATCTCCCTGTGTGTGTGTTGAGTTTGTGCCTTGGGCCAGATGTTATAGTGATTTACACCTAACCCACAAAGCAGCTCTTCAAAAGGGACGCTAGGATGGATAGATACTCTGCAGATAAGACAAGATGGGGCTCTGAAGGTTTAAAATGCTTAAGTGCTCCCAATGCTTCATTTGACATTTCAGGATCTGGACCAGGAGCATCGGGAGGCAGTCTTGAAGCTCCTAGGCTCTGGGACCGGGCCAACTGCACTTGAGTCTGTGCCTTTTCCATACTGTGTAATGCTGGGCAAGTGGCTTCACCTTTCTGGGCATTAGTTCTTCATCTACAAAATGAGGACAGTCACATCAGCCGCAGAAGCTCTTTGGGTCACATGGGGAATTACATTTATGATACATTAGATGCTATTTAAATTCAATAATTAAAAAAAAAACAGCTTAATGAATGTTAGCAAGAGTTGTAGGTATTTCCTGATTGGTCAGTAGAGAAGTTGATGAAAGCTATTATGTCTGTTCTAAGCGATGGCCATAGGATGCTGAGCCCGTGGAAGTCTGAGGTTCTCTGTGGCTGTACACTGCTGCCTGAAGCCTGTCTCTGTTACTCTTCAGTCCAGGCCACAATGGAAAAAGGGGTTCCAGGAAGCTTGCTTGGGCATAGAAACCGGGTGAGGCATCTAAACAGCAGGAGTGATAGGTTTGCCCTTTGCCTTTGCAAATTGTAGAGCTAATTGGGTAAGACCAGGAGTGATAATTAAGAACTTGAGCTTCTATCAACTTGTCCTGTGGGCTTGTTATCCCAAACCGAGTGATTTGCATATCCAAAAGCAAGCTCGTTATTCTCTCTTCTGTGGAGAGGGCTTACCATATCTGAACAATCTAATTTCAGAGAGATTACAAAGCAGCAAACTAAGTTAAACATTAAAAGGCCAATAATGGCTTTTTATCATTACACAGCCTCTCCTCTAAGCCAGCACTAAGTTAGATAGGTAGTTACCAGGGAATACTCAAACAACAGATACCCCGCAATCAGCAGGGAGCCCCTAGAGGAGCTGCGTTTGACGTCATGCAAAGGTGTCTAAGAAACAAAGCCCTGCCTTAAAAGGGAACAGTTTACTTGGACAGCAAGATATAAAACAATAGCTCAGTGGAGCTGTGAGCTAGGTAAACAGCAGAGACGGGAAGCCTACAGGGCAAGCTTTCCCATTTAAACAAAGGCTGCATCATTTAATTACGGGCAGCAAGTGTGCCACAGGACTTGGCTGGGCAGATTTGCTTTTACTCGTCCCAGGGCTGCAACATTTAAAACTTCTGAAGATTTAACTCAAGCGCACTGAAAAAGTTAACTTTAACGCCGTACAGATAATAGACTCCTCTGAGGACTGATTTCAGACGCTCTAATCCATCTCTCAGGAGACTGCCCAGAAACCCTAAGTATGCGTGCGATTTTAGGGAGCTGACAGATCCCCTGCAATCCAGCCATGAACCCCACATTAAAATTGGGCTCTAAGAATCTGGGAGTGAGTGGGGCCCATGGAGGTGGCTCAGTGGGTAGAGCGCCAACCGCCCAGGCATGAGGAGCTGATCTCCAGAATTCATATAAAACCTGAGCATGTGCGCTTACTTCTGTAACCTCATCATTGCCAGCAGAGAGAAGGACAGGGAGGCAGGACGATCTCTGGAACTCATTGGCTAACCAGCCTAGCCAATCAGTGAGGTCCAGGTTTAGTTGAAGAACCCTGTCTCAAAATGTGGGTGGTTTTAAGCATAACCTTTCGGACCACGCAGTGTCTCCTTTGTGTTTAGCTCCCACCTCCCCATGATCCTAGCACAGCTGGAATAGCAAAATTTGGGGCTTTATTCTCAGCCTCCAGGAGAGTCCTCTGTAGTCCCTGAGAGCCCTTCACAGTGGGCCTTGAGGGCTGAATTCAACCTCTGCCATCTTTTCATGTTTACTAATCAGGCAGGGAATGAACACAGAGGGACAAGGACGTCTTCTTATCCTCAATTTCAATGGCTTAAATTAAAAGGGAGAAAAGGACCATGGTGGGAGATTTTCTTAAATGTTAGGCAGAATAGATGAGGTGATCAAAAGCAGGCAGCCGGCTGCGTCTTGGAGAAAAAGGAGAGGGCCCCATTAACTTAGCTGCACCCTCGGGACCGAGTGGCACCTGGGTTCCTGACAGGTATCAGATCATCAGCAGTTCATAAATTCCTTATGGTGGGACTGTGACATGTGACTGACGACTGTCTCTGGGGTCCCAGCACTACCCAGGCTCAAGGCCACGGCAAAAGCTCAGTGAGAGTGTGACATTCAAGACAAAGCCAGACCCAGACTGTTTTTCTGTGGTCCCTGTAGCCCCCACTGTGGCCCAAAGTCAGATGACAGCAAGTAATAGAGCCTGGGACTCCCCAGCGTGTGTGTAGAGTTCTGCCCTAGCCCGCATGAAGGTCAAAGTCACAACAAAAAGCTGGAAGTCAGGGCACAGGAACTGCAACCTTTGGGAAGTTGCCAGCAAGTGACAGCCTCAAAGGCAATGTCCACAAACTTGTGGCTTTAGAATTGAAAGGTCACACTGGGATTACATTTGTAAGTCGATGCAGGTTCAAATTCAAGGACTGGAAAATGTCTCCAAACATCAGTGATGCGAACAAAGGGAGAAGCTGTTTCTCTATCACATCAAAGAGCAGAAGGTCGGGGCCACTGTGTGCCTTTCCTCTTACTCCTCAAGATTCTGGCTCCTTCTGTGGAAACGTGGAAAGCCTAGTATTTACAAAGAGGGGTGGGAAGAAACGACAGTAGCAGCACAGAATGGCCTCCAGTTCGCTGAACCTGCTGCCTTATATATAGATCCTCCCCATACTTTCTTCCCCCCACTGACTGTAGGGATAGAAATGGTCCCACCCAACGATGTGTATGCAGTGCTCTTAACCCAAAGAATGGGCTGAGGCGGTAAAGGGTGTCTGGCCTAGAGAATGGGGGGCTGCTCAACAGAGTAGCCCATGTTGCGTTCCATCTGGGCCAGACCCTGTTGTTAGGACAGCTCTACAGGGGCACTTGTTAGATGGGTGTAACTGGAAGGGGAAGGGAGTCGCATGGCCACCCCACCTCAACCCTGCTTCCTGAGCACAAAGTATGGTCCAGGCTCTGGCCCGTGACTCCGTCATACTCCCAGTCCCATCGCTTTTTGCTTTCTGGTGTGACGCCTGGCCTGATGCAAGCTGACCTCTTTCCTCTTTAGCCTTTGGCTCTTTTCTATGGTTGGGTTTCTAATGAGAACAGGTTGTGTGACCCCATACCTGACTTTTAGAGAGTCAGTACCTTCCCCAACTGCTTGGTTGTGGGGGCCAGCAGAAGCCTGGGGCTGCTGGAGAAGGTTGCACAGATGGGGATTTGCTAGGTGGTTCTGAGAGGGTTGGATGGGTCGCATCCCAATTTTAGCTCAGACTTGGGCAAAAGGAATCAGAATGGACTGAGTCATTTCAACAGGCATGCGGAAATGGGAGAGGTAGGCCATCCCACAAGCTGCTATAGCGAACTGGTAAGGTACGTGGGTTACCAGGTAGTGAAGAAAGGGCTCAGCGTCATCTGGGTGTCCACTTATCTCTCTGGGTGTCACCTCCACTCTCACTCATCATATACTCATGGCACGGACAAATTCCTGTATAGCCCTCAGCTCTGGGGTCAGATTTTACTCATATCTAAACACAGGACCGTCAGTCCCATTGCCTTGGCCTCTTTTGCAAGATAAGGAAGAGACAATATCCCTTTTACAGGACAAGTGGAGAGTCCCACAGAGGCAGATTCCTCAACAATAAGGATGAGGGTCAACAGAGAGTCAGGCAACCCCCACACCTTGAAAAGCTATAACCACATTGCTTTTCTTGGCTCTCTTACTGCTATGGGGTCCACAGGGGACGGCCACTCCTGTCATCCCCAGATGCCAATGCCCCCAGGCCTAGAAGATTTATTATCTATTACTAGTCATGAGAGCCACTAGCAAACACACAGTCTCAGGCAAACATTTGTTACTGGTCACAACCCGATGATTGCTGACATACGTCTTGGACCTGAAGATTAACAGGCCCAAGAAGGCTCATGTCCATGGTTTGCTACGGGCAGGTGGAATGTTCCTGGTTTTATTTCTAAGGCAGTTGTTTGCCTGTCTTAGAAACACACTTAAAAATATAAATGAACAGCAAACACACTGCACAGTTGGCCACATCCTTGGGTCCCTGGACTCCACGAGGCTTAGAGAGAACCTTTCAAAGTGGGCAAGACTTCACTCCTGCCAAGGTCAGCTAACTTCCAGAAGTGCCCAGGTGGGAGAGACATTTGTGCAAATGACTTCTTCAGCACTTCCAGGATGATGCTGGGTCTGTCCTTGAGGAGGAAGGTCCAGCAGGCACACAGGATCTCATCCAAACACAGTTGCCATTAGCAGCACATGAACTGGATGGGAGAGGAGAAACCTACAGAGCCATCATGAATGTATACCACCCTGGCACAGAGACAGACCATCCTGGTCTTTGTAGGGCTTCAAGTTTAATGTATGGCTATGAAGAACACAATTGCTGGTATTTCTCTTACCTTTGCTCCCCCTCCCATTTTTGTTTGTTTTGTTTTGATACCGGGTCTTGCTCTGTTCTCTAGACCAGGCTGGACCTCACAGCCTTCTGTGTCACCCTCCCCAGTGCTGGGATAGCAGACATGTACCGCTATGCCCAACTTCTGGCATTTGTTACAGATAATAATATAGCTGAGTTTCGTTCTTATTTTGTATCTTTAAGATTTTTTGTTTTATTTTATGCGCGAGCGTTTGTTGGCATGTGTAGCATGTTCATGTTCAGTGCCTAAAGGAGGCCACAAGAGGGCACTGGATCCTCTGGAACTGGAGTTGAGGGTGGTTGTGATCTGCCATGTGGGTGCTTGGAAGTGAACTCTGGTCCTCTGCAAGAGCAACTGGTACTATTAACTGCTGGGCCATCTCTCCAGACCATTGTTTCTGTATTCTCTCTGAAAATCTCCATATTTTTATTTCATTTTCTCCTTGGTGCTAGGGGTCTTGGGTCTAAAACCTGGTTCTCGCTAAACATGAAACCTACTAATGGGGTCCACCCATGACCAATACACCCTAGCCAACTGGTATATTGAAATCTTTCGTTTTAGAAGTGATTACAGGGATCTTCTGTGCTTGTGTCTGGTTTTTATTTGCTACATTTGTTCTTTATTTTCCTCTCTTTTCCTGATTTATGTAATTTCCACCAAGCAGCTTACATTGTTCCAGGGTATCCCCTGTTTTATCATATGAATTGCAATTCTTTAAAAAGCATTTTCAGGGTCTGGAGATTCGGCTCAGCACTGGCTGTTCTTCTAGAAGACCAGGGTTTGGTTCTCAGCATCCATGAGGCAACTCAAAACAATCTGGAACTTTAGCTCCAGGGAGTCTGCCGCTCTCTCCCAGCCTCTTTGGCCACTGCACGCATGTGATAAGCAGACCTACTCTAAGGCAAACACCCACACGCCTGAAATAAAAGCTAACGGGAAAAAATGAAAGTTGTTTCATTTGTGACTGAGATGGTAAAGGTAAAGGCACTTGCTGCCAAGTCTGATGACCTGAGTTCAATACCCGGGACCCACATGGTAGAAGGAGAGAAGTAACTCCTGAAAGTTGTCTGACAAAAACAAACAAATGTAACTACCTAAACAAAAAAAGTTTAAATGTTTCAGTATCCGATCTAGAAATTTCAGCATAATTTTTTAAATCCTAAATCCACCTTCAAATAACTGTCATAACCCGCTAATGCATTGTATTTGGGGTCCCTTAAATATATGTATGTCATTTAATTTCTCATCGCTATGATGAAATGCCCAGCAGAAGCAACCTAAGGGAAGGGAGCTATATTTCCAGGTCATCTCGGAGGTTACAATCCATCCTGTTTAGGGAGTCTAGGGAACTGAAATGACTGCATCAGCTGCAATCAAGCAGCAGCGGCGGTGGACAGCAGGCACAGAGAGAGGCCTGGAAGAAGAATGGAGTTTAACTCTCAAAGAGTGGCCCTCAGACACCAGGGACTCATCTGATGGCCATTCCAGCTCAAGGGTTTGCAAAGCTCTCAAAAACCTGCCTCTAGCTGGGAACCAAGTGTTTATCCTAAACTGAACTTATGTTGTCAGGCTGCGTGATGATCGCCTTTAACACCTTTATCTGTTGGAACCATTGCACAAGCCCTATTTGTTTGGTTTTGTTGTTATTATTGCTCTTGTTTGAAACAGGGTCTCATTTTGGAGCCCTGGCTGGCCTGGAATTCACAAAGATCACCCTGCCTCTGATTCCCAGGTACTGGATGGAATTACCATATACACTACCCCTCCAAGCTGGGCCGACATCTTCATAAATGTTCCTTGGCTTTGCCCAGGTACTCGGAAAGCCTTACTAGAGAAACGTCTTCTGAGCTGGGGAAGGCTGGGAGGCTGGAGGACCAGCTGGAAGCATTTCAGAGAGGTTGCCCCCTACCTCCTGCCAGGGCCACAGGGCATCTTTCCGAGATGGAGACCTTGAGAACCCAGTGCTGTTCTTAGGCATGAGCAATGGAAGCATGAGGGCCTCTGGGGACCCCAACCCAGGTTTCTCACTAGTTTCAACACCAGCCTTGGCTTCTAGCGACTCATCAAAATCATCTTCCAGAGTGTTTCCAGGCACCTAAGGGCTTCCTATCACTTCCCTATAGTGAGACTCCTTGAGTCACCTGACTGGCGTGAGTCTCTAGCAGACTTAAGAAAAGTTAATTTTAAGTCTGTTTAGGTTTTTACTGTAGATACAGAAAGGATGGTTTCCAAGCCCTTTACATGCCAAATCTGAAGCTGGACTGTAGATTTTTAGAAAGATCTATAGCACCGTTTTCCTCCTACTCTATCTCCTTTTTTTTCTTACTGTTTGTGTTAAGATCCTTTTTTTGTTCTGTATTCTACTAGAGAATACAGTTAGTCCTATATTCTCTAGTAATACTTAAACATCTTCATATGAAGTGACCACACCCCCACCCCGAGTTTTTAGCAGCCATGACAGGCTAACATGGGCTCACATGACCTTGCTGCTCCTGTCCTGGTCACTAGGAGGTCAGACGCCCTCCTCGTGTCGAGGAACCAATCAGAAGTTATCTGGCAGGGCTGAGCTTTATGGCTCTGGGTGTGCTTTACGGACAAGTGCACAACAGTGACAGGCAGAGCATAGCAACCGCCCTGGGATGGCCCATGGGCCATAATAACCAATTGACCAATCAACACAGGGCAGGTCACCCAAACCTGGAAGTGCACCAATCCTGAGACTGTTTCATACCCCTAGACACTCCCCTTACGCTGCCCTTTAAGATCTCTGCCTCACAGGTTCTCGGGATCTTTCTCCAGCCATCCGCCATGGTGGATGTATGAAGGGCCCGAGATAATGGGTTAGTTCGTTAAACAACTATAATAAAAGATTCTTTGTTTTTGCATCAAAATGGGCCTCTTGATTTTGGGGTTCAGAATTTGGGCACAACACATGTTGTCACTTTTAGGTTGGTTCATTTACATCACAGGTGCCACTGAAGTAATAGGAAATAGTTACATCATTACTATTACAAGAAGTTAGCAGCTATTTTTACAAGTAAAATGATCTCCTGAATTTTGTGTCATTGGTTATCTTGCTCTGATTTAATTTCTCTGTTTTAGGATTATTCCAACTTGTAGATTCATCTTGGAAAAAAGATGTTTCCCATCCCCTCTAGTATACCCCCTGGACTAAGTAATATTCCCAGTAGGCACATTAGGCTCTTAATCAAGAACCCTCTTTATTCTGGAAACTCAGGAATCGACTGTGTTTAAGGGCAGCATCTATCTTTGCCCTCACTCTAGTGACTCTAGTGGGGAGCAGGCTCTCTTCCCTCTCCCTCTCCTGCGAGGTGGGTATGGATTATAGGGTTTCATATTGTTTCTTACATATTTTTCATGCCTCCTGCTAATCTAGGCAGAAATTTATCTGGTTATGGAGTACAGGTTGTGTCTGTGTTATTTTTTCTTTTAAAACCTGTTATGGCATTTATTTAAAGTGTTGAGGTTGAGGTCCAAGGACTTGGATTTATAATGCCATTTTGCCTAAAAGATACCAACATCATTATATACAAAGCCAGGCCTCAGGTACACATCATGCAAATGCACAAATGAGGTACTATGGTTTGGATAACAGTCTACCAAAGACTCTGTGTGACAAACTTGGTCCTCAGCCCACTATTAGGAAGTGGGTATCAATTTAGGTCACTATGGATTTTTCCTCAAAAGGGATATTGAATCTCGGGTCCTTTCCTGTGTCTTTCATTTCCTAGTTACCAAAGGGTTAGTACCCTCCCTCCTCCATCATGCACTGTAACCTTCCTCCCACCATGTACTATCAGCAAAACCGTGGAGCCAAGCAAACCTTTCTGAATACTTTTAGGTGGGTTATCGAGGGTAATTTGTAGCAATAACGGAAAGCTGACCTACACAGGGGATAAGAAGTGGGCGGGGCAGGGCAAGGCAGGGCAAGGATGGATGGGTAGACCTGTTCTGAGTTAAGCACTGACACTCATAGTCATACTGAAGCTGTGGTACTCTTAACCTGGACTCTAACATGTTTTCCTCCAACGTTGGAATCCTGGGTCTCCAGAGAGAAGCTCCATGGGTCAAGCCAGGCATTGCATCTGTGACTTTAGGGTCAGGATTTTTCTTTTAAACTTGGCATTGGTGGTTTTGTTCTTTATTGTTTTGAGTCTCTGGCTGAACTCAGATATTCAGTCTGTGTTGATTCCTTCAAGTATTCTGTGTAGAAAAAAAAATCAAATACCCTTTATGGAGATTTCATTTCCTTCTCCTCAATCTTCACACACAGCCAATTTCTAATGAAGTCAGATTCACCCCCTCTAAGGGCGTTCCTCTCCTTTAAATTCTTCCTATGATTTCATTGTCCCAAATATTGGGGCTTTGCACACTTGAGGGTGGGAGTGACGGTGTTTCTGTTTAGTCTTTTCTTGAATTTAATGGCCTTCATTACCCCAAGCTGTGAGAAATTGAGGGAAACACAGTTGGCCTGAACCCTGGAGCCATTCGTTTGACTGTTTAAGATATTGGTGGTTGACTGTTTACTAAACAGACTCCCCTGAGTGACAGCCCAAAGGCTGAGGCCAGGACCCTCGTTAATCATTAGACACTTAGCAAACAGTTGGGGCCCTTGATGACTTTGCTATCATTGCTTTCAGAAGAACCGTTCTGTACCCTGCCATCAGTTACAGAACAAAAGAGACTCGGTGGCTTGTTTACTCTGAGGATTTCCAGCAGGCAGAGCTTGCCACACCCAAGCAACAGTGGGCATGTCGTGGTGCAGGAGATGTGACATGTGTGATTTTATTGTTGACTTTATCTTTGCCAGCACACGTGGGTGTGTAATGTTGGCTGGGAAGCTGGGCTCTGGGGTGGAGCAAAGGTTTAACGTTGTTGACAATTTAATGCTTGAGAGCCCTTGTTTTGGGGAGCTCTCTCCCTGGAGACTTTTGCCCTCTCCCTAATCCTTTGCATACACACTGGCTTGAAAATGGCTTATGAAGTATCTGCAAAGGCATGTGAAACTGTTGGTAAACAGTCGTTAGGAATAATATTTACTTGTGGCCGGATCCAGAGCCCCCGTTTCTCTTTGATGGGCTTTACCGGCCCATGCATATCTTTCAAAAGCCCCACATGAGGTTGAACCCCTCCCTGCCTGCTTCATCTTGTGGTAGATTAGAGTTCATGACAGAAATGGCAATTTAGCCTTGGGGATGGAAATGGATGTCTCTCAAGGTCCTGCATTCCAAGCAGCAATCTCGACTCGATGAAAGGATCTAAAAATAGGAAAATAATCATGAAGCTGCAGAAAGTTGGACCCAGGCAGGGTGACCCATACTGAGGAATAGGGAGAAAAGACAGCCTTGGAGGTGAATATCCGCTGGATCTTGTGGCAATACTAGTCACTGGACCCAAACCACTGCCTTGGTTTTCTCCCTGTTGTAAGTTAAGAAGCAAAACTTGGTTAGAGAAAGGGGGTTTATTTATAGGTTGGCCAATCTTAGGAAAGAAAGACTTTATTTCTTCCCCCATGGTGTCCATGATAGCCTTCCAGTCAGCACATGGGAAGTCATGAGACAAAAGGCCCGAGGCTATGTAGACTTAGTTGTGAGGCAGCTGAGGGGCCTTCCAGGAAGGTGACTGGGCCTCCTTTGCCGTTGTCTCTGTCCTCAGCATGGAGGGGAACAAGTGTCTCTCTTTAGAGTTTAAATATCTTCTTTTTTTCCACCAGCATGGGATTTCAGTCACAGTGGCACGGTAGAAGCAACTGGCTTGTGTGTCTCTCTCCTCAGATCTGTTTTGGGGAGGATCAGGTTGGGAACTTGAAAACAACTAGAGTCAAAGCATATGGATCACAGAAACCAGCAGGAACCTCTTCCCCTGGGTAGCCAGAGGGAGAAAGTTTCCAGTTCACCAGGACAACAATGTGAGGTAGCCCTTAACTTCATTTCTAAGGAAGAAGAGCTTGCCTTGTTTCTGAGACAAAGGCATAGCAGACTGCAAGATACATTCTCAGAGAAGTAATAAAAGTTTGATTCCATGGTATGTCTAAGTCAAGAAATAGCTCTTCCATTTAAATTGAATGCTTCTCTCTGGATGAAAACACATTATATGTGAAATGAAGCTATTTTAGAGAACTAAAAGGGGAAAACGTACACAAGGTAGGCAATTTCCAGATCATAGCCATTCACCTTGGTTTCACTGGCATGGTTCATTTTATTCATTTATTCATGAATTCCACAATATTTATTGAGTAACTCCTGTATGAACAAAGACATACTTATTATCTTCATGGATCTTAGGTCTGATAGAAAACAAAGCTATAATCAAATACTCATAAATAAATGTATAATTACAAACTGTGGTAAATTTCATAAAGGGAAAATGCAGACTGCTAAGAGGGAAGGTAGCCCTAACAATACTGTGAGTGTGAGGGTTGGGTTCTGCATGGAAGTGTGTGAATTCATCTGAGGAAGAAGTGAGTCTTTGTTGTTTTGTACCTGTTTGTTTTTGAGACAATGTCTCACTACGTAGCCCAGGCTGGTTTCAAGCTCACACTGCTGTTGTACTCGAGATCATCTCACTTCATCTTCCGATGCATCTGTTATTGACTTTGTGAGTTATTCTGAGATTGGAATGGTTGATTTCAGGGGGTGAGTAGAAGTGAGTGGCAATGGAGGTGAGAACAGAGAGAACAAATGTGCTCTTGCCTCGGTCTGGGGTAAAACAGAAATGCACTTTCAAGAAATGTAAAGGAAGTCGTATGGCTGGACAGTAGACAGGAGGGGAGTGCAGCTCAATGAATTCCGCCAGCATAAACACCAGGTGGTATTGAATATGTTTGTGTCAAGCTGTTGGAGCAGATTTGCTTTCTTATTTTAATTTTTATGATTTCACTTTGGCTGTCATGTGGAAAGCTGATTTGAAAAAAGGAACAGAGAAGGTGACACATACCAGAGGTTGTCACTGTCTGCTTCAGGAGAGGAAGGATGGAATCTCTCAGGCTGGGCAGCTTGATGACATAAAGAAATGTATCTAAGAAGTATTTATGATGCAGACAGCTGAAGAGATCTAGTGATAGATCAATTATGTGTATGACAAAGGAGGAGGTCTTTGGTCACAGTTGATGACAAGATGTTTGGCTCTGAGGCTGAACCAACAATAGTTTTATTCACTAAGATTAAGATCCTAAATTGGGATGGAAGCCATGATCATGGGGTTGGCTTTGAGATCTATGTCAGCATCCATAATTGAGGTAGAAGAGTTCTTGTTGTTTTGTTTCTTCTTGATACAGGGTCTTACAATGTAATGCAGTCAGGCTTCCTCAAACTCATAATCCTCCTGCCCCATATACTAAGTGATGAGATTATAAGCATATGCCCACCATAAACAGTTAAGGGATATTTTGGGTATGTGGATCTGGAACCACATGGAGAGCTACGTCTAGGTAGTTGAAGCCATGACCATAAGGAATCCTCCAATGGGAGAATATGGATTGAAAAGAGGAGATTGTCCAAGTAGAACCCTGAGAGGTAGAAATAGCTAAATTTAAACAGTTAGATAGGGCTGGTGCTAAGAAAAGGAATCCAGTACAGAGGGGCTATAGTGCTCTTATGCGAGGATGGAAACTTCCTAAACAGATTTATAGTGATGGCTACAGCACTTGGTAAAGTCATTAAAGGGCATTGAATTAGACACTTGAAATAAATAACTTTTGTAGTACGGAAAATATACCCCAATAATGTTGTTAAGAAACAAAAAACTAAGAGAGTCTGAATGAAAATAAAGGATGGGACTCTTTCTTTTTTTTCCACCACTAAGACAGAGTTTCTCTGTGTAACAGCCTTGACTGTCTTTGTCTGTCCTTGGCTTTATAGACCAGACTGGCCTCGAACTCACAGAGCTTCTTCTGCCTTCCTAGTGCTAATATTAAAGACATATACCACCATACCCAGAAGGGGACTCTTTCAAGAAGGAACGAATGATCATTTGTCTTGAATGCTGATAAATCAAGTCTCATGTGTTCGACCCTTCCCCCGTAGGGACTGCTGACCAGCTTGTGACTAGGAGCGAGCATATCCTGTTCCCCTCCTTCCAATTAGGCCTATATGCAAGTTCCTGTTTTCTGCCTATCCTTATTATCTGAATTCAAGGGCCTGTTATCCCCCCCCCTTCCTTATTTCTGGAGGGCCCAGGGAACGTGAGCTTCTGACCTTGGTAGTTTTCCACCGTGCCTGCTGACTGGTGTATAATGCTCCCCTCTTGTTACAATAAATGCCATTATCCTTGCAAGAATGAGCTGCTGCCTTTTGTCTTCATTTCAATCCTCAGGCCCTCGCCCCAGTCCTTGAGAAGTGTTCTGCCCGTATGGGCACTACATGCATGGTGACTAACATATTAAAGATGTTAAGCATATCTTTATTGTGAAAATAATGGTCCAAATACTGGGTAATGTGATACTGTAAAAATACTGACCTCTGTTTCAAAACAATTCTTTCACAGCTTTAAGGAGGTGCATATTGCTCTCTCCCTCCTTGTTCTCAAATAAAGAGCTAGATAGAGACATTGGTATGGTCTCTGCATGATGTGGGAACCAGGATGATAGATCCTCATGGGGCCATCCTACTACAACTGAAAGTTGTATTCCTATGTGGGAGATCAAACCGTTCATTTCCTATAAAATTCTGGGGCACGCAGAGAATGTTGTAAAACTGTTGCTTTTTCTCAAAAATGATCTAATGGTTACAAAAGAATTGTGTGTCCCATAATCATCTTGAGACACTTGATCAGTGATAGTACACCAAAGTATTCGATAAATCTTCGCTGATGACTCAAATCAGAAGTTAGGAAAGTAAGAGAGCTCATTAATCACTATTTAAATCTACAATGCAAATCACTACAGAAGTGGAGATCAGAAGAGCACAACATGACATCGAAAAGCAGCTATGACCTGTGTTGGCAATGTAAAAACGCCTTCCTTTGAGGAAGAGCCTATGCTCATTGTTAGTTTTCACTCATTTTCACTTGGTTAGCCAAACTTATGTATAAGCAAATTATTCTTATACCTTAATCTTATTATTTAGAATGCACCTTTGCTATAAATTTTGATTCACTCATCATCATTTATTTGGATGGTTAGTCTGAAAAATATTTTTCTCCTCCTTTCTTTCTTGTACTACCAAGTGGGTACTTCTGAGCTTTAAGTTAGGCTCTTCCCTGCCCCCAAGATTCTTAACCTCAGTAGCTGTAGAAGGCTATTGATGTGTGATTTCCAGCCTAGCTCTTCAGTGAAATATTGAATCCAATTTAAATGACTTTTCCAAACTGGTTTTTAGAAAATGGTTAACTCAGCCTGTCTGATGTTTACTGGATTTCTTGAAACCATCTTGTACTTACAATAGCAACCCCATGTTATTCTCCAAAAAACAAGAAATTAGGGCCTAGAGCAGAGATGTGATTGACAGAGATGTTGCTGAAGGAGGAAGTTGATGGAGGACACGTGACCTGGAGATGACGCATTCTTCACAGCATTAGACAAAGATGGATTCAGATGGAGTGTTGTGGTATTCTGGTAGATCTAATGACTTCTCTACGTCTTTCCTATGGATACGTCTTCATTTCCTACAAAGAAATTAGTTTATGACATTAGGATAGTTGTTCGGGGTTAGATGACACTAAGTTATTGTGGGCTGTGCAGCAGTCATATAAATTGGAATATTTCTTCCTCACTGTGTTGACCGAGGTGTCCTGTTCTCTTTGCAAATTCCAGGGACTCTTTATATGACCACAGCTCTCTGTAGGACTCAAGTCCTTCTACGAGCAAGCTATATGATTGCCAAGGAGGCTTTGCTTCTGTCACACGCATGACCATGATGCACTTAATGTACAGATAAGCATTACATAAGGAAAAGCCCGATCATGAGGGGATAGCATTCCTACGAAGAGTAGACTGGATACTTTAGGAAGATAAAATGAACTGTCCTCAAATGCCAACCAACCCTGTGCATGAGTGTGTACTTGTGTGTGTGTGTGTGTGTGTGTGTGTGTGCACGCGCGTGTTTCATTGTTTGTGGTTGTTTTGCTTTTTTATTTAATCCAGAGTTTACAGTTGTTATCTTAAAGAGGGCTGGTCTGCTAGGAACTTATGCCAAGTTGGCAATGAAGATTAATAATTTCAGTGCCTTAGAAGTAAAAGACCATAATCAGAAGGGCTTCAGATCAAAACAGCAGTTCCTGTGATGGCCACAGTTAGCAACAGAAAGAGGCCACTAGACATAGGCTGAGGGCAATGGTGTTCATGGGGTCCAGAAGCAACTGAGAGACTTTTCATTTATTCTGAGATACAAATTTGTCCACAATATCTGGCCACAGATTCCACCAACAAAGCAGTCTTTCCTAAACTTGTCATCACGCCTCACCATGGGATCTGCTGTCACTTGAAATACCTGTTGAAGTCAGGTTAGAGACTAACAGTTGTAATGACTGACTAATAGATGATAAACAGAGTCACCCAATAGACCAAGGTCACCCCCAGGGAGGGGCTGCAGGGTGCAAGGTGCTGATCTTCTCATATGGACAGCCTATTAATGGCCTGACAGTGGTGTGAAGAGTTTGCTAATGAAACACAGCCGAGCCTGCTGTGAGAGCCACTGAGACTGGAAAGAGAATCCAAGCCAACAGGCTTACCGAGCTTGGTGTCTCTTCACAGCAATAGAAACCCTAACTGAGACACCTATCATGGACAAAGTACCGGGTTCTATCCCCAGGGCCTGCTAAAAAATTAGTAAGAGATACTTCCCACCTATTGGCATTTGTGTTCAATTTATCCCAGACCTCCTGGGCCCATCAACTTGCATTGGTCAACTCATTTACTTATTGTCTTTTCCTCCTTGAATAGGAGGTCCCAAGAGCATACCCTGTGGGTATGAAATGCGCTCCCCATAGGCTCATATGTTTGAATACCTGGTCCTAAGCAGGGGGCTCTGTTTGGGGAGGATGTTAAATATTTAGGAGATGGAGCCTCAATGGAGGAAGTGGGTCCTAAGGGTGGGCCTTGCGGCTCCAATTCCTGCTTACTCTCTGTTTCTAGTCTATAATATACAATCTATACTATAGACACAATGTGACAAGCCACTTCATGCCTCTGCCTACATGCTTTCCTCACAATAATGAGCTGTATCCCTTCAAACTATAAGCCAAAGCAAGCCCTTTGTCCTTAAAGGTGCATTTTGTCAAGCGTATGGTCAAAGCAATAAGAAAAGTAACTGATCTAGGGCCTTATATGTGACACTCGCCATTGCAACATCTATGCCAAGGGCAGCTCCTGCCTTGCAGTAATTATAAAAGGCTTTCTGGAATAACACCTGAAGTAATAAATCGTGCCCTAGTGCTCAGGTGATGGAAAGGAACACGAAATCACAAGGTGACAGTGACTGCATAGGTGGAGACTGAACTTGGCCAGAACCCATCCTGATCTCCTCAATGTCTATTATTAGAAGCTTCCAATACCAGGCATGGTGGTTCATGTCTCTAATCCAGCACTTGGAGTCAAAGGTTGGAGAGTTTCTAGAGCCCGGGTCAGCTATATGTGGGTGCAGCTCTGCCTTAATAAGGGTTTCCCTTGCTGTGAAGGGACACCATGACCATGGTTATTCTTACAAAGGAAAAACATCTAATTGAGGCTGGGCTACAGAGGTTTAGTCCATCATCATCACGGCAGGGTCATGGTGGCATGCAGGTAGACATGATCCTGGAGAAGGAGCTGAAAGTTCTACATCTTGACCCAAAGGCAACAAGAAATGAACTGTTTGCCACACTGGGCATGCTTGAGCATAGGAGACCTCAAAACCTACCCCCACAATGACACACTTCCTTCATCAAGACCACACCTACTCCAACAAAGCCACATCTCCCATTAGTGCCACTTCCTTTGGGGGCCATTTTCTTCCAAACCACCACAAGCTCAGTGGTGCAACCCTTGCCCAAGGCCTTGGGTTTAACCTCTCTGCTAAGCTTTGGTGCCCCCTATCCTGGACAATTGTGGAAACATACTCTCCACCCCACCAACATTTCACATGCCTTTCCTGCCTTTATTCCTTCCTCAGTATTTACCACAGCTAATAACCCCATCTAAATTTATCTTCCTATTCTTTTATCCCTCTCTGTAGAATGTAAGCTCTTTGAAGCAGAATACTTCCTCTCTCCAGCAGTGAAAATATTATTTATTGAGCACCAGCAATTAACATCAGGAGTTATTATCAGAATGCTCATTTTATTTGTGGGAAGACGGGACTTAGAGACGTTGAGTGACTTATCTTAACCAGTAAGGTGCAGAGGTGGGACAAACCAGGCCTGACAACTAGGCTTTGCCTTTCGCCATTCACGTACAAGCTGCCTGTGGACAGGGAACCATTGTGGGAATGCTGGCAGAAGAGCCTGGAGCTGGGCAGCAAGCTCCCGTCCTGAGTCTCCAGGCAGCTTTTCTCTTCTGTGACTCTGCCCAGCTCAGAGGAATCCAAGCGAGGCTGCAAACCAGCCCTGTGTGGAGAACAGCTCCCATCCCAGGATCACTCTAGCATTTCACCTGGTCATGTGACTGTTCCATCCACTGAGCATGGGGGCCAGGAGGCACCCTGACCTGGGTCTGGACTCCAGAGCTTCACCTACTCTTGCTGAGGAAGTACCTCTTGACCTACACCTTCTGCAGGGAGGAGTGCACCATCTTCCCTGCTAAGGGCATTTCCAGTTCAGCTCATGCTGCACTTCAGGCCAGGAGATTCCTTCTCCCCAGGGGTCCAGCCTGCTGTCCTTGGCTTCTCAGCTTCAGGCACTGACAGCAGAAGAGACATGGCGTTTATTGTGTCCCTTCTCTGCACCAGACACATTGGTTCTGTGGAAACAGTAGCACACAGCACCCAGTACTGCTACACAGAAGAGCTGAGTCTCCAGAAAACTTCCTTACAGCCACATAGATAAGGAGCCAGAACAAAGCTGCCGAGAGCACAAACAGTGTTATCATCCCCTCTCCTTGCTACTTACTGGGGTTTTCTCCAGCCTAGGAAAACAGTCCTTAAAGGCTGGGGAGCCCAGTCCTCCCCATTCCGTTCTCAACAGCCAATACTGCGACTGACATAGTTACTACACTGAGCATTGTGAAAGTAAACACAGCAGGGGAGAATCCCACCCTCATGCAGCCCATGTACACGGGGGACTAACAGTGAAATTCATGTGCAAGATTAGTCATGATGCGTGATTTCAGACTGGACCCAGGGAGAGGGGGAGGAAGGAAATGTGAGACACCGACTGGACAGGAGTTGTGGAGTTTGCCACAATTGACCAGGAAAGGCTTCTTGCAAATGGCGATTTTGTGTTGAAGACATTAGTGAAGATGGAGAACGCTGCCGGTTCAAATCCGAGTTGAACCTCCACTCATGAGACAGGCAAGTCACTGGGTCACTTTGTGACTCTGTGTCCTTTTCTATTACGTGAACACTGGGAGTGGGTTTGGTTTTTTTCATTTGGTTTCTTAGCAAATTTGCTCTTCTAGTATGTTGGAAGCACTCCTTTTAGTTTAGATGTTTTGTATGACATATAGGTATGGGACCTCATGTCCTTGTGGGGCAGACAGACAACAACAGATGTGATGGGGGGAAGTCCTGTGTATCTGTCAATAAAGCACTGTTGGCCAATAGGGAAGCAAGATAGGTGGGACTAGGACTCTGGATAGGAGAAACACAGGGAGTCATCATATAGCCCACCAGAGAAGTAAGATGTCCGTCCGGTAAGAGAAATACTTAGATGGGTTAAATACTTAAGTCAGAGCTAGCCAGTAAGAAACAAGCAAGGCCAGCAGCTTCATAATGAATACAGCTTCTTGTGTGTTATTTGGGGACTACAACACAGCAGAGCCCAGGCGACTGGTGGGGAAAAACCATAGCGGTTGGCAAGGAAAAGGCTTCTCAGATGAATGGTTAACACTATCACTTTTGATAAACCTAGGAGCTCTGACATGAACTGAGTACATAAAATGACGATGATCTTACAAAGGGCTGTGCTCCAGGACCCTCATGCCCTCCACCTCTAGACCCACTGTCCTCCTGCTTTTGATGTCTCCTCTGGGCAGGTTTTGCCCTGTGAGCTCCTCACAGCAAGAGAAAGCGCTCAATAGCTACGTCCCTGCCCCAGGAAAGAGCAGAGACTCTCGGTGTTGGGGTTTCCCCAGGGTCATTGAAACTGCGAGTGAGAACTGGTGTGTCCCACCCACGGCTGCGGGCAGGTGCACATGCGCTCTGTGGCCACTTTTCTCCCAGGAAAGCAAGCTGCAGCTCGTAGGAGGGTTCCAGCTTACACTTTCCACCCCTCCTATCTCTGCAAACAAGTTATTAGCAGTTTTACATTTCCCCTCAAGGGAATCAGTGTTAATTCACCTTGGTGCCTCTCTGGCATCAAGCCATCAAGTCCTGCTCACGGAGCCTTGACAAGAACATGGAGGGGGGCAGTGAGGAATGAAAGGGGCAAGGCAAAGAGGGAAAGGGAAAGGAAAGAAGAAAAGGGAGGGGGAAGGGAGGGGAGGGAAGGTAGGGAGGGAAGGGAGGGGAAGGGAGGGGAAGGGAGGGAAGGGGAGGGGAAGGGAGGGAAGGATAGGATGGAGGTGCTATCCTACATTACACATTTGCTAAGAAACAGAAACCCACTGAAGGCCCATGCATGAGCTGTGGGTTCTCAGGTCACAGGTCCCCAAAGGCATCCAAAGCATCCTGTCACTTCGGTTTCCCTTAGAAACTCTGGAGGAAGTACCTGGATGCTCTGGTGCAGTGGTTCTCAACCTGTGGATCACCACCTTTTCAGATATCCTGCCTATCAGATATTTACATTATGATTCATACAGCAGCAAAATTACAGTTATGAAGTAGCAACAAAAATAGTTTTATGGTTGCAGTCACCACAACATGAGGGATTGTATTAAAACGTTAGACAGTTGAGCACCACTGGGCTAGAGCATCAGAGAAAAGGAATATCAGTTTCCTTCACTACATTCCCTGAGCTTTTCTTCTACTCCTTTTGGGGTTAATGGAAATCAAGGTTCAAGGAGTTTAAGATATATGTGTGTGTGTGTGTGTGTGTGTGTGTGTGTGTGTGTGTGTGTGTGGAGAGAGAGATTCCTTAGCCAGAAAATAATAGCAGGCTATACTGATTGCACATAACTCTCAGTGGCCTAACCTTTCACCTTGATTTGGCAGGGCAAGTTTCTTAATCACAACAGTAGTAGATACCTACAGCAGAGGCAGGGATCTGTGCCCATGTAAGCAACAGTTCTTAGATTGCATAACGTCATCCCCGCAGGCCAGGCTGTGGTTGTCGGGTGGGTTAGCTTGCCTCATCCTGGAAATCAGGATTAGGAAGTCTTCTCATGTCTGTCTGTCTCCCAGTGTCAGCTTTCTCAGTAGATTGGGGTGATGCTTTGGCTTCCTGGTTGCTTTATTCTTCAGGCATGTGTGTGTGTACATACATATATGCAGCATATATATATATATATACATACATATGTAATATATATTCGAATTTTCTGGAGGAAGAGGAATACTGGCTGGACTCATGCATGCCTCACAAGGAGCTCAGAGTGTGTCACTGCACCTACACACAGTATTGGGCACACAGCATCTTCTGCATTGAGAAGTCACCATGTTTACCTTGGTGACCTCCCTGGGAATAGAAGCTGGGCAGGTGTTAATGCTCCATAGAAAATGGTAAGTGAGGCCCGGGGACATGACTCAGTAAAGTGCTTGCCATGCAAGCATGAAGACCTGAGTTCAAATCCTGCACACCCATGTACAAATCCAGGGATGGTGACACACATTTGTAATGCAATCTCTGAGGATGTAGTGAACTCCAGATTCACTGAGAGACCTTATCTTGGAAAGAAGGTGGAGGATGGTGAGGAAAATAACTGACATTAACCTCTGGCCTATACAGAGAAGTGGAGGGGGGAGGGAGGGGGGGAGGGAGGGAGGAGGAGGGAGGGAGAGGGGAAGGAGGGAGGGAGGGAGGAAAGGAGGGGGGAGGGAGAAAGGGAGGGGGAAGGAGGGAGGAAAGGAGGGAGAGGGAGGAAGGGAGGAAAGGAGGGGGGAGAGAGGGAGAGAAAGAGGGAGAATGTGGAGAGAGATATAAGTAAACCAACAGCAAAACCTGACATACCAGTCACTAGAGTGAACTCGGGGATGAGAATGAAAATATCAGGAGCTTAGAGCGCTATAAGATTTCTAGGATCTAACACGCGGTCAGTAAGTGGTAGTAACCACTTAGTCACAATTACTTCTATAATGTCTTACAGTGGCAAAACTGCCAAATAAAACATTTTGCTCTAGAATGTCTGCTGTTATTTTTAAAATATCTTTCTGATCTGTGTGAGAGGACAAGGTTTGTTTCCATGGGGTGTGAGCCCCACACGTGTCCTACTCCTGTCTCCTCTCCCTGCCCACTGACATCACTTGCTCATTTAGTTAAAATATGTTTGATGGAGCCTCCCTGAAGCAGTGAGAATATTGCAGTGAGCAAACAGAAAAAAGAAGTCCCTTCCTGGTGGAGTCTCTACTCAGATGAATGACATCACGTTTCTTCCACGCTTTGACGTTTGATTCAGTATCTATCATCCTTTTTCTTAATCTGCACTGTCACCTTCTAAAATTTTGACACCCATGAGGGCTACAATAGGCAGCAAAGGGACCTTCGTGTCATTGGTGACCCCCAAGGCATTGCTGGAGTTTGATGCTCTTCTCTGCTGTGATACTGTCAGGAGCAAGAAGGTGGATACACATAGTTGGTAAAAACAAGTTCTATTTTATTATGCTGAGGGTCACTACACAAGACTCGTAATCTCAACTCTAGTCCTAAGCCTATCTCCCCAAGGCTGCTCACCTGTGCTATGTATCTTAGCTGGGCATCAGGTCCAGTCTCTTAACAGAAGTCTCTGATTCAAGGGCCAGTATTCTAGGGAGACTCTCCAGCTGTGAGGCAGATCAAGGTGTTGTCTCTCCAGATGTGCAGAGCAGAGCATTGTTCTTGGTCTCTGCTTATAGACTGTCCAGTGGCCATCATGGGCATCATAGGGTTCTAGGCCTCCGTCAGGTTATCTTGAGTGAGTGGTTTCACTGGTGCAGCCTTGGGTGTACTGGAGATCCTGACTAAGCTCTTTTTACATGTCTAATAGGCTTTTAAAAACTATGTTCATTATAGATCTGAATGTTCATATCCAATTCCACTCAAATTCTTATGCTAAAATCCTCACCTTCAAAGTCATGCATGGAATTAACAAGTGAACATTTACAGAGATCAGGTCCAGAAGACATAGCTTCCTCAATGGTATTATTGCCCTATGGGGAGAGAGAGAGAGAGAGAGAGAGAGAGAGAGAGAGAGAGAGAGAGAGAGAGAGAGAGAGAGAGAGAGAGAGAGATGGAGGAAGGCAGGGAGGGAGAAAGAGTGTGAGAGAGAGCTCTTGCTCCTGCTCCTTCAGCATGGGAGAACACAGTGAGAAGGTACCACCAATGGGCCTCAGAGTGGGTCACTACCACATACCTCTCTTAATTTTGTTCTTCATAGCTCCCAGAACTATGAGAAATGAGTTTCTCTTGTTGGTCAAGTTAAGTCACAGCCCAAGTGATTAACTTGGGCACTTTTTTTCTGCAGGTGTGATCTTCCATGCTGTGGCTTTTGGAAAGATAGATTCCTAGCTGTCTATGCTGAGGTGGAGTTCAGGGTCAAGAAACCCAAGTACCTTGTATGTAAATCACATTCTCTATTATCAACTTGACTCAGAACTTGATTGTGGGTGAGGAGGGCTGTTTACCAGACTTTCAAATGCTGAAGAAGCTTGTCATGTGTAGCTACGTTATGTACACACAGCAGACAATACTCCATACTTGAATAATAGGTAACTTTCTATCCGACATCACTCAAGGGCTGCCTAATGTGCATTATAAAAACCAAAGATTAGAACGTCTCTCTCCTCTAGAGAACAAAATGATTTTTTTAATTGAGCCAGGCATAGAAGTTAGAGTCCGGAAATCAAAGGTGTGTTTAACAACGTGTGTGGGTGTTTTTCTGTTGCCTGTTTACACCGAGATGATGAGCATTACTCAAGAGTTAATGGTGGACATTAAATTGTAATTATCCATTAATTACAATGTACATGCATAAATACCTAGTTGTTTTGTGTGTGAACATACAGCTTGCATTCATTCTCAGTTCAAGCTTTGTCTTTAGTGAGTTCAAAGGGAACCAGCACGGTTTAACTTTCTCTCAGTAAATGGTGACCCATTTAAATTTGAAAAAGACAAGGCAGCTGATGAGGTAGACTGGTGATGTAACGGGGCAGCACTCTAGGGAGCTGTGGTTTGGGATCCAAACTCAGAATTTATCCCTGGAATACAAATGGACTTTATGTACCCATCCCACAAGGAGCTCTCTCAGCCTGGACACATGGGGGAGCGCCTAGGCCCTGCCAGGGATGATATGACTGACTTTGAAGATCCCCCATGGAGGGCCTCTGGGGAGTGGAGGGGGTCTGGAGTGGGGAGGCTGGGGGTTTGGTGGGTGGTGAAGGAGGAGGGGAGGGAGAGGGAGCTGGGATTGACATGTGAAGCAAGCTGGTTTCTAATTTAAAATTTTTAACAAAGAAAAAAACTAAAAGGAAATTTCCCCCAAATCTGTTAAGTTAGAAAGTTAGACAAGTTTGAGTGATCTTCATGATCTTGTTCCAACTAGATTCTCGCAAATCCCTAAGCTTCGTGCTGGTGTATTTTGCCAAGCCATGCGAGGTAAGATTTCTCCCAGACCAGCTGCCTTCATTAGTAGCTAAACTAGATGCTAAACAAGCTGCAATCTGTATGCTGTTTTAAAAAGAAATGTAGTCTCTATGTGATGATCAGACTGGCCTAGAATTCCTGGAGGCAAGCAATTACCCTGCCTCAGCCTCCTGTGCAGCTGGGACCACAGGTGTGAGCCATGACACTCAGCCTTGACTTGTGGTCCTTAAGTAGTTTATAGTCATGGAAATGTTTGTGTATTTGTACTTTGGCAATAACTTTTTCCTTAATGCCCCGTCTCTGTCTCTCTGTTTCTTTCTGGGGTGTGTGTGTGTGTGTGTGTGTGGTGTGTTCATGTGTGTCTTAGTCACTGTTCTATTGCTGTAAGAGACACCATGACCAAGGCAACTCTTCTAAAGCAAACATTTAACTGGGGTCTTGCTTCAAGTTTCTGAGGTTTAGTTCATTTCTATCACAGCGGGAAGCATGGCATGCATGGCAGCTTACATTCTGATCTACAGACAGCAGGTGTATGGGAGGGGGCCGGGGGAGACTGGGCATGAGCTTTTGAAACTTCAAAGTCCACCCTCAGTGACACACCTCCTCCAGCAAAGCCACACCGCCAAATGTTCCCAACAGTCCACCAGTTGAGAACCAAGCATCAAATACATGAGCCTGTCGGGACCATTTTCACTCAGACCACCAGGATGCGTATGCGTATGGTGTGTGTGTGTGTGTGTGTGTGTGTGTGTGTGTGTGTGTGTGTGTATACCATAGGATGCTTGTGGAGGGGTTGGCTCTTTAGTCTTCACCTCATTTGTGACAGGATCTCTGTTGTTGACTGCTGCAAACACCGGGCTGATTGGCTCGTAAGCCTCCCGGAATTCTCCCTCTGATTTCCATCATGCCATAGGAGTGCTACGATTGCAGACAACACTACTGGATCCAGTTTCAGGAGGTTCTTGGGACCCAAACTCAGAGCCCCATGCTTCTGTGGCAAGCACTTAATCCGCTGACTCATCTTCTAGCCCACCTAATCATTTTATTCATTTTGGCTTAAGAGGATAAAATACCCACTTATTTAACTTTTTTATAATTAGGCAGCCTGTGGTTATGTGAGTTACAGGTTGCCAGCTCTACCACGGGTCCAACAAGTCTTCTCGTGACTGGCGCCTCTGTCCATTCTCTCCACCTGCTTACCCTGTGACCTATTCTCTTAGAGCCATCTTCCTCTAAAGGAGTGGTTTTTACCCTCCTAATGCTGGCACCCTTTAATACGGCTCCTCATGCTGCTGTGACCCCAACCATAAAATTATTTCACTGCTATTTCAAAACTCTACTTTTGCTGTTGTAATGAATCACATATAAGTATCTGACATGCAGGATATCGTATGTGTGACCCATAGGTTGAGAACCACTGCTCTATATAGTCATTTTTTTCTTTTGAATGCACAAATTTAATGTTTATTCCACCTTTCTGTCGTATTCCTGGATCCTTCACCAATGTTACAAGAGGGAAAAACAAAAACAAAACAAATGAAAAACTGAAATCAGAATCACTAATGTTATCAAGGAGGGAAGCAAATAAATTAAACTCTAGCAGCCACCAGCAAGAGGACAGCAAGGAGAATGCTGGGAGAGGAAATGGGGTTGCTAGAAAACTGTACTCCGCATCATGACTGCATCATCACTGTAGTCATCAAAAGGTTCTCCAATAAGGCACAGCAGTGTCTCTAGCCAAAAGTGATCGAGATCACTTCGTCTCCACTGTTTGTTCAATGTAATCAGTCATCATAATGCCCGTTTGTTCTTCTCATCTTCCCTCGTGGGCTCAATACCATCCTTAAAAAGTGAGTAGTCACAGCCAGGTATTAAATTACCAGACAACCGGATATGGTTGTATAAAGCCCAAATGTCTTCAACAGTATCAAACTTAGAGATCACCCGAAGGTTTGCTTGCCCATCTGTTCTGTAGAGGGTGTTTGATATAGTGCTCTGGGTTGGCAACCTCCTGATTAGATTCTGCTTTTTCCTCTTCCGCAGGTGGAGGATTAGGAGAAGGGGTGGCTTCCGGTCGCCATCTTAGCTTGCTCTGATCACATCTCTATATAGTCTTCGACCTCTCCAGCATGCCTTCTTCCGTTTGAATTACCTGGACACACCTATCTACTATTCTAGTGTTGATGCCCTCTACGCAGTTCTTGCTGGTCAAATTTTTTCTAGAAAGTTATAAATTATTTCAAGACAGAGAAGTAATAGTAATCCCCCTGAGGTGGTTTGAAAGAAAATGACCCCCAAAGGGAGTGGTATTATGGGGAGGTGTGGCTTTATTGGAGTAGGTGTGGCCTTTTTGGAGAAAGCGTGTCACTGTGGAGGCAGGCTTTGAGGTCTTTTTACTTAAGCTTCATTCAGTGTCACAGTAGACTTCCTATTGTCTGCAGGATATAGAACTCTCGGCTACCACTCCAACACCACATTTGCCTGCACACGCCCATGCTCCCCACCTTGATGATAATGGACAGAACCTCTGAAACTGTAAGCAAGCCACTCCAATTAAAAGTTTTACTTTATAAGAGTTGCTGTGGTCATGGTGTCTCTTCACAGCAATAGAAACTCTTAACTACAACACCCTCCCACAAAAGCCCAAATTAACAACAACAAAAACAACAAAACAGAAACAAAAGCAACCAAAGTTTTAAAAAACCAGAAATCCACTTGTCTATGGGTTCACTTTATTGCACAGACCTTATTGGTCTCCCTGTTACATCATAGAAACTACAGTTGGAGAGGCCCTACAGGAAAGATGTGGACACTCTCCTAACCCTGAAGGAGACTTTAGCATGTAGGTGAGGTTACTGGTGTCTGGGGACTTTGCTACCATTTCTTTCCTGTGCTCATGGCAGACATTAATAATCAATGACAGATTCATCATCACAGTCTGTTCCAAAGCACTGCTTAAACAGCTACTGTGAGATGAAATGGATTTATGATTCCCAAAGACAGGCCTAAAAAGAAGGTAGGACTAGAATGGGGAGAAATTATGGCTTATCTTTGATAGACTTATTAGCAAACTTTTATTAAAGTAGGCCTCTTTAGTAGAGCCTGAAGTTTAAGCATTATTCTAGCAACTTCTATCACACCAGGCACTATGCATCGCACAACCAAATGGTTTCACACAGTAGCTTGGATAATCCTTACAACAGCCCTACTGGGTCAGAACTGTGATTTTCTTGGGTTTGAGAAAGACACGGGATGAATGGGACTAGAAATGTTACTTGAAATCTCTTAGCAAGTGAGAACGTATGCAGAATCAAGTAAATACCAACTCAAGCTTCTTTTTCTTACTTTAAAAAATGATCGCATATGTGTGTAGATGATATACCTTTATTCTATTGTTCTTTATGCTTCTCCTTAAACCAATACCACAAACTCGATTGCCAGAGCTTTGTCCAGGTTTTCCCTTCCCTTTGTGTTGTCTTTTGTTGTTTTGGTTTTTTGATCTTAATACACCCTGACCAGGTTCCCCTCTCCCCACTTCTCCCAGATGTGATGGGTGATCTAGCTGGAACATCTGTCACTCTGTTGATCGCCAGCATCCATTCAGCTGATCTGACTGGTTACGTAGGTGACTCCTTCCTCCTTTATAGCTCCATGTGCGTCCCTCCAGAAGTTGCTCATATACCCAGTCTTTGGACAAGGATATATGAGTAGCTGTGTGCCCCTGCTGGACCCTCCAACCCTGCTCTCAAGGTCCATTCATTGTCAGTTTTAAGATTACATAGTATGAGTCTTCCACTACTGTCCTTGAGATTATTTCAGATTTTTGTATTATTTCCATCTGTCAGCAAAAAACAGACCGTTGAAATTTTGATGGGAAGACTATAGAATCTAGAAGTCATTGTGGAGAGCATCTTTAATAATTTTGAGCCTTCAAACCTCTGAACCTGAAATATGTCTCCATTTATTTAATTCTTCTCCATTTCATCAGCATTTTACAGTTTTCACTGTATAAATCTGTGCTGCGGGTTAGTCAGGGACAGTTCCCCAAAGACCTGTGTGTCAAAGCAGCCTGTGATGTTGCTGGGAGAACCTGCAGGGGACTAAGGTCATCTGCAGGAGATTCAAAACTGAAGTGTGAACTACTGGGACATCTTAAGAATCCATACGCTTATTTTTCATCAAGAGATGTCCTTGGGATCTTTACTAACACTCTGGGTCCTGTCACACCCACCTGGACAGACACTGCAGCTAGAGGGTGGTTTCCTGGGCTGCCACAGGGAGCTAACAGTGGGCTGTCATTCTTCCAGCCGCTTCAGATGTCACATACAGAGCGCTCTGTGAGGTTGAGGACTGTGTTACCTCACAGAAGAGAGTGATGGGAACTCTGTACCTGGACTTGAAGTTATCACGGAACTTTCTTGAACTACCCAGAGTTTCATCATTTGCCTTATGGGAAAGTTCTAAGTAGTTCTGTGAAACTTACAGACGAGTTCCACATTTTTCTTTTGCAAGAAAGAAGTATTTTGTATTTTCAGACCTTTACCATGATGACAAATGTTACCAAGTAGGTATTTTGAACAAAAAAACACACTTCATCTGTCCCCTCAAGGTAAAGGTGACATTTTGACACATAAGAAAGTCTTTCTAAAGAAACTTGTACATAAAGAACATTTTGGAAATCGTTTGAATTTTTTCATTTATTGGTACAAACAATACACGCATGACACATGTCACAAAGTTGGAGACATAATTTTCTGACCTGTTTAAAGATTTTCCAAGCAATTGAAATATGTTTCAAATGCATTTGTTAAAAATACCAGCATTATGAGAACAGTTCAAGATTCCTTCAGGAAGAACAGCAGATAGACAGCAAAAGAGACAAAAATTGCCTCGCAAAATGTCAACAAAATTTGCATAATTTGCAAATAAGACTGAAAACTAAAAGATCATGATTTACAAGTTCCAGTCGTGGTATCTCTCCTCTTCATCCCCCAGTGCCTTGGCACGCTAAACTTAGTTCTAACTGTCTTGAAAAACCAAGTTTGGTTTGCTTCAAACCAGCTAGAATCAGCTTGTCAATCTGCCTATGTCATAAGAGGATCAACAGAGTTGCACTGACTAGCTCCTTTTGCAAGAACCGGAAAATATGTTTTTCTTTGTGAGAGAATATAATTACAATCAGGTTAAGAATATTATTTTGTCTTTACCTTATTTAAAATTTTCCTTTGTTGTCACCTTTATTATACAGAATATGCTGGCAGAAGAGTCCATGTATGCCATTTATAGAGTGATATGCACATATTGGGCCACACTTAATACTTCTTTTATTAAAGAGACACACCCTCAAATTCAATTTTTGGAGCTTTAAGAAGTGCAGTCAGTGGGAAGGAATTGAAGGCAACAAATAGCAGCAGGGAACTTGCAGGTCTTATATATTTACATATATTAAGGCTAATTACCTTATCTAAACTGAATCTAGTTATATTTAGCTATCAGATTAGAAGCCACACTTAACAGTCTATCCTTTGTTCCAAGACACCCCTCTCTGCCACCGTTTCCGAAGGACTAGATTTGAGGAGGAAAAGAGTGGGTGCTGTGTTTCCTTATGGACGATAGCAATGGATACCTGAATTGCTTGGGGTGACCTAACTCTCTGTCCTTGTCTCTCGCCGCATGTCTCCACTGCCCCGTTCTTCTCTTCTACTTATACGTGTAATCTCCAACTGTCAGAGTTTTATAAATGAGGGGAGAATTTAATTTAAAAGTCTGAGTATTATGCCGGGCGTTGGTGGCGCATGCCTTTAATCCCAGCACTCGGGAGGCAGAGGCAGGCGGATCTCTGTAAGTTCGAGACCAGCCTGGACTACCAAGGGAGTTCCAGGACAGCCTCCAAAGCCACAGAGAAACCCTGTCTCGAAAAACCAAAAAAAAAAAAAAGTCTGAGTATTATATGGGAGCACTAGAACTGGAGAGATACATCAGTCAGGGGCTCCCTGGGGCTCCCTACTATAGCAAAGTACCGGAGATGATCAACTTAAAAAGAGGAGAATGTATTTTGTCTCACAGTTTCTGCGATTTTGGTTCTGATTAATTGATTTCATCTCTTTGGGGCTGTTGTACGGTTGAATATTCTGGCAGGAGCTCATACTAAAACCATTCCTCCAGAAGTAGGGTAAGAAGGAAACAATTGGATGGAAGTATAGTTTACACTGCTTGCAAATACCCTCATATCTTCCACGAGCCCCATCTCTCAACCTCCTACCACCTCCCAGTATCCCTAGGCAGAGGAGTAAGCCTTTGACACACGGGTCTGGACACGGGGCTTGGGGGTGGGGGCTACAACGTTAGTTTATAGCACTGTCCATTCTGAGTGCTTTTATGAAGGAAATAAAGAGAACACCCAAAGACTCAGGACTCCCCAGAGGTGCTGTCTTTAGTCCCACCACTGACGAGCTATGTATTACAGCATCCCTTCTCTCATTGTTGGTATGCCTGTCCAATGTTCATCCCCCTCGCCCCCACCCTCCTCATCACTGCGATGTTCTTTTCCTGCTCTAACTCCCGACCTCAGGAGAGCATGAAATACTACTGTAAAACATCAACATGCATATTACCAAAGAGATATAGAACAATAACAATGGTCATCGTCTGTCTGTTTTTCTATCTATCTATCTATCTATCTATCTATCTATCTATCTATCTATCTATCTATCTGGTGCTGGGAATCAAACTCAGGGCCTTCTGCATGTTAGCAGGTTCTCTCACTCACTGAACTATATTCTCACCCCTCTAGCAGCGACAATACCAGGTAGGTTTGTTTCAAGTACTGGGTCCTGATGAACACATTTCATATCTAGACACGATGTAATTCGTACAAGCTGAAAACCATTGCTATTTCCCATTTGCACACTAATAACCTAGGACACAGACATTTCAGAGTCAAGATTTTAATTGGCTTTCCCTAATCCAGAGCCTAAATTCCTAGCTTCCTCACTCTTCTAATCCCACTTCAAAAATGTTGCTGCGAGGTGTTTAGAATCTTTGTGACAGCACTTCATAAACAAAATAACAAAATTGAAATATTTATACCATTATTCTTATTCTAACCACAGGAAAAGAGAATTAAAAATAACAGGCACATAGTCCAGGCCTTTAAGAAATTTGTAGTTTTGAGAATTAAAAAAAGAAAACTTCCCCACCAAAATGTAAACTAAAATCCAACACTCCCACCCCCCCCAAGAACACAATGAGCTTGGGGTTGAGACATAAGACCTGTGTGCTTCAGGGTGTTCCTGGACTTCACAGAACGCCAAGCCCCACAGCAGACCTTACACTTTTGATCTCACACTGCTAGCCATCTCACCAAAGGGGGTGACAGAATCACTTCAGGTGAAGGGACCACCATTTCGGGGTGACTTGAGCTTGGAGTTGAGGGTGCCTGTTGTCTGGGCAAGTGAGAACTGAAGCCCAAGAGACAGCTTGGCCTGAGAGCCACTTGCCAGGGAAAAGGAAGCTGCATTATCCAGGTCCCTAATTGGATTTGCAACACCATAATGAACCACTGTGGGTGTCTGAACAAGAAACGTGATAGGATTCAAAATACATCAAAGGAAAGGAGTCTGGAAGGACTGGTGAAGAAAACAGCCCAGGGCAAGGAGTTCACATGCTTAGTTCAGGGACAAGACGAACATGAGAATCTGTGAGGATTCCGGGAACTGTTAAAAGGCAGGAGTCAGGCCCCTTGCAGCCTGGGCAGCCTGTAACCCCAGAGTATCTAGAGCTTCCTAAGTGTGTCTAACATCTGTTGCCTAACTGGGGTTGCAGGTGTGTGTGGAGGTGGGTGGGAGCAGAATGAATATATAGTGCTGGGGATGTAGCTCAGTCGGCAGGGTGTGTGCCTAACTTGCACAAAACACTGAATTTGGTCCCTAGCACTGCATAATCCTGAGTGGTAGCCCATGCCTGCAACCCCAGTGCTTGCTAGGAAGAGGCCAGAGAATCAAAAGTTCAAGGTCATTCATAGCATCATAGTGAGATAGTGAGTTTGAAACCAGCCTGGACTACACAAGACCCTATCTTGATAGGTAGCAGAGATGAACACCAGTTGTGAAAGGAAAAGGTGCTGCAAGAATAGATTCCCAGGGCACTACCTGCTCCTGGGGAAGCAGAATACTGCAGGTGCTGTTCATGGTTGTGTGAGATCAAACGAAAGCAGCCCATTTGTTATCACGGGTACATGTGCAGGTCCTTGTTTGGAAGCAAGAGATGACACATTCAGAAAACATGAGCTGTCAGAACCAGATGCAGATTTGGAAATCTTTTGTGAACAGGGATGTAGTTAGGGTTTTTATCCAAGCAATGGAAATGCACTCTAAGTGACTTAGAAACATACTGACAGCACAGGTCCCGATCTGCTGCGTCTCTGAGAGTTTAATGTACCAGGCAATGATTAATCTAGAATCCTGGCAAGAAATACTTACCAGAGCTCGCCAGTCAGGAGACCTTTGGCCATTTTTGACAGTGATGTTACTTGTATCACTGCTACCCCCAGGGGCAGGGGGCGGGGGGCAGATGCACAGGGAGATGATAACTGCTGTTCTCTCCACCACTAGGAAGAATCCTGCAGTGTTTAGATGTCTGTGGGAGGCCCTGGCTTGAGACAGACCCTTGATGGAGCCGTCCTAAGCAGCAAGAGAAGCAGAGAGTGAATTGGAGCTTCTTTGGCAGAAAGGGGCTTCGCTTTTTGCAAGAAGAACTATCCAAGGTGGGAGGCTGCTGCAGCACAAATTGTGTGTTTATTTTCAAGAGGAGAGGAGTGAATTCTGAGTAATCAGTGGCAGCAAATCCCACACTCAGACTGCCTTCACCTACCAAGAGAGGGGATGGATGGGTGATGGTTGTGGTGGGTTGAATGAGATGCCTCTCTGCCCATCCTAGGGCAAATGAATACTTGCTCTCCAGTTGGTGATTCTGTTTAAGTAGGGTTAGGAGATGCGACCTTGTTGGAGGAAGTATGTCAGTCTCTCTACCGCCTGTTTGTGCTTGGAGGTGGCTGCTCCAGCCGCCTCCTACCTCTGCTCTGACATCATGGGCTATTTTCCTTCTAGAACCATAAGCCAAACAAAGCCTTTCTTCTCTAAGTTGCCTTGGTCATGGTGGTTTTGTTGCTGCTACTGGTTTTTTTGTTTTTGTTTTTCCAAGACAAGGTTTCTCTGTGAAACAGCCCTAGCTGTCCTGGAACTCACTCTGTAGACCAGGCTGACCTCGAACTCACAGAGATCCATTTGTCTCTGCCTAGGATTAAAACATGCACCACTATGCCAGCAGTCATGGTGTTTTTATCACAGCGATAGAAAAGTAAGATGCAACAAGAGATTCTTTGGCTCAACAAGTCCTGCCGCCCTTGAGCCCCAAAATAAACACACAGAGACATATATTAATTATGAAACTGTTGGATGGTAGCTTGGGCTTCTTATTGTCTAGCTCTGCCTTAACTATTAACCCATTTCTACTAATCTATGTATTTCCCGTGGTCTTGGCTTACTGGATAACACCTTGTGTGTCCTCTCTTACTGGGCTCTATGTGATGACTGCTGTCTGTCTACACTTCTCAGAATTCTCCTTGTCTGATATCCCCATCTGTCGTTCCCATCTGGCTACTAGCCAATCAGTGTCTTATTCATCAACCAATAAGAGAAACATATACAGAAGGACAAGCCCCATCACTAATAGTCTGGTTAGTAGACCATTCCCACCCCCACAGTACCTGTAATTTACCTACCATTAGGCCCAGCTAAGTGTGCTTAGTAAAGTTTGCACTAAGCCTGTTCTGGGTCAGCAAGACCATTTTTGGTATGAAACCCCTTTGTTTTGTTGTCACCATTATGAGCTCTTCATGCCTCAGCTTTCTGGATTGCTGGGAGTAAAAAACTGGTGTGAGCTGCCTGCCTCAGCTGTGTTTGGAAGGGGCCTGAGCCAAACAGAGATTCCCTGTAACCAGGGTAACCTTGCTTGAAGTCCTCCGGTTACTTCTACCCAGGAACCATCAGTGGCCAGATCAATTTGTCATGGCACCAACATGGCAATTTAGTGGTGGAGGAAGGAAAAACGAGACAGAAAGAAGTTGTGTTGTTTATGATGCTCCTGCTGTGTGTGTTGTCATGAGGATAGGCTCATGGCCCTTGAAGACAGACATTGAAACTGAAGCTGAGGATGCTATAACTTGCCAAGGCCCGACTAGTACCCCTCAGGTAAGTTTCAACTCCAGTTCTGTCTGATTCCATACCTCCCCAGTGTCCCCTATGTTACATTGTCCGTCCAGGCAGGGAGGGGAACCTGGGTACCAGAGAGCAGGGAAATTTCCAACATATGAAAGCATGAGAAGTAGTTAGTGGTACATCCCAGGCTTTCCAGGGATCTTGTGGAAAGGGTGTGCGTGGAGGCAGAGAAGGCAGCAAGAGTCTTATATCTCAGCAACTTCAAGCCCTGGGCTTGAAAAGCCCAGCACTTTTCTCTGGCTGTAACAATGAACAAATCTGTGACAAGAGGCCACAGCGTCCTGATTGCGATAGGCCATTAGCTGGTTTCTGTGCTGCAGTTTTGGTTGTGGGCCTTAGTCTTCAGTGGCTGATCTTTCTCTCCAGCCCTGGTTCCTGCCCCTGACTCAGCCATCCTGGTGCCAGCACAGAAAGGCTCCCCAGAGAAATGCTGATGTCGGCCCCATAGGAAAGAGTGCTGGAGGGTGGAAGCCACAGGGACCCTCCACCCTAATGGAAGCTTCATAAAGCCAGGGAGTTTGTTTTGTTTTGGCTTCATCAAATTGTTTGCTGAGGTAACCCTGCAGCTGAAGCCACATTCAAAAAATGCCTGGTGGCACACACACACGGTGCACAGACACGCATGCAGGCAAAACATCCACACACACAAAATAAAACAAATAAAAGAGACATTTGCTGAATGAGTAGTGGAATGACAAGCGTGATGGGTTCTACAGAGAAATGTTTGTGGTTCATTCCTCACACGAAGCAACAATTTCATTTTGATTCCTTTTTTCTTTTCCCCTCCCTCCCTTCCCTCTTTCTTTAAATAAGAATGGGTCTCATGTGACTCCAGGCTGAAGCTCTCTATGTGGCCAAGGCTGGCCTGGAACAACTGTTCCTCCTGCCTCCACTCCCCAAGAGCCGGAATTGCAAGCACATACCACCATACTTGACATGATTTACAACTGAACTGCTTTTTAAATATGAACAAATAGGACACCGTGCCTTGTTAACATGTTTCAGCCAAGCTTAGACCTTTCCTTCTCCCCCCAAAAGGCTGAAAGGATAAGGGATTTAGGAACACCATAAACAAAGCCAAAAGCAGCACGAGAAAAGCCACGCCATAAACATCCCAGTTAATATGCACCTGGGTATTCTGCCACGGTGGAAAGTGAAGTTAATTTGTGGTAATATGATGAAGCTATTTAGCATTTCCTCCCCTTTCTCCTCCTTCTTCTTGTTAATTCTGAGTGGAGATAAATCTCGAACACGGAATTGGAGGCACAGCAGGGAGGCCCACAAAGTCATTCCAGTTGTAGCTGCCACCGTGCCCTTTGCTGCTTCTGAGCAATTAAATGTGGGCAAAAAGGAAAGTGTTGCCGAGGCAATTCAGGAACATTAAAGAGCTCAGCTCCAAGGAATATTTAGCTACTGATGAGGGGTGCCGTGGGCACCCACGGGTGTTCAAAAAAGGTCTCCATTGCCCCAGTGATTGTTCTGAATACATACGGGAGAAAAGACCAACACTCACAGTGGATTGTCTACTCCTTAACTTAGAGCATTCCAGAGGAGCAGGCAAGCTACGCAACTGTCAGTTCTTAAGCCAGAAGACAAAGGCCCTGGGAGTTGAACAATTTTCCTTGGGCAATTTGTCTAAGCTGGCAACAGAAGCTCCGGTTCTGGGGCTCTGAAAGTCAAATGACAATCCGTACATCGTCAACCTTCTCTCCCTCCCTTGGTGGTGAGGGTTTTGATCCCTGGTATTTCCCCCTGCTGCTAATTTGATCTGCTAGTATTATTTTGTTTTCTCCTTCTGACCCTCGCATGTCTTCAGATGTTCCACATTCCAGTGACTCTGAGATGCAATCATTGATTAAAAGATGAGCTGTTTCACGTACAGATCAACAGGAGAATGGCTGCCAATTAAACCATGGCACGACCTCGATCATGACTTAAGAGATTTTAACGTATGTGTGCTGGGGGGTGTCTTAGGAGCAACCAAATGTAGCTATGGTTTGTCCACATTCAGGTCTCTTTTGGGGGGGTCTTTTTTGTTTGTTTTGTTTTGTATTTTGTGACAGTTTTTTGTAACAGTTCTGACTGTCCTGGAACTCACTCTGGAGATCAGGCTGTCCTCATCTTCAGAGATTCACCTACCTCTGCCTCCTGAGTGCTGGAATTCAGGGCTCTATTGTTCTTCCAAATACCTGTGGTCCTACTTTGAGTTACCAGTCAATGTGTTCAGCTCCACTGGCTACAGGGTATGAGAACATGATGCGTGCTCAAAGACGTCAAGGCTCAGCTGTGATTTCTGTGTTGGTGTGGGGGAAAAGGCTTCCTCTCTAGTGCTGAAGCTGATGTGGGGTTCTAGCACATTGGGAAGCCAGTGCCTCAGTCTTTTGAGGAAACATAGTTTGAGGGGGGAAAGCCCAGTAAGAGCTACAGAGGTAGAGATAGAATGGCCTCAACAGGATTAAACTATTGCACGTGTTCCCAAGGCCACATACAGAAGCACCAGTGCACCGTGTCTTGGCTATGCTAGGGGATAGGTGTTCGAGACCGACTGCTATAATCTTAAGCCAGAGGGATAGTGCCCTCTTTCTTCTTCTAGGCTAGTTTGCCCAAGTCACAATGAAAAGGAAATAATAAACACCCTGGTCCTGCCTTGTGAATTTAGCTGATGCTTTTCACTACCAAGGATGGTGAACATATATTCCTGCTCCACATTCCATTTAAACCAAGAAAATAGAGTTATATTTTTTGACAGTGGATTTCATTGTTTTAAAGAAAGAGAAAATCAAAACACAAGTGGGAGACAGACTAAGATAAGAGCATATGTTAAGAAAATGCATGGGGACTGGAGCCTTGCCTCAGCAGTTAAGGGTACATACACCTCTTGCAGAGGCAGTTAACCTCTTGTAACTCCAGCTCCCAGGGAACCTAACTCCCTTGTCTGCTCTCCAACAGCAGCTACACTCATGTTCTCATACGTGTCCCCACCCGACCCCAGATATGTAAACATACATACAACTAGAAGCAAAAAGTTAAGCCATGAGCCAGCAAAGAGTTTAGCACAAAGGGCATTTGCTGTGGTGACACAGTTTCATCCCTGGAGCTCACATAAAGGTGACGAGTGAGAATTGGCTATGTGAGGTTGTCTTCAGACTTACACACACACACACACACACACACACACACACACACACACACACCATGGCATGCATGTACCCCCAACCCACCAAAAAGAAAGTAAATAGCAACAATGAAGAGTAGGTGGAAATGGTGGGCAGTGCCTTGGTGGCAGATGACTTGCCCAGCTCGAGGCCCTGGCCTCCTTTCCCAGCAAGAAGCAACAGGACTGGAAACCCCCAATAGGCTTAGCGCCTATTCTGCAGTCCTTTTTGTTGATAATGTGTCTCTTTTCCCTTCTGTGGAAAAGATAGGGAAGGGTTGAAAACTAAGGATAGATTTCTTGAGGATTGAAGAAATATGAAAGCGAACATCCAACACCCAGTGTAACCTAACGTTACCCTCAGACTGTGAGCTGTCCACATTTACAAGGATTTCTGATGGATGCCTTTCAAAAACTTTTCTGTATAAAACTTCACAAATCATCAGGGAACTACACTAATCCACTTACCCCCATTTTAACTCTTCAAACGTCCCCACAGCCTCTGGTTTTTCTATTGCAGAGAAAGGTAAGTGGGAAATTGCCTTTGCAGTTTCTTTGTGCGATAATAACCTTGGGCAGGACCTACCTTTGGGTCCTCGTGTGCCTCCCTTGTGCACACTTGTAGACTGACCCACACTGCTTCCTTATTCAAAAGCCCTATCTCCTTGGAAACCAGAAAGAGAATGAATAGTTGGGAAAGCTTATTTTGCTAGTATCAAGATCAAAACCTTCATTATATAAATTTGTTTGTCCTTTGGTGGCTTTTAGGTCAGAAATATTCATTATGAATTGGTGTTGATCTCATATTTTGGCAATATTTTTTCATCTAGATGGATCCTAAAGTTGTAGAGTTGTCTAACTCTTATTGATTAAAAAAATATCACTTCCTCCCCTTGCACCCAGGCATTTTATTACTTCTTGTGTGCCTGTGTGCAGAAACACTCCTTTATACTGCTTTCTGAAGGGTTATTAACTTTTTACATGGCAAAATGTTGAATGGAAGCGATATTACCTTATGGGTTTCTGATCAGAGCATTTCCCCCAAAGAATGTCTTTTGTGGGAAAACATTGAATTCAAGAAAAGTCGTGCCTCTCTGCTGAGTAATCACTTAAGTACTGTGCTCACTTGGAAACTGTTGGGAAATGCAATGAAGTGTCTTTTCTCTCCAGAGGAAGCAAGCTTGGAATACAACCACAGTGTAGCACAATGCTACCTGCTTTTGAAGCTGTCTGCAGGGTAACTGCTATTAAAAATTCATCACTGGAAACTCACCCCACAAAAGGGAAGGATTCAGGAGACTTAGGTGTGGATCTGAGAACCTGCATAGCAACCTCTCTTTCTCCAGACATTTGGTGACATAGAAGCCCCCATGGACCACTTCAGCCTCCATACTTCCCCCATCCCATCTTGTAGGGATGAGGCTGGGCATGGGATCCCATCACCAGGAACCCCGAGTATTAGAAGTCCTTGACCACCCCCATTTTCATGTATGCCAGAAACCTGGACTGCTTCCATTTCCTTGTCTGACATTCTAGGTTCTTGCTGGAACTCAAAGCTCATTCCCCAGACTCTTGCTTCTTACGATCAGGCCCTTCCCCGAATGATGGCCTCTTCACCATTGGTTCCGAGCTGCAAACAGAAAAATGTTACTGCGCTTCCTTGAAAGTTAGCCGTTGAAGAGAAAGTGCCTGTATTTGAACTAGACTGAAAATCATCAGATGTATGCCTGGAGCTTCCAGGGACCAAAATGATAACATTTTCCCTGGGAGTAATGTCAATATATGCAAAAGTAGAGCCAAGCAAGCACCGGTTCTGTTATCTATCCCCTAACACTTTTGTTCTCCTGTGTAGCATAGCATTCCCATCCAAGTGGGGATGTTTGTTCACACTATTCCTGTTCAGCATTGTTCTGTGTGGTCCAAACCAGGGCCAAAATGCAACAAGTAAAAGGCATAGCGACAATAAAGAAAGCCAACAAGTTGCCTGTATTTGTAGACAAGATGGTCTTCTATGTAGAAAAGTCTAAGAGAACTACATAAAAGAAACAAAACCCACCCCATTAAAATTAATACATAAGTTTTAGCAAAGCTAAAGGATAAAAAATGCTGCAGTCTCCAGTCTTCAATTATGATTCTACATAGTAGAGATAAAAATATTATACATCACTTGGCATGATGGTGCATGCCTTTGGCCCCAGCACTGAGGGGCAGAGGCAGAAGAATCTCTGTGAATTTGAGACTAGTCAAGTCTACATAGTGAGTTCCAAGGCAGCCAGGGCTACATACTGAGGCCATGTCTCAAAAAATTATAAATTACATCAAATTACATCTCAGCGTCAAAAGATATGCCATTATATACTCAGTAGAATACCTGAGATTGAGAAGACTTATGATGTAAACACTGATAAATCTAAGTAGGAACCGCATGGCCCAGAAATTGTCACTTGGACATCAGCATGACCCAGCATCTTCAAAAAGAGTTTGGGAACATACTCCTACCATGTGACTTAGTGACTGTGTTCCTAGTTATCTGCCCAACCTAAATATAAACATGTATATCTCTAAGGAGACTTAAACTCAAATATCCATTTCAGCTTTACTAATAAGAGGCCCAAAATGAAAAATGACCAAAATGCTCATCAACTTATGTGCAGGTATGTCCACAAATAGAAACCATTGACATGTGGTCTACTATTATGTCATGATAGCTGAAAGAAGCTACACACTATACGATTCTGTAGCTGTACTTACACATTGCCATCGCATTGCGTATGTCTAACTCATGTTCTAGTAATATAAAGCACATCAATGGTGGCTAGGGCCCGGGAAAGGGATTAGCTGCCGACTCACGAGGCAAATTTTATAGTAATGAAAATATTCTGTGTTTATTTTCCTGGTGATTACATGACTGTCACATTTGTCAAAACTCATTGAATTGTGCATTAAAATGGATCTAAAAAAATCATACGTAAAAGCTGCTTCTAAGAGGCAAGTGTGGCAGTGTGCCGGCCTCCGTGTCTGCATTGTGTGACAGTGAGCAGGGCACTGTGCGCCAGGAGCAGCCGGCAGTAAATATTTTAGGCTTTGTGAGCCATACAATTTCTGTCAAAACAGCTCAGCACCAGAGGAGCCACAGACCACAGTAAACAAACACGAGTGGCCCTGTTCCAACACTCACTTTAAAAACAGTGAAATCTGAATTTCATAAAATGTCTACATCACGGGATATCATTCCTTTGCCCATCCCACCCCCTCACCGCCACCCAATCATTTAAAACTGTAAAAAACCATTCTTAGCTAGCAGGCCATACAAAAACAGATGGCAAAACCAGATTTAGCTCAAGGCTCCATTTTTACCAGCCCCTGTTACCAATGCATGTTAGTGAAATACAGCAATTGCCATGACCAAATCAAAGATGGTGGTGCAGGTGAAGTTTCTAGCAATCCTTTCTTTGCCAGCACAGCAGAGATCTACACACCGGATTAAGCTCTCCTGCTCTCCAGTAGTGAGCATTTGCTCACCACTTCAAAATTACCCTGGGCTTAGTGGACTTTGAAACTCTGGACTAAATAAACGGAGTCAACTTCTCAGTTAAAAATTCCATACAGACTCACTTTCCTTGGCAAAAAAAAAAAAGGTTTTGAATGCCTTGAAATGATTTTTAAAAGCTTCAGTATAAACTGTGTCTGAATTCTATGCCGCCTCTACTATTTCTCCCTTCACCTTTTGGCTAACTCATGAGTGGCTTTGCACTGGTTACATTCTCTGGAATGTTCTCTTGCATATCTTTCTTTTCTATGGGTCTCTATTCCAAAGTCCCTCTGACCACACCCCCTCTGGTGGTAACCACTTCTCCAACCTTCCTGCTCTGCATCCCGCCCATGCCCCCACCCCATCCTGTACTTATTACCATAGATAACCATTGCTTCCCTTCCTTTAGAAGTATCACAAAGGCAAAAGTTTTGTTTAATGTGTGACTTTCTGGATGAGTCACCTAGGAATGCAAGAGTCCATCTTTCATAGGAACATTACCCTGCAGCTACCACATATGGAGCAAAACGCTCAGGATTGTTAGCCTGGAAAAACTGAGGTTGTGTGAGACAATACAAGTTACATCCATCATGACAGAAGGCAAGACGGTCATGGTATGTGACCGAGGTGCCGTGGGCCCCTAACACAAGGATGTCCCTAAGGCATTGAACGGCTGCCATATTGAAAACTTTAGAGTAACCACGCCTTCTGCTGAGACCATAATGATCCCTTTCCTTTCCCTCAGTCTAACTTAAGTCAACTTCTCAAATTTTTCTTATTAGTATGTATGTAAATACGGATGCAGACTATTCAGTAGAAAGTGTATTTTGGATTTCAGAGAGGAAGACCAAGTGGAGATTTGAGGAGTATGTGAGAATCCCCAGGAGGTGGGTCATGACTTCACAGTCATGTACGCTGAAAATAAATACAAATAAAATGTATTTGCTTTCTTCAGATTGCAGTGTTAATTTGTACAAATCTGTACCTTCAAAGTTCCTACCATGTAATGTTGACATTTTAGACCTGATGCAAGGTTAAAATGATGCTGGTCAGTGAGAGTAGCCTATAGAAAGACATTTTCTGAAGTAGGGTTTTTTCTCAAAGCTGGGCAGTGGTGGCATATGTCTTTAATCCCTCTGGAGGCAGCAGCAGTTGGATCTCTGTGAGTTCAAGGCCAGTCTGGTCTACAGATAGAGTTCCAGGACAGGTTCCAAAGCTACACAGAGAAGCCCTGTCTCGAAAAACAAAAAAGAAAAGAAAAAAAGTTTTTGGTTTTAAATGGATGAATAACTTTTAAATTCTGAAGTGATCATAAAGGAAAAAGGGAAGTAGGTGGTAAAGAACATTAGAGATGGCTCTAATATCCCTTTAAAATTCTTATGAAAGGGTTGGGCTTGGTGGTCGATACCTTTAGTCCCAGAACTTGGGAGGCAGAGGCAAGTGGATCTCTGAGTTAGAAGCCAACCTGTTCTTCAAAATGCATCAAAGACAGCCAGGGCTACAGAGAGAAACCCTGCCTTGAAAAAAAAATTTATGAAAACTAATAGATACAAACACTGAACAGATTTGTGTTTGCAACATCTTTGTTTTGTTCCACATATCTGAAAACATAAACAAAGATTTTTTTTGTTAATAAAAATCTGCTCTGTTGTTTTCTAACGTGGAAGAGTGTGTGAGGATGTCTGTGAGGCTAGCATGTAGAAGCTGGTGGTTGTGGTTTGCCTGTGAAATGTCCCCTGAAGACTCATGTCTTAGAAACAGGGTCCTCAAGGCCACAGTGTTCAGAGGTGGGTATCTGAGAGGAGATATCCTACTGAGAGCTGGAACCTCATCAATGGCTGAAGCTGCCGATGGATCCATTGATGAATGGACTGCCTGTTACGATGTAGAGTCTTCCTGTGGGAAGTACATCACCGGCCTTGCTCTTACAGGGTATGTTCAGTCTTCAATCTCTGTTCTCTGTCTGCTTCCTGGCCACCATGAAGAAAGCAGCCTTCTTACATCTTGCCTTTCCAACATGCCATGGGACAATAGATCCAGTTGCCTATGGATTAAAATAAAACCTCTGAAACCATGAACCCAACATCTTTCACTCTTTCAAGTCAATTTTCTTTTGTTGTGGCATTGGAAAGTTAATGCAAGCTAACTTTGCATGTTTGTATATATAAATATTTGTTCTATTAACCTTGAAGAAAAGCACTAGTGAGTCCCTCTTCAAAATGCAATCTTTGCTTGATTTGTTTCCGGCACTGGGGTTGGACCCAGCACTTTGTGCATGCTTGCTGAGCACGTGTTCTACCACTGAGCTACCCAGATGTTTGATTTCAATACCCACAATTTCCCTCACTTTATCATCTCTGAAATTACAGTGTCTTGCAACAGATGGCATTCTGAACCAAAATTCTCAGTATCTGCTCCTTTTTTGTGATATATAAAATAATATTAAACCTCTCAACTGGTTTGACTTGAGACACCATTAAGTAAGATATGTATGGAATGTATTTCACTGCTCTTTCTTTTATTGTGTGAATTCATTGTAAGGAGTTGGGTTTCGCAAAGACAAATTCTTTTAAACATATCATGTACTTTGACCATATTCAAAGCCTCCCCCTTCTTCTTTTCCCTCTCTCCCTCTCCTTCCTTCCTGTCTTCATGTCATACACATAAGATGTGTTATGTCCCTATAAAGAATTATGGGATGAATGAAGGGAAAATACACAACATTTTTCTTTTTGTGACTGAATTACTCTTAGAGTAATGAGTTCCAGTTCCACTAATCTTCTAACAAGTGATGACTATGTTCTTTGCGGCTGAATGAAGCTTTATTGGTAGAGGAGGGATCTAAGAGGAGATAGGAGATGGAATAAAATATGATCAGATGAAATTATCAAAAATAACAGAGAAAGATGAATATTTTTAAAACTCCATTGGATGGATATATATAATGTATATATATATATATATTACATGTTTTATTCAGTCATCTATTGATGAACACCTAAACTGATTCCATAATTTGGCTAATATAAATAGTGATACAATAAACAGGGATGTGCAAGTATGTCTGAGACGCATTGACTTAGAGTCCTCCAGATTAATATCCACAAGTGGTGTAGCTAAGTGATCTGATAGTTCTATTCTTAGTTTTCTGGGGAGTCTCCATACTGATTTCTATATGGCTAGAACAATTTGTATTTGCACCAACAGTGTAGGAGGTTTCCTTGGTGCCCATATACTCAGCGGTGATTGTTAATTCTTTTCAACTAATGAACTTTTTATTTTTTAAGAGTTATTTTATGCATTGTGGGGGGCTTATGCATTGGTATGTGTGTGCAATCCTGATGCCCAAAGAAGCCAGAGGCAATGGGTCCTCTTGGAGCTGGAGTTACAGGTGGCTGTGAGCCTGACATTACTACTCAGGTCTTCTGCAAGAGCAATCTACCCTCTTAACTGATGAATCAGCCCTCCAGCCCTCCAGTCCTAGCTTGTTTTTTCTCAATAATAGCTACTCTAACTGAGGTCAGATGAAATCTCATTGTGGTTTTAACCAGCATTCCCCTGAGGCTAAGGATATTGAGCAGTTTTTCCATGTATATTGGTTGTCTTTCTGGAACCTGTTAATTTTGTCAGTCTATTTATATATTAGATTGTTTGCCATTTTTATGTTTAGTTTTTTGAGTTCTTTATATACTTTGGATATTAATCCTCTGTCAGGTAAACACCTAGCGAGGATTCTTCCCCACTCCATAGGCTGTCTTTTCACTCTATTGTTTCACAGAAGCTTCTTAATTCCATGCAATCCCATTTTTCAACTGTTTTATTTCCCACGGATTTGAAGTCCTTTTAAGAAAATTCTTGCCCATACATATACATTGAAGTGTTTCCTCTGACAACTTCAGGCCTTACATTAATGTCTGGTCTGTTTTGGATTGACTCTTATGCAGAGTGAGACATAGGGATCTTGCTTTATTTGTCTATATGTGGACATTCAGTTTCCTCTGCACTGTTTGTTGAAGGCCTGTAAGATGGCTGTGGTTGTATGGGTTTACTTCTGAGTTCTGTGTTCTATTCTGTTGATCTAAGTGTCTGCTATGGTGCTCACATTATGCTGTTTTTAGCTCTGCAGCATAAACCACAATCAGGTATCATGGCACCTTCAACAGTACTTTTTTTTTTGTCTACAATTCTTCTGGCTATCCAGGGTCATTTGTGTTACCATATGATTATGTCATTAGTATTTTGGTGAGCACTACATTGAAATATAGATTACTTTTAATATATAGTCATTTTTACAATTTAATTCTAATAATAATGAATGTGGGGGCATCTTTCAATTTTCTTGTTTCTCCTTTATTATTTAAAAATTTTCACTACAGAGATTTTTCAGTCCTTATGCAGGTTTATTCCTAGAGCTTTTCATCTATCTGTCTATTTGTTTATCTATCTATCTATCTATCATCTATCTACTTTCCTATCTATCTATCTATCTACTTATTTATTTTTAACTGCCATTGTGAATGGAATAATTTTCCTCACTTCTTTGTCAGTGTTTTCATTATTAGCATATGAAAAGACTTAAAAATTTTTATGCGGCAGTTTGTATTCTGATATTTAAGTATTTATAACTTCCATGCATTTTCTGGTGGAATCCTTTGAGTCTCATAAATATATACCAATATGATCATCATATCATCTACAACTAAAGGTCATTTGGCATATTTCTTGTTTGTCTCATTTGTGTCTCTTATCATTACTGCTCTAGCTAAGATGTCAAGGAATATATTGATTAAGAGTAGAGAAAGTGGGCACCTTGTCATGTTCCTAGTTTAATCCAAATGTTCTGAGCCTCTTTCCACTTAGTATGTGGGCTATAGGTGTGGCTTTTATTATATTCATGGGTACACCTTTTACTGCTAGTTTTTTTTCAGGGCTTTCATCATTAAAGGGAATTGAATAAAAGGCCTTTTCTATGGGATGACTGTGTGCTTTCTGTTCTTGACATGATTAATGGGATGTACTATATTTGTTGGTCAGCATATGTCAAACCATATTTGGATCCCTTATTTGGTTATTGGTAATGACCATTTTGATGTGTAGTTAGATTCAGTTTACAAATATTTCATTGAGCTTTCCACATCCCTTTCATTAAGAAGATTGCCTGCAATTTCCTTCTTTTTGTGTCCTTATCTAGTTTTGGTATCTGTGTAGGTCTGCTATCATAAAATGAGTGTGGCAGTGTTTGTCTCTTTTCTATTGTAGGGACATTGTTGCTAGTCCTGATTGGTTGAATTCAGCTGTGAGTCCATCTGCACCTGGCTTTTCTTTGGGAAGACTTTTTACTGTTTCAATCAATTACAGATCTATTTAAGTTATTCATGTCTTTTGGATTAATTTTGTGGGTCATTTTGTTTAAAAATTTTCCATCTCTTAGTAGATTTTCAAATTTATTATAATATAGACTTTCCAAGTATATCTTAGCAATTTTCTGAATTTCACCAGTACCTAGTATAATATAGCCATTTCTGTCTCTAATTTCATTAATTTTTGTCCTTTTATTAATTTGGTTGCTCTGTCAGTAGTTTTCATCTTTTCCAAGAACCAGTTCTCCATTTCACTAATTCTCTTTTTATTAAGATTTTTTTATTTTCTTGAAATTTTCATTTGTAACATGGTATTACATCATTTTTACCCCCATCCAGTTTCTCCAAAGCTCCCCTCTCAAAGTCATGATCTCATCTCCTTTTGTTATTATTGCTGTTGTTTACACACACACACACACACACACACACACACCTAGTGTATATATGTTTTATGAACATTTAGTCCACTTAGTGTTGCTTGTATGTACATGTGTTTAGAAGCCACACCCATGAAGTCTCACAGCACAGGCTGAAGAAGGATGACACCAAAGGACATTCCAGGCTGCACAAGGAAAGGCCCACTAAGTCTCAGCCCTACACAAGGAACTACAGAAAAATAAGTAAAGCTGGGAGAGTTGTCCAATACCAGTCATCCTGAAAACATACATACATGTAACATTATATGGACTTAACAGATTGTATTTGGGGATATGTATATATAAATACATATATGTAGCACCTGGGCTGCAGAACTCTTCAAGGATTTGGGCGAGGGCCTGAGGATTGAAATGAAGACAAAAGACAGCGGGTCATTCTTGCAAGGAGAATGCCATTTATTGCAACAAGAGGGGAGCATTATATACCAATTAGCAGGCATGGTGGAAAACTACCAAGGTCAGAAGTACACGTTCCCAGGACTCTCCTCAATAAGGATAGGCACATAACACGAACTTGCATTCAGGCAATAAGGACGGGTGGAAAACAGGAAATTTCATTCAGGTTTAATTGGAAGGAGGGAAGCATTTGCTAGAAGCTCCTAGTCACAAGCTGATCAGCAGATCCCTATGGGGGAAGGGCCCAACACATATATGCATGCAATAGCAATTAATGAGAAAAGAGGCCATGGATTTGAAGGAGACCAGGAAGGACTATATGGAAGGGCTTGGAGGGAGGATAAGGGAGAGCAAAATGTTATAATTAAAATACAATCTTAAAAATGAAAAGAAGAAGAAGAAAAGGCAAAGGAGAGAACAGAGGAGGACAGAACTGGTCCACTAACATGGCATTATATATTAAATATGGAAAGAATACAAGAGAGAGAAAAGATCTGAGTAGAGGTTGGGAGCCTGTGTATGGTCTTTCTTGTGGACCCTGGTGCTGACCCTCTGGGAAGACCTTTGGGGACTTGGGATGTTGATCATGCCGCTGGGTGATCCTTCTCAGGTCTGATCACAGGTGCTGGCAGTGCCTCTGGGTGTCTATTCAAGGCTTGATCTTGGGACTTCTCTATTACACTCAGAATGTGTCTATGTGGTCTACTGCAGACTATGGCTCAAACCAGATTTCCACTTCACTAGACACTGTGTTCCGACTCAAAATGCTCCCTGACAAAATCTAGAGCTATTCTGTGGGCCAGCTTGCTTTACTTTCCATGGCATATCCAGGGAAGAATATTTGGGTCCCTAGCTGTTGATTTGTGGGTCTTTTTAAAATGGCTTCTTGATGTGCCTGTTGATTGCAGATAGAGAGGGTTTCTCCATGCCCCCACCTCCTCTATGGGTACATGTATACAGCTGTCACGTATTTCTCCTTCTCCCCACCTCCCTGTCTGCCTCTCCTGGAGAATCAATGGTTTAACACCACTCCAAGCCTGAAGGCTTAAGAACCAGGATCGTCAATAGGATAAATTTCATTTTAAATGCTGTCAGCTTCAAGGCCCAGAAAGACCCAATGTTCCTTTCAGGGTCAAAGGCAGGAAAAAGCTAATGTTCAAAGGCACTTCACCAAGGAGATGTTTTCTAACTAAGAAGGCCAGCTACTTTGTTTCCTTGGGCCTTGAAGTAGATTGTATTGGTCCAGATGTACTTTAGAAGACAATCTGTTTTACCAAAGGGACTAGATTAATGCTATCTCAAAACACCAAGGATAAATACTTAACTGACATCTGGGCACCCTCTGGCCCAGTTGGGTTGATGTGTAATTTGCTTTTCTTTTTGAGTCACTATCTTGCTATGTAGCCCAGGCTGGCCTGGATCTTGAGATAGTCCCTCCTCAGCATCTCCAGTGCTGGGGGTCATAAGCATGTGCCACCCTGTCTATCTACACATAAAATCAACCACTACTTTCTAACTGCGTCTCACTGGTCTTCGGAAGGAGAGTAGGTTATAATTCTGTTTCTTTAGGTTTGCAGTTAGGGGCAAATGGGGCCGCATATTCAAGGTTTCTGGGATTTAACAAAAGTTCATTTCCCCTATTATTTCACTGCTGCACATGTCTATGAATAGCTACCTTGGTCTTTTTCTCCTTTCTTTTGTTCCTCCTCATCCAGTTCTACCCACTAAGCAAAACTGTCTGCACACTCCATTCTCCCTCTGTATACTTTTGAAGTATCCAACACCTTCCATCCAGGTCAGCAGAACCATAGTGGGGAAAACCTCACCCCCAAAGCTGGTAGATCTGCATCCATCACAAACTAGTCCCCTCCTGGTCTTGCCGCCATCTCTTGCAGGTCAGGACCAATCGTATGCCCAAAGAACTTCAAATTTCATTAGCTATACCCTTTCAAGCCTTCCTTGTGTTTCCCGTCTCATACAAAGCTGGCTGCTTGTGTAAGTAGGCCTCTCTGTGGGCTTTACCTACTCATTCTGGGGCTATGAGTCACAGATTGCTTTGCAATCACATTTTTTTCTTCTTCAGTATTCCACCCTGGCCATCTGTCCATGAGGTCACTACATTTTCTTTCCAAATTATACCCTAACTCTAGTAGCTTTTCCATGTTACAATTCCCAGATTTACAGTGCTTTCTTTCCAGTGAGCCTAATCTTGAGTAAATAGGTATGTCCATATTTTTTTCATGAATTTAATCTCTGATGAATTAAATCTCACTTTCCGTTGAGTGGGGAAAGGGTTGGCTGATGCTGGAGACCAACAACGACTGTATTGAATGCATCTGTATTTTTTTTCCAGCCCTAAAATGTTGCTACTTTTACCTTTCCTGTGGTCATTTTAGACCCAATTCTTAGTCATTTCTCTTTGAGGGCCTTATAGTTATCCATATCACTAAAATTTAAAAAAAAAGCACCAATAAACTACCAAATAATTGTTTTCCTTCAATGCTTTAAGATAAATGCATACTGCATGGCAGAAAACATCTTTATTTTGATTTCACTGTGAAGTCATTTCTGATCTTGAATTAAAACCTACTCACCATACGTCTACCCTAAGTGTATATGTTCCTTTCCTTAGGCCCTTCTTAGGAAATATGACACACAACCAAGGTCAACAACTGTTGTCAGATAAGCATCTCATAATGAGAAAGTATGGACTTCCAGAAGCCTGCTAGTGTACAACTTCTTGCCCTTCTGATATTTAAAAAGTATGCAGAATGGCTAGAAATAATTTTCATTAAAAATAAAGGGAAGACTGTCTTTTGGCCAACTTAAATACTCCTGTGGCCTTGGCTTCTGCCTTCTGCAGACTCCCGACTTAGGGTTGATGCATGTGGCAGCAGCTTTTCTGCCTTGTGACAAAAACTCGTGGTGGCCATGGAGGGTGGACCTCAGAGGTGATCAGTCCTGCCCCATCCTTCTTTCCCTGTCACTTTTGGAACAGAAGGTTCCTATTAAGTAAGACATTGCTAGCAACAAAATTATTCTCTGACAAAGACGTGCATGCCTGCCTGACCTTCATGCTTTCACCTAGTTCACTAAAGTGAGACTATTCAGAGCCCATCCATAGGCTGCACCTCGATTTTCAGCTTTTGATCCTCGCTGATTCCAATTGTGTTTTGGTTGTTGGGTGATGGTTAGCAGCTGCTTATTGTTGAGGCCGGGAACGGCCAAGCAATATTCATATTTTCCCCCATTGAAATTCCACACAGACCTTGGGTTAGGAACTGTCATTAGTCCTTTCTTTGTAAGTCAAGCTAATAAGGCTGAAACTGTGACTTGAATGTGGTTTATCTTCATCAAAGTCCATGTTAAGTATTCCATCGGCATGTTTGCTTTGCAGTGCTGGCCACTGGACTCATGACCTCTTGAATACTGGGCAAGAGTTCTACCCTTCCACAACCTCTCCAGTCCTTTATGTTAAAGTTTGGTCTTTCAGTGTGGAGCTGTTGGAAGGTGGGACCTGGGGGGAGGTACTTGGGAAATGCAGGCAGAGCCCTCGTAAACAGCTTCTGCATTTTTCTTGTAGGAATGAGTGAGCCTTCCTGAGGTTCAGCCCCCTTTCTCTCTACTGCACACGCTCATGTTCTGCTCTGTTTTCTACCCTGAGTTGAATTCCTCAGCAGAGCCAGGTCCCCTTCTCCTGGTCATCCAACTTTCAGCACCGTGAACCAAAACAATCCTCTTTAAAAAATATCATCCAATCTCAACATCCTGTTATAGCAACAGAAAAGAGACAATTTAGGCAAATTAAGGAAATTGCCTCAAAGTCCTCAACTGAAAGAACCAGACGTTTGGTCCAAACACAGGGCTTCAAACAGCACAAGCCCCCAGGCCCTCTCAGCTCCGTTGAGAACCCATCTTTTGTTTGTATTGTGATTTTGTACGTGGTGTTTCTTCACGAACCACATCACTTTTCTTTTCTATTGCTATTCCTTGTGTTTGTGTTCTCTCTCCTAAACTGCTTTAATCTCTAAATGCCTGTTATTACAATTCTTTCTCTTACAACTCTGGCTTTTAAAGTGTGCCTAGTACAATGTCGTGAGGAAGGACTTCACCCCAGCTCACACACCCAAATTCTGGAAGCATCAGATCAAAGTTGCCCAAGGCAGAGAAACAAGAAATAGAAACTCCATCTTAGCGTTTTCAGCAATGGGTGTGGAGCTCCTACGAAGAACCAGATGCTGTGTGGTGCAGACAGAGACAGCACCCTGCTCTCTAGATGGATCTGCTGGTGACCCTGCTCTTCGGAAGGGATGCTGTGTTCTCACTGCGAGTTTATCCTTGGATCACTGCTGGGAAATTGCTGCTGGTGCAGATGGCTCCTGTCTTGGAGTGTCTATGGTGGGATAGCAGCAGGCACTTTAATCTCAGAGGGAAAGTCAACTTTTCTCCATTGTACTGTAGGCCTTCTTTCCGTGACAGCTTGAGGAGTACCCTTAGGAAAAGGTCAGTGATTATCATGTCTTCTGCTGGCAAGTCTGGGAGAAAGAATAAGCCTTGAAGTTCTTTGTTAAAGGTCACCCAGCTCCCCGGCTCCCAGCTCAGCCAATGGTCTTGCAAACTTCAGGCCTTGGGCTGGGGACTTCCAGAAACCCTGGGAGGACACTCTAGGTAAAGGCCTGGCCTCTAAGGCTGCAGAAGGCTCTGTGGGAGGGTGCTTGGGGAGGAGTCAATCCCTGGGGCAAGATGACCTAAGTGGCCCTTATATTTAGTGTTCAAGGTGATTTGTTAACCACTTCAGACTGCTCAACTGGATCTGTGCTGTGTGAAAATAGTTACTCAGGTAGTTATGGGACACCCGTCACCATTGTCATTCTCTCTTCCTGGCTTCCAGCAATTAATTTCACTTAACAAATATCTACTGACTGTTGACTATAGAACTGTGCCAGGACCGTGGGATCCATGTGACAAATACAGTAAGCTGGCTTTAGCTCTGGTACGGGAGACAAACAACAAACAGGCAGCATTTATTACAATTATGATGCTAATGAAACATTAGCTTTAAGGACCTCTGGCTTGCATAGCCTGCTCAGAAGGTCCTGAAGGGACTGAGTCACACTTATGGGGTGTGGGAGGTAAGCTAGTAATTTATTCATGAGCTGTGTTTTGTAACATTGGCAAGAAGCAATATCTTTGTGTATCCTTTCTTATAGAAGGTGCCCCACGTGCATAACCTCCTGACTGATTGCAAGGTAAGGAGCTGTGCATAGATTACTACCTGGGGACAGCCATGAAAGCTGCATTTGGGCCTTTTGTGGGAAAGCAACTGTGAACCTGTCTGCAGTTGCTGTAAACAAACAAGCTCTCATTTGCCTGTTTTCTTTCACAATTGCTCCAGGTTTTCTTATATGCAAATCCAAGTTGATAACGCTCAGCTCAGGGGGTGGCAGAGAAACTTCTCCATTACTGAAAAGTTAAATTCAAAAGTAGACCGAGGAACAGACACAATGCTTACTGAGAAGGAGCCTGCTCAGTCTGCGTGGCTTCCTTGCCACGGAGACAAAGAGAAGGGACGAGAAAAAAGAATGATTTTCCAAAATGGCATTGAGATTATTCAAGGCCAGTTGAATTAGGACCTGAGTGAAGTTTTTTAGTTAAAAGTGCAGCTGTGAGGAAATGAAAAGGAAGGCATAATGGGAGGCCCCCTGAGCAGGCAGGACTGGGTATGGAGGAAGGGGTAAGGGGCATCCCAGGAGATCACAGTAAAACCACAAAGCAAACGGTGGTAGTAGCTGCAGAGCAGCCATGACAAAGATGGTGGCACCATCCTTCTCTCTGTTGCAAAAACAGCGGTAAGGGTTGGGAAAATTGAGTCAAAGAATTTAAGGCCATTTTACAGACTTCTGCAGGAAGCTCAGGTGATCTGGGCATAGATGCCTTGGGAGTGTGTTAGGTTTCCATCATTATGACAAAAATCTCTAAGACAGATCAAGGAAGAAATGTTTTTTGTTTTGTTTTGTTTGGTTTTGTTTGGTTTGGTTTGACTGGTTTGGCTTTTCCAGACAGGGTTTCTCTGTATCTTTGACTTTCTTAGGACTCATTCATTAAGCCAGGCTGTCCTTGAAATCACAGATACCCACCTGCCTCTGCCTCTGGAGAAATGTTTACTTTTTAATCTTTAAAAGATATACTTACTAATTCTTTGAGAATTTCAATGTATTTTGAGCATATTCACCACTGCTCTTTCCCTTAGTTCTCCCGAGATCCTCCTCCACCTCCGTATCCGCCTCCACTTCAAGTTTTGTTAATAATGCGTTGTGTCCAATGGCGCCCAACATTTCCTGAGTGTAGACTGTCTACCAGAGCATAAACTACTTGCCATGGGCCATACCCTTAAAGAAAATGGACTCTCCCTCCCTCAGAAGCCATCTACCTTGGTTGGGGTGGGGATCTGTAAAGCCCTCCCACTCTATGCTGGAATGCTCACTGGCTCGCTCTTCTTCTGGTGTTGTGCAGGCAAACATGACTGCTGGGAGCTCATGACTACATCTTCTTGTCATGTCCAGGACTGTTTCCCTCCAGTCCTGCCTGATCTCTGACTTTGACAATTTTCTACTCCCTCTTCTCCAGTGGTCCCTGAGCCTTGGGGCAGAAGGTGACATGGTTGTCCCATATAGGGAACACTTCTCTCCACTTAGCTGTAAGTTTCTGCATTGACTACCTGCCACTGCACAAAGAAACTTCTCGGATGAGAGCTTTGAGCTTTCCTAATCCATTTAAATGTTTGCTATTGTTACTACGTTTGTGTTTGATGTGTGTGTGAAAGCCTTTATATATCATAGTACACATATAGAAGGCAGAGGACAACCTTGTGGGCTCAGTTCCCTCCTTCTACCTTTCCAGGCCTCCTGGGACTTACCTAAAGTTGTCAGGCTTGCACAACAAGTGCTGTACCCAGTGAGCCATCTCACTGACCCTGAATTTTTCATTTTGGCTCACATTTTGGTTCAGGATTGTCTGACCCTATTTCTCTGGACTACGGTGAGGTAAAACATCATGGCAGGCAAGTGTGGTAGAGGAAACTACTCAACTTACAGTCATTGAGAAACAAACACAGAAAGAGCCAGCATAGTGGTGCTTCATTTTAATCCCAGTTGTGGGATCTCTGTCAATTTGAGTCCAGCCTGGTCTACATAGAGAGTTCCAGGACAGCCAGAGTGAGACCATGCCTTGAAAAAAATCTCTCTCTCTCTCTCTCTCTCTCTCTCTCTCTCTCTCTCTCTCTCTCTCTCTCTCTCTCTCACACACACACACACACACACACATACACACTCAGAGAGCGAGAGAGAAATGGGCTAAGGTCCCAATATTCTCTTCAAGGCTGTACCCCCTGTGAACTACTTCCACCAACTAGGCCCTGCTCCCTAAAGTATCCCCTGCTTGTATTCAGGCATTTGTTCTGGTCTGCCTTTGGAGTTCTGACAGGATAAGCCCTCAGCTGCTGCCACTAATAGCAGCATATCTGCATATTCACTATGTTCCCGTTTAAAAGGACTCTGCCCACCTCCCATCTCTCTCTTTCTTTCTCTTCCTCTCTCTGTCTGCTGTTCCCCACCTCTCTCTGCCTCTCTTTCCTCTCTCCCACTGCTGCTGTCCCCAGAGGCAGACCTCCCCATCCCCTCTCCCTTTTCTATGGCCCTTTTCCCCTAAAAACCTCTCCACTTGAATTCTGTTTCATGGCATCTTTCTCTCTTAAATGACTTTTTAAAAATTACAGCAGCCCCACCTTCCAATAGCACCATCATTAGGACCAAAACGTAAGCATATGAGCTTTGTGGAGACATTTAAAATCTAAATCACATTAGTAAGTAAAAAGCTACTTTCTGCTAAAAAACACCATCTTCTCTACAAGGGACAAAAACATGACCACAGTACATGATGAACACTCTTAGGAGGTTAATTGTGTTCTCCCAAATTCCTGTCTTGAAATGTCAGCCCTTAACATTTCAGACTGTAAGCCAGGATGTCTGTGTCATGTGAGAGAGTAGGACCTAGACACACACAGAAGGAAGACCATATGAAGAAGCACAGAAAGTGTAGTCCCCAGACCATGCAGAAGAAGGGCCTCAGAAACACAAACCCGACTGACCCCAGTATCTCAGACTGTGAGAATAGATCACCACTCTGTGTATCAACATTTGTTGTATTTGTTACAACAGTATTAGCTGACTAATACAAACCAGTATGGATGTCAGTGTTATGTCCATATAGTCATAGTAGAAGTCTGAGTCCAAAATGGCCCCACAGAAAAGGAACCGTGGTGAGCCTAGACAAAAACAGTGTTCGTTGCCTTCCTGGGGCCTCTGATCCATGTGTACATTGGATGTTACAGTTTTGCCTTAATGCAGTGAAATTCCACTATTTCTCTGTTAGCAGGAAGAGGTTTGATACGAACTTTCATGGTTAACCTGAATATAAAGTGGTGTATCTCATTTATGGGGTTTATTGTTGTTTTCTAAGAGAGCATGACTTTAGATGACTCAGCAGTTTCTCTCCAAGGAATTTTGCCCAAGAGAAATTTTTTGAAATGCTGTAGAGACATATATGCAAATGACCACAACAGTTTTATTCTTAATAGCCAACTAAAAGCAATCTAGATGTCAATCACTGAGTGAATGAAAAATGAACTGTAAGAACTAATCATTGCTATGGGAAGGAACGATTGTTTTCTTCAGTGGTATAGCCACTGGCAAGTTGCCCATCCTCATGTAAAGAACTCCTTACCAAAGTTCCTGAAAGCAATTCTGATTAAATTCACTGCTTCCCCAAAGGAAAAAGGGGGGCATTAAAACAGAAAGGGACTAGCTGGGAAGAGGGGGAGGATCAGTGAGAGTGGGAGAGGGTAAATGAGGGTAATGGGAGTAACTATTATCAAGATATATTATTTACATGTCTGAAAAGGTCATAATGAAGTATTATCCATAATAAGTATTCTAATAAAATCCACTTTAAAATGTAGAAAGAATAGTGATATAGTCCTACAACAAAATTAAAGTAAAATATATCAGTATGCATAAATGTCAAAGTCCTGAGCTATATGAATAAAGTCAGACACCAAATGTTTCAACTATGATAGTATTTACATGAACATTGATAAGAATAAAACACTTGTGTCATAAAACAGATTATGGTTGTTAGGTACTAAGAGTCAAGGAAAGGAGACTGCAGGGGGATGGGATTAGTTTGGGCTATATATATTTACATTGGTTGATGTGCTGGATCATTTAAATATATAACATGCACATTATGTACATACATACACACATCTGGGGTATTAAATTGACTGTGATACTTATTTAATTTGTGGTGTAAGACATTGTATATTATCAAAACTCATTAAACTCTCCACTCTTGGTAGACAAACTAATTATAAATAATATGGTCCACTAATGCTGATCTGATGGATCAATCTGATAATCATAGAAATGAGAAGAAAGGAAAATAGCAGAGGCAAAAATATTCAACAGTTGCTTTTGGCAACCATATTTAATGATGCTGGTGTCCCTATTGTTCTGAAGTAGTTATGTGTACAATGTGGGGTCAGCCAGGGGTAACTGGGGATGAAGTAGTCTTCTTATTCCAGCATCTCTTGTGTCCTTGAGAACCAACAAACAACTATTCACATGGAAAAAAAGAGAGAGGTTCAGAGAGTAAGTGAAGCTGCTGCACACCAAGCTAATATAGGCATACTTATGGGAGTAGATGGAGTGTTTTGTCAACTAGAACACCATGGAAACAACAATCACATGCGATCAGTGAGCATCCCTACTGCACAATCTCTCATCTTGGAATCCCACTAAGATTTATCAGAGAAATGTGCAAGATGAGCTCTGATGATCTGGCCTCCTCCTGATAATGAAGAAGTTATGAAAGACAACTGAGGTCACGTAAACAGTATTCAAGGTTGATGTAAAAAAGCCCATGGCCCAGAAAGAGATAAATGAGCTTTAATAAGGATAAGGCTTACACTGGAGGCTATCAAGTATGTTCAAGTGCATACACTTAGCATAATGCTTCGTATTTTAATTGGCAGGGAATCAATAGTCCATTGCCTTGAAAACTGGGAAAATTAAACATTTATCGGATTGTTTTCTCCTTTATGAATTCATTTTGGTACCCAGAAAACAGTTTTATAAGGGTGCCTTTATAAAACTATCTCAGCTAATGAATTAAATGAACCAAGAACATGGAACTTAGACTATATGGTCTAGCACCTGGAAAGAAATGTGTAGATTTGGATATTTGGCATCAGCACTTGCAATCATCAAAACAGAAGAATAAGACCTTTTGTCCATGATGATGATATAGTCCTGCTAAAGGGATGAAACCTAAGTTTGACCTGGACCCAGTTACTAAGTTATGGGGGAAAGAATAACAGTGCTTGGTGTACAATTAGTAAAAGCCAATCCCCGGGAACCCTGTGATAGTTGTTAGTCAGCCCAGCAGAGGTGTTGCATAAAAGAGGATCCTGACAGAGAGAAGTCAATGGACTTGAAGAGATTAAACAGTATTTCAAGATTTTTAAAATGTGGAAGACAAACCCTGGTGGCTTGATTGGTAGAAACATGATGTGGTTACTACAAAAGGCAAGACGCAGCTCTTATTTGGAGTGTGTAATGGCATGGATTGTGTCCCTCCAGATTCTTGTGATAAAGCCCCAACCCTCAGGACTCAGAGCTTGTGTACATTTGCACCTGGTGTCTTTAAGGAGGCCAATGATGGTGGAAGAAGTTCATTAGGGTGGACCCTGATTGCCTATGAGCAGTGTCCTCACAAGGAGAATGACCTCATGAGGTGACATCTGCAAGTCAAAGATAAGGGCTTCTGAAGATTAAACCCACTGCTAGCTTCTCTCTTTAGTCTGCAGAACTGTGAGAAATGTGTTTGTGCCATTTAAACTACACAGTTTGTGGTATTTCGTTACAACAGTCATAGCAGGCTAGTTCTGATGAAGAGACAAGTTGCAATTGGGCAGGGCACAGTTGGAGAAACAACGCTTAAGTGACTGATAAAGTTTCATCTGCTGTGGTGCTAACAGGAGTGCCCACTCTTTAGTGACTCCTAACCTCCTGCTGTTTCACGAGGTGTCTCTTTGCCCATGTCTTATTTGCTAGTGCAAATGGTAGAAAATAAGAGTGGAAGATATTTTTATCTTAACTGTAAACAAAATTCATCCAGGCAACTGAAGGTCCCAACTGAGATTAGGGAGGAGTAGAGTTTTTTTTTAAAATAGAAATGAGTGCATTTCTAGCATGATGATTTGAATGAGAATGGCCCAGTATCCTCATGTTTGAATACTTGGTTCCTAGTTGGTAGGACTGATGTGGCCTTGTTAGAGGAGGTATGTCACTGGATTTGAGATTTCAAAAGCCCACACCATTCCCAGTTAGCCTTGTGCGTGTGGATCAAGACGTGAGCTCTCAGCTGCTGCTCCGGTGCCAAGTCTACCTGCTTGTTGCCATGCTCCCTACCATGATGGTTATGGACTCTAACTCTCTGAAACTGTAACGCCCCAATAAACTCTTTCTTTTATGAGTTACCTTGATCATCGTCATGTCTTATCACAGTGGTAGAAAAGTTACTAAGACATCTAGCATACTTCCTGCATAGGAGGTATACAGGAGGGGAAATGAACAGAAGAGATGTTGTCATAGAATAGGAGATAGTAGGCGAGGGTTTTGCTAGAACATGATTGCTTACGAGCTGAAGACTGTCCAGACTAGCTGACAGCAACATGAGAGTTAGCATTTTGCTATTCTCTTTCTGTACTGCTTCAGTTACCTTCATGTTAGAAAGAAATAAAAGAAAAGAGAAGAAAAATCCTGGCATTATAGGCATGCACCAACATACATGATTTTTACTCAGTGCTGAGGATCACACCTAGGACCTTGTGCAAGTTAAACAAGAAATCTACCAACTGGGCTATGTCCCCAGTCCTGTTTCTTCAGACTTTTTGTTTGCTACACGCCTTATGTGGGTTCCCAGACCTAATGTTTCCACACCCAGTCTTAGTGTTTCCAAAAGAACAGTGAAGATGGTCACTAGCTCCATTCTCTGCCCACCAGGATCTGGGAGGGCGTGCTTAACACATGGTTCCTGAGCTGGTACCAGGGTTCTATAACAGTTCTGTCTTTTTCAAAGAAACTAAACTGCAGGCCAGCTCTGTCACCAGTATACATCTATGGTTTTTTTGTTTTGTTTTGTTCTGTTTTAATTTTAGTCTCTTTGTCCTGATAATATGGACAGCTCTCTGATATATACTTGGAAACTTTTTTCCTAACCTAGCAACATACATTTATGACACTGAGCAGTAGTGTGGGGTATGAAGCCAGTGGCTTTCATCAGACTTTTAGGAGATGTCTCGTGTATAGGCAAAGCGGTCCTGCTGCCACCGTATGTGGTCCATAGTCTCTAGGGAAGGTTAGTCTGGAAGAAAGCATCCCTCATCCATGCACTGTTCACCTATCACTGACATTTCAAAACCCTATGATGGAAATTCCATCTCCTGGGTGTGTGCTTTGCCTATACACTGGAGCCAAGAGAGTATCCCCAGCCTTCTAGGAGTGTTACAAAGACTTTGACAATAGCTGAATCAAAACTCCAGTCCAACTACAATGGCTATCAAAACTCTAGTCCAACTACAGTGGCTATCAAAACTCCAGTCCAACTACAGTGGCTATCAAAACTCCAGTCCAACTACAGTGGCTATCAAAACTCCAGTCCAACTACAGTGGCTATCAAAACTCCAGTCCAACTACAATGGCTACCAAAACTCTAGTCCAACTACAATGGCTATCAAAACTCTAGTCCAACTACAATGGCTACCACTTCACACTCACTGGGATGACAATAATCACTTTCAGGAAAAGAAAAAGAAAGCCAGAAGCTAACAAAGTGTAGGTGAGCATGTGACTCTGGTGCACTTGTGGACTGCCGGTTGGAAGCCATCGGAGATTCCTCACAATGTTAAACATAAAATCACCATGTGTCTCAGCAGCAATTTCACTCCTAAGTATGCAGGCTAAACCTGGAATCAGGAGTATGAACAGATGCCTGTATATCATATAGCAGCTTTATTAATAGCAGGCAAAGGGGGGGGATAATTCAACTGCCCACTGCCAGGAAATGGATAACAAAGCATGCCATGTTCACATATGTGGTGGAATACTATTCTACCATGAAAAGTGAAGTTTTGATATGCTCTGTGTGATACATGCTGCAGCATAGGTACGTCATTATGCTCAAATGAAATAAATCAGATATACAAGGACAAATACATGATGTCTATGAATAGGAACATTCATACTGACAGAAAGCAGAATGCAAGTTACAAGGATCTAGGGTGAGATAATAGAGAATTATAATGCAGATATTTTGGCCATAGGCAGTGATGATAGTTTTACACCACTGTGAACATTGTCAGACCACTATGCTTAAGATGATGAAGTGAGGGTGGGAGAGACAGCTCGGCAGTCAAAAGGCCTTCTTGTGCGTTGAGAGGACCTGAGTTTGATCCCTACCACTCACATTGGGCAGCTCACATGCCTGTAACTCTAGCTCGAGATTCAACACTCTCTCTGGCCTCCTTAGGTACTGCACACAAATGCATAGAAATGCACACATGTATGTATATATGTGTTTTTAACAGTGAAACAATGTTCCTTCCTTCCTTCACTGATGTATACAAGCATTCAAAATGTACCGATTAATGGAGTATCATGTACTTTTTCGAGACTTGTATATATGCACAATGCTTGAATCAGATTAAATATATGTGTGACCTCAAACATTTGCAACTTTTTGACGTTTTATTGGAGACAGGCTGGCCTAGAATTCATGATTCTTCTGGATCAGCACCCCCAAATTCTAGAGTGACAGTCATGTGCCATCGTGTCCATCTGTCATATCTTTATGAGGATAAATGTCAAAGTCTTTTCTTTCTTCTGCCTTTAGAACTATATTATACACTATTTTAATGATGTGTATTTTTACCATCACAAAAACATCACTTTAAAACAAAGTCTAGTCCCATACCCAGAATAAGTAGCTGTATAAAAATCTGTGTTTGCATTGTGTGTTTACTTTTCCTTTGTGTGGTGCTGATGATGAAGAAAGAGACTCATGCTTGCTAGTCATGTGCTCTCTCATCAAGCACCACTCCCTGCCCCACAGTAGACACCTCGCCTTTAACGTTACTGCCCCCCAGACAGCTGCAACCATCTGGACTGATGCATGCTGGGCCTGGGTCTCTTCCTATCTAAAAGTGTGAAACTCATCACAGTTTCGTTCTGTTACTGTGACAAAATGATCGGGCCAAAGGCAGGTTAGGGGAGGAAAGGGTTTATTTGGCTTATACTTCCGGGTCATAGTCCATCAATGAGAACCCAAGCAGAACTTGAGGTGGAAACTGTGGAAGAATACTGTTTGCTAGCTACCTCAGGCTCCTTTTTAGCAAGATTGTTCATACAGCGTAGGACCACCTACTCAGGGAATTGTACAGCATGCAGTAGGCCCTCCTACATCAATTAATAATCAAGACAGTCCCTTACATGCAAACCTGATAAAAACCATTACTCATTCGAGTCTCCATGCCCAGATTCTAGAAATGTGTTCAGTGAGTAGTAATTCAGGGCTTGCTTTTTGAGCATGAAGACTCAAGTTCAGAACCCCAGCATCAACACGAAAGCCAGGAATGGCATTATGCACATGTAACCCTACTACTGGGGGTGGGGGACACACAAGCAGATTTTAGGGGCTCACTGAACAGCCACTTTAGTTGAGACAGCAAGCTCCAGGCTCAGTGAGAGATGCTGTATCAAAGAATGAGGTGGACATGGGGGCTGGAGTGACCACTCAGCAGTTAAGAGCACTGGCTGCTCTTCAGAGGACATAGGTTCAATTCCCAGCATTTACATGGCAGCTCATAATTGCCTGTAACTCCAGTTCCACGGCATCCAACATCCTCACAAAGATATACACATAGGCAAAACATGAATGCACATAAAATAAAAATAAATAAGTAATTTTAAAAAATGAATTGGAGATTGAGGAGGATGTCTGACATCAACTACTGGCTTCCATATGCATGAACATGTGTGCATGTGTACACACACAAACACACACACACACACACACACACGCGCAAGTATATAACACACATATATGCAAGCACACACACATAGTTAGAACTGGAATTTATATCACAAGAGTCTAAGTAAACCCCCACTAGCTTAAGGTCAATGAAACTGGGTTGAAAAACACAACCAAGAAATCACCCCTGAAGCAGAGAAAGGTTTACTGTGGGACAGGGTCGGCCTCATGTACAACCATAAGCTGCCCTATTCATGTCACACTCTAGGACCATGTGCTAAACCCAGCGCCACAACGTCACAAACATGTACAAACAATCCCTACCCCAGCCACCTTCCCACATTCCCAGAGAATGTGACAGCTGTCTTTTCCTTGGATGGTGCTGTTACGGCAGTAACGCTAACCTTTTTCTACCCAATCTATACTCCTTCCTCTTCTTCTGAGGCTGCAGCCTTCCAAAAGTAGATGAGCATAAAGTGGGACTAGAAGGAGGAATAGAAGCAGCAGACAGTAATGATTGGTATTCTTGGGCATCTTGATTAAAAGTTAAAGAGAAATCGTGAGGGGGAAGGAGAAACTAAGGGTCCTAATTTTTCACCTGCCACATCTCCCTCAATCTCGGGTTAGCTGGATAGTTCAAGAGGAAGAAGGAAATTGAGTTTGCTTTTCTGGAGCCTCAGAAAACAAGAGCAGGGTGATGTGGACACATTTAAAACAGTCTGGGGAGGCAGCTCAGTTTACCTGGAAATTTACTGGACAAGCATGAGGGTCTGAGTTGGATCTCCAGAGCCCATGTCAGCCCAGACATGCTAGCACACATCTGTAATCCCCCTGTTCCTACAACTTGGGCTGGAGAGAAGAGAATACTCAGAAGATGATGAGGTAGCTAGTATGGAGGATACAGCCCCAAACAAGACATCTTGTCTCAAACCAGATAGTTGGTGAGGATTGGCACACACACACACACACACACACACACACACACACACACACACACACGCACACACGCACACACACACAAATGCATGCATGCATGCACGTGCAGACACAAACACAAGTAACTGGATGTTTTTTGTCCCTCCTGTCAGTTTCTGCAGCTGTTCATGCAATAATACTCTGAGGTTTCATATTAAATATGGCCAATGGCTCAGACATATTACTGGATAGCTCTCTCTTAGAAATTAACCTATTTTTATTAATCTGTGTGTTGCCACAAGGCTGTGGCTCACTGGTAATGCTCTGGAATGTTCCTCCTTCAGCACTATATGCCATCTCCTCTGACTCTGCCTTCCTTCTCTCTGCATCTTTATTTGGATTTCTCACCCAGTTATATTTTGTCTGGCCATTGGCCAAAACAGCTTTATTCACCAACCAGTAAAAGCAATGAATATTTGCAGCACACAGAAGGACATCCCATGTCACTCACACATGCACACACACACACACACACACATACACACACACACACTGTTCTTTTTTTTTTCAAAAAGGCTGTAAACATTAGTCATGGTCTTGGACCTGACCCACTTGGAACTAGCCTTGGAGATGCCTCCTGATTAAAGTTCAAGGCATCATGATACATGAGACCTCAATTTACGTCACGTGGCTCTGTACTCCAGTCCTCATCATTCCAGCCTATACCCTTGTCCCTGACTTGTTCCAGTGATTCTTTCCTTGGGGTTGCAGAAAGGGCCTTTTGTAACCACATAATCCACTCTTCTTTTCTTCTATGGTACAACACTAGTAGAAGGTGAATGCCCACCTTCTACTAGTAGAGAGATAGTTTGGTAGTTAGGTGTGCATATTGCTCTTGCAGAGAATTCAACTCCCCATACTCACATCAAGCTAACAACCACCTGTAACATCAGCTCCAAGGCATCTGACCCGTCTGGCTTTTGTGGGCACTTGCACCCATATGCACATACACATGACCCTCTCCCCACATACACACTAAAATGAAATAAAGTTTAAATCCTAAAAAAGGTTGGAAATCCAATTGCCTTGCTAAAGATGCCATCTCCTAGCTTCCCTTGCAGCTATATCTGGTCATGTGACTAGGTTACCAGAAATGGCATTTAAGTCAAAGTCATGACCTCAAAGGAGCTGAGCATGTTTTCTTCTTACCCAGTTCTATCTCCTTCTCTGCAGGAAAGAATCCCAGTGTTGAGAAACACAGAGCAACTGTAAAAGGAACATTCATCTCTGATGATCGCAGCACTAAGATATTCTTCTCTAGTAGTTTCTTCTGCCCTACATACCATCCTTATACTAATAACAGCTCAACTTTCCTCAAGCGCAACATATAAACTATGTACAAATGAATCAGATATGTGTACTATACTCTATTTGGCACAGCTGTACTTTAATGTGCAAACAAATCACATTAAAATGCAATGTCTTGTTGAAATGCAGAGTGTTTCAGTAGGTCTGGGCTGGGAGCTAAAATTTGGTATTTCTAACAAGCTGTGATGCTGATCATGTTGATCAGACCGCACGCTGTGTAATGAGAACATAAAGCCTGGCTGCTGAGAGGTCCCTGTCACCGCTCCACTCTGAGTGTGCAAGTCTTCCCAGGCACCCATAGAACCTGAGAGTTTTCCCCAGCTTCTCTCTTCTTGCTGAAGGTCTGTCACCTTCGTGGTGTTCCCAACTCTCTGCATCAGCCTGTGCTGACTCGGGTCCTTCTTAGGTCCAAGGTCAGGCTCTCAGGCAGATCAAACAGTATGGCCAGATGTGTGAGACCAGACAGCAGACAGCTGTAGTAGTGTCAGAGCATCACCTCCAGGTTACAATATTAACCCAGAGGATGCTTCTCAGTGAGGACTTCCCGGCCATTTTCTCAGAAATTTCAACCCCACAGTGACCTCCCTCCCTTGTTCCCTCTATATGCCCTTAGGGGAACTCCTTACAGCCTCACATCATGCATTTGATGTGCTTACTTTATTCACTGCCTGTCTCCTCTCACTGGAATCTCAGCCAGAGTCTGTCTATCGAGTGGTTGCATAACAGGAAGCTCATCAATGCACAAACAGGGATACTATGAAGACATTCCAGGCAGCCTGGTGATGCATCTCACAGACACCAATCAGGACCAAGGAAAACAGACCCAACTGTGGCCTTTTGGAAGCACAGCCAGGTTGCCAGGACAAGTTCTATAATTCTCAAGAAACATCAAGATCTCAAACAGTTCTGCTACTCACCCTCAACCATGATCTTTCTCCTCATTTCTGGAAATCTAACGTGTGCCTTACATTACCTTGTCAACAAGTCCATAGGGTTAACATTACTCGTCCCTTTTTATTCATGAAGACATTGAGGCTTAGTGACTGGAGATCTGTGTTCAGGAAGAAAAGTCCCACTCTAAACTCAATTCGACTTAAGCCTAAAGACATGAGGCTTGTGTATGGGACTCCCCAGAGCAGACTGGGGTTTCTAGGTGAGGGCCAAGTGACTCTAGTTTTCAGAAGGAAAAGGCCGAAGAGGCTGTGGACCAATATGAGTTTCTTCTTCCTGGATGGACTGTGTGCTGGTTAGTTTTGCACAGATGTGACAAAAATGTTACGGAGCAACTTGAAGGATGGGAGATTTGTTTTGGCTCATGGTTTTAGAGGTGTCAGTCGGACATGGCTCGGAGAGTGTAATAGAGCAGATCACGCCACAAAGACGGGAAGTGGAGATGGTGATAGGAGGCATTCCCCAGGGGCCCACTTCCTTCTGCAGGCGCCCACTTCCAAGCTTTTACAGCTTCCTGAAATAGCATGGCCAGGTGCAGACCACAGATTCAAACATGAGTGCTGCATTTTGAATTCAAATCATCATTGATTCTTTTCTCTGGGAAGTCTCACACATGCTGCCTTTTACTTACCCTTAGGCCCATTCTCCAAAGGAGCCCTTGGGTCCCTGTATTGGTTTGATTTAGAGCAGAACAGTCTAATGGCATCCACCTGTGTTATGTCCCTTCAACAGTTTGTGACTCAGGCTACTAATGCTAGCCCACTAGGCTACCCCTAAATCCTCTTACCCTGTAAAACCCTATGCAGAAGAATGAGTGAAGATCGTGGCTAAGAGGACCTGCCCCATGGTGGTCACCCCACACACTTCCCCTGTACATTAGGGAATATGCCTTCATCCATGGCAACTTCAGGTCACAAGAAACATCTTTAAGCAGGCAAAAGTATAAAGCAGTTCTGAGAGCTTCTGAGCCTGTGTGTGCAAAGGGTTCCTGGGTGGTGTTCATTTCCACACTATTCCACAGGTAACATACAATTCCACTGATAACATACTGGGGGCAACAGCCCCTCAGGATTCCCACCTGGGAGGGGCGGGGGAGGGTTGAAGCAGAGAGTCCTAGCACAGATGGACTTCTGGATTTTGGTTTGCTCCCTGCCTCAGGCTATTATCAAAGCTCACACGGGTTTTCAGACACCATTCCACACCTGTGACCTGCACCGTCTGGCTAGTGAGTGCTCTAAGGCCAGACCGCTATGAAAGAGTCTCTGCAATTACAGCGACATGTGGAGAGGGCCTGAGAGATGGATCCCTCTTCCTGAGTGACACAGCCATGCCCTGAATTTAGAAACTCCCTTTCTGAGGAACTCAACACCCCTCTAGACATAATCTCGTTTATCCTTCCAGCTGCCTTCTAGTCCTTGCTGCCCCATTCCTGGAGGTGAAAAGTGATACTGAAAGACGGGTGAGAACATGCAAAGGCATCACTGACACCCAGGTCTCCTGACCCCATCCCTCAGTCCCTCCCCTCAGCCCCGCCCCCTCGACCCCGCCCCTCAACCCCGCCCCCCACCAGGTGGCCCCATTATCCTGATGCCCCGAGTGCCACAGGAAGTGCTCATCCCTTCTCGCAGTTGTCTGAAAAAAAAAAAAAAGACTAGCTGGGAGCCAGGCTAGATTAAAAACACGTAGAATTTAGAATTTCAGGCGAAGTGAAGACCAGCTTGGACAGAAGAGCACAGGAGAGGGTGATGGTTTCCCACCCAGTGACTGGGGCCTCAGTGGCCCTCAGCACCTGAAAGCAGAGGCGTGTATTCCATCTCAGCGTGAAACACAGCAAATGATGCCGCATGATTCACGAGCAAGGATCAGTGCCACACTTAGTGTTCAGGGTTCACTGGTTTTTGAAATATTCAAAACACAGGCAGATGGTGCAGTTCAAGCTTGTGCCTCCTCAGTCACGGCTGCTCAGGTGTCTAGGCTGATGAATACGGAATTGGGCATGGCAGTTGTTTGAGTTCATTTTCTGTTGCTAAAAAACACAGTGCCTCATACTGGGTAAGTTATACATGTAAAGGAATCTTTTTGTTGCTTAGGTAATGATAGTGGTGGTGGTGTGTGTGTGTGTGTGTGTTTGTGTGTGTGTTTCTATCTGTCTGTGTATATGTGCATGTATGCACATCTTCATGTGTATGTATGCAACTGCTCATGTCCGTATACTTAGAGGCCAGAAGTCAATCTTGAATGCTGCACCTTAGGATCTGTCTGCACTGGGTTTTGAGAATCTTTCACTGACCTGAGACTTGCTGATTGAGCCCCAGGGATGTGCCAGTCTCTGTGTCCCCAGCACGTGGATTACAAGCACACGCCACCCCACCCAGCCTTTTACATGTGTTCTGGGCATCAAACTCAGGTCCTTGGGCTTGTACAGGAAGCACTTTCTGGGCTGAGCCATCTCTCAAGTGCCAGGTGATGGCCATCTTGCTGGTAGAGTCCTGAGGCAGTAGAGGTCATCATGTGACAAGAGGCAGGGAGTCCTTGAGAAATACAGCCAAACTGGCTTTGATACCAGACCCATTAATTCATTAATCGCATGAATGGGTTAATTTATTCATGCACACAGAGCCATAATCACCTCCTGGAGGTCCCACCTGATCCCTCCTCTGAGTATGTCACCCTGGAGATGCAATTTCAACATGAACTGTCATAGGGCAGACAATGTTCAAACCGCAGCAGAATATTGACAGTGTTAGCAGCTAACCTTGATTGATAGCTTGCTCAGGAAATATGTAGCTGCTCATGAGTGTTATCATATTTGATCCTTTCAGAAAGTTTACAGTTACCATCCCATTTTCCTTCTGAAAGCACTGAGGCTTACTGAATATGGCTGAGGGCTTGTAAGAGGACTCAGTGCACAAAGTGTTTTGCCCTTCATGCTTGATGACCTGAACCCATATGGAAAAAGGAGTGTCCGGGTCACTGCTCTGTTGCTGTGAAGAGACACCATGACCATAGCAACTCTTATAAAGGGAAGCATTTAAACAGGGGCTTGCTTATGGTAGGAAACATGTCAGCATGCAGGAAAGTGCTAAACAGTAGCTGAGAACTACTGATCCATAGGTAGAGAGAAGGACAGACAGACAGACAGAGAGACAGAGAGAGAGTCAGACAGAGAGACAGACAGACAGAGAGAGAGCCTGGACCTAGTATGTGCTTTTGAAACTTCCAAGCCCACCCCCAGTGACACACTTCCTCCAACAAAGCCACACCTTCTAGTAGTACCCCTCCCTGCTGACCAAGCATTCAAATCTTTGAGCCTATCAGCGCCGTTCTTATTCAACCACAACAGTCCACTCCTTAGTCTTCGTAGGCATCTGGCCATATCATAATGCATTCAACCCAACTTCAAAAGTCCCCATAGTCTACAACAGTCTCAACACTGTTTAAAAGTTCCAAGTCTCTTTTGAGACTCATGGAAATTTCTTAACTGTAACTCCCTGTAAAAATCAAAATCAAAAAACAGATCACATACTTCCAACATACAATGGCACAGGATACACATTACTATTCCAAAAGGAAGGAAAGGGAGCACAGTGAGAAAACCCTGGGCCAAAGCAAGACCTGAAACCAGCAGCTCCATGTCTGATATCAGAGTGTTCTTCAGATCGTCAACTCCTTTCAGCTTTGTTGACTGCAACAAGGAGAGGTCCACTGCACAGAGTCGTTCTCTGACCTCTGCACCCACACATCATTCTCCCCCGCCTCTCTCTCTCTCTCTCTCTCTCTCTCTCTCTCTCTCTCTCTCTCTCTCTCTCTCTCTCTCTCTCTCACACACACACACACACACACACACAACTACCACTACTAATACCACTAATAATTAACAGATATTTTAAAAGCATACAGCTGATACTGTTTGCCTGACTCTTCAGCTACTCTGTTGTTTTAGTGCTTCTATCTGGAAAAACTAGGCATTGGTACAGCAGGGAGCTTCCTGTTGGTCATTTTAGCTTTACTCCGAAAGAAAGCCAGTGAAATACCAGTGTCACCACTAACACTGGGAAGCAGACTCCACATCTTAAGTTTTAGTGACGGCTTCCTGTCAGAAGCTCTTCAACTTCTGTTTGAAAACAATCACTCGGAAGTGCATACCTCCGATGAATTCTGCGAAGTTGTAGCACAATCTGATTGTACGTCAACCTCCTGGAAAACAACATTTAACCAAACAACACAGAGAGGTTTATAGGAAGAAATTTATATCGGCTCTTTTCTCATGGTCCTGAGGTCAGGACAGCATCATCCACACCTCCAGGACAGGCACTTCCCTTGTCCTCACTCCCCAACTGGAACCATTCATTTGCACAGGCTGCAGAGGTCTGCCTGGAGGGTGACTTTGGGAAGACTTCATATCATCAGATATCCAAGGATACCCAAGGCAAGTCACATGGCCTTTCATCTGTAAAGCTCAGGCCACAAATCCCTCTGCTATTCCCAGACTCGCTGATCCTGCTAAATTTTGAAGCAAGAGGCCATGTCTTGACTGATGCCCTTCTGTTGTTTCTGTTTCCTTAGTATCATCCCTCTGCTGCTTCCCTACCTTCTGAGAAGACTGGGAACAGAGAAATAGACCTATGCAACATCCCTTTTTCTTGTCAGACTAAAGGCATCATGAGGACAAGTGCTGAGTGTCTCTTGTTCAGCAGAGTATCCCACACACCTAGCTGCCAGCCACTAAATACATGTAAAGATGACTAAATATCCCTGAAAGGGTAAGTGACCTCAGGGACACTGCACTAGTCAGTTTTCCACTGTTATAACATACACCAGAGATGATCGGCCTATGAGAGAAAAGTCCATTTTACATCACTATCTTGGAAATTGAGGTGTATGTACATACTGTTTTCTAGGGTCTGTCATATGTATTAGGAGCAGACCAGGGAGTGGTTACATGATGTGCTCATGCCAAGAAACACAATACAGGCATTAAGGAGAACCTGAGGAAACTGGGGATGGGGGTGGGGAGGAATGCCTTTAATCCCAGCGCTCAGGAGGGAGAGGCTGGCAGATCTCTGTGAGTTTGAGGCTAGTCTGGTCTACAAAGCAAGTATCCAGGAGAGCCAGAACTGCTACATGGAGAAATTCTATCTCAAAAAATAAAACAAACTGAAATCGAGTAGTTTGATATTTAGATTTGCTTTTTAAAAACAACTTGGAGGAGGTGCTGAGGAAATGGTTGAACAGTTAAAAGCACGTGCTGCTCTTGCAGAAGGCCTGGGTTCAGTTTTTAGAACCCACATGGGTCTCACAATCACCTGTAACTCCAGCTCCAGGGGCTCCTGCTCCCTCCTCTCACGTTCCTGGGGATTGTGTGCACATGGTATACTTACATATACCCAGGCAAAACACTCAAAAAGATAAAATAAAAATAAGCAACTTTTTAGTAAAAATGCTTTTCAAAGTCCAAGGCTTTAGTAAATGTCCTAAACAGCTTGGTGTCACTTGTATTTAAAATTGTATTTCTGGTCGGGTGTAATGGCATATACCTATAACCCCATTCTCTGGGAAGTAGAGGCAGGGGGATCAGTAATTCAAAGTCATCCCCAGCTATGTACCAATTTCCAGACCAGCCTGTATTACAGAAGACCCTTCTCAAAAGCAAAACAAAAAAGACAGAAAAAAATGTGCTTCTATACATTTACATATGTGCAGAGTCATGGGAAAAAGTCTGTCTTAAATGATCTTTCCAAACATGGCGATCTCTGGAAGTATAAACTGGAAAATGAGTAGACATGAAAGGAGTCTTTTAGCTTTCAATTCATATTCCTTTGCAATGCTTACGCTTTTAAAAATGAAATTGTACTATAGTTCCAGCAGCTCAGAAACTCAGACAGAAAAACTGTTCCAGGCCAGCCTTGTTATACACAGGAACTTTGTCACAAATAGACCCCAAGGAGCAACGTGAGATTGTATTCACACGTTTTCCATGGATTATGGATTATTTTTTTCATATTTTGTATTTATTCATTCATTCATTCATCCATTTATTTATTTGTTTATTCATTTTTATTTTAACACAGGGTCTCTCTGAGTAGCCTTGGCTGACCTGGAACTCACTATGTGATTGAAGCTGCCCTTGAACTCACAGAGATCTGCCTGCCTCTACCTTCCAAGTGCAGAGGTTAAAGATGTATACCACCACACACAGCCATTTCTAATTTCTGAAAATTTTAAGTCAATACAACATACCCAGGAATGCCTCCCCTCTAACAGGTCCAAAACACAAGAAAATGGTACAGTATAACCAGCCTTCCATATCCAAAGTCTTTAGATGCATTGGTCTTGACAGTCTCAGATCAAAAGTACTTAGGAGAATTCTGTTGCTGACAGGTGTGGTGGGTTTGGCTGTGTTTTTTATGCTGACCATGAAGAATTTCCTCCTCCTTATCCACTAAACACTCAACACAATCACAACATTGGTGGCATTTATGTTGTGTGAGGATATTATCAGCAATCTCAACATGATTAAAAAGTACAGAGGAGGGCTTAGAGGTTAAGAGCAGTGGCTGCCCTTTCAGAGGTCCTGAGTTCAATTCCCAGCAACCACATGGTGTCTCACAACTATCCATAATGAGATCTGGTACCCTCTCTTGGCCTTCAAAGATACATGCAGACAGAACAATGCATATATAATAATTAAATAAATCTTTTAAAAAACATGACTATGAAGATGGAAGTAATTTGATTGGTCACATTTTCATTAAAAAATACAGAGGAAGCTGTGCATGGGTTACATGTAAATAGGACAAAATTTTATGTAAGAGTATTGGTGACTGCAGATATTGGTGTCTGAGGGTTTATGGAACCAGTTCCCTAAAGACATTGGAGGTTGTATATTAATTTGAGAAAATTAGTTATCTAGTCTGTTGCCATAGCCAGAGGCTCTTAGGCATAAGCAATACTTAGGAAGAAAAAAATCATTGTCTTAAATCCTGTTAAGTGAAAATTATTGAAGGCCATTGTTTTGGAAATAGCAACCAAGTTATTACCTACCCTTCAGAGAAATCAGGAAAGAGCCAAATTTTCCCCCAAAGGCCAGTTTTAATCAGCATGATAATTAAGTTCCTTCCATTTAATCCTTACAAAAACGTAGCCTAATGTTAGCAGATTATTTTCTGGTGTTCTGTCTTAGCCAAGTCCTACAAGAATAGTATCTAAACTGACCCTTTTACTGGCTGTGAAAACAGTCCCTCACTCAGCTCTTTGGGATACTATTTCATAGACCTAAGTACATCCCCATTCCAGAACGAGAAATCAAGCCAATTAAGATCTTACCAAATGTGTTGTAATTTTGTCTTTTGATAGTCTATTCCCCGGAAACAGTCTGGCTCAGAGTCATTGGCTACCTCATGCTAGGGAGTATGTTCAATCAGGAGCAATGCCCAGGAGTAGCGATAGTGCCACAGGGAACAGAGAGACTGAACTCTCAAGGCAGTTACTGTGGAGGCTTCCATCATATTCCTGGCAATGCTGCCACTGGAATGTTCCAGCAAGTGTCCCTTTCCTATCCAATAGGCATTTAGTTGGGGCTGCTTCAGGGTGTAAGCATGCCACTGAACAAAGCCATGCCACTGAGGAAGTAAGCCAAGACTTCTAAAGAATCCTAGTTTGGACAGGGGGCTTGGTTATTCACCGTAGAACCACTCTGCCATCCCTAGCTTGACCTAGAGGGTGACAGCTGGACAAGGGGCATTGAAAGAGCATGGCTTGAGGCAAAGGGATCTCTTTCCTGGTACACTGATATCCAGCAACACTTTCCTGAAGGAAGGAATGATGGCTATCAGCCATGGCCTAGGCTCCCGGAATCTCAGGTTGCTGAGTCCCTGTTTCCAGGTAAGGGGTGCCCAAGGCTGAAACCCCACACAAGGTAGAAGTCACCTTAGTGAATTCTGGGCACTGGACTTTGATCTCACCCTGTTGCAGCAGTGTGAAGAAGACCCTGGGGACAGCCGGGAGTTGGCAGTTTTCCAGGAGATCGTCAGAGGAAGAGAAACGCAATAGAGGGCCAGGATGCTGCTGTGTGTTCAGAAGGCAGTCCTTGGGGAAATGGTACCAGTGCCAAACGCAGAGCTGGAGGAGTGAGTGTGTGGTCTAAGGTGCTCCTAGTGACTCTAAGAAGCCACGAGACTGTTGGTGGCAACTAGTATGAAGCCTCCAATGTCCTAGGCTGGTGTTTCTCAAGCTGCAGTGTGAAGACAGACTACCTAGATCTTGTTGTGATGTGGATTAGGCTTCCGACTGGAAAGAAATTTCAAAACTGTTTCTGCCTTCTAGTTCAGGGATCATACCCACAGTAGCTGAAGTTTGAGGGGGGAAAACCGATTGTAAATGGGTAACACTGGGTTAGGTCACAGTTGTCACCCGTCACAGTCCCACCCCCATTCCTGATTTGTGTGGAGCCCTGGGCTAAGGGCTTTAACAAACTTATTGATTCTTTGGCAAAAAATCCCTCCAAACAGCTACCTGATACCCTCCCACCCCCATTTACAGAAGGACCAGAGCCCAAGGGAGACGAAGTTAGCAGCTGCTACGTGATGAAGCCAACTCTGCGATCGAGGTCCTCAGAACCCTGGTACTGATCTTTTAGCCTCTGTGAAGAACAGGGACCCTTTCCTGTGTGAATCTGCCTTCTGGAAGGACCAGTGCTGTCTAGCTTGGTGAGGAGAGAAAGGCTTGGGGCGGAGGGCGCTGCTAGCGCTTGTCTAGCATGTAGGAAGTTTTGGGTTTGATCCCCAGCACCAGATAAACCAGACTTGACTGGCTACACAGTGAGTTGGAGGCCAGCGAAGGACCTCTCTGGTCCTCATCAGTGTGCTCGAGGCCAGGGCGGTACCGCCCCGGTGCTGAACCACAGTGGGCAGTGGGCCCTTGGCAGCTATCCCAGTCTTCCGCAGCTAGGGCCCGGGCGCCACCTGCTTGGCCCCAGTTGCCGGCCCTCTTGCAGCTGCGCACTCATTGCTCCCAGCAGCTCCTCTGCAAGCACCCGCATTCTCAGACCTCAGCATAATGTTGCTTAGCTCAGGCTTGAAACCCAACCTAAATTCACCCCCTGGGCATGCAGGCACAGGCGCCAGATGCTCTTCCCAAGCAGAGCTGGGGTAATGGGAGGTGACAGGCTGTGCGTGGGGACCTGGAGCCAGGGGCTGAGATGCTGACAGCCAAGCACTCCTCCTTGGAAGGAGACCCGCAGCAGGAAGGGGTGGAGCCACGCACTGCGCCCCTTAAGGGCGCGATCACATACCTTCAAACTTCACTCTTCGCTCTCTGATGTTCCACTTCCCTCAGAGGTTCATTTGTGTAGCTCCCCTTCCTCGGGGAGGGGTCTCCAGCATCACCTTCAAAGTCCACTGCAGCAACCCCCGATATCAGGCTTTGTGGGAATTTTCTGGGGAGGAAAATAAATTGAGGTCACGCTGGCAACAACAACAACAAAATTCCATTCAGCCCATTCCCTTCGCCCAGCCCATCTGGCACCTTTGTGGGAATAGAAAAGGTACTTCTCTCGGGCAAGTCAGTGAACAGGGTCAGGACAGGCAAGGGAGGAAAGCGCACAGCCAATGAAAGGGCTCCTGACTTGGCGAGATGGCCCAGCTTTCAGGGTTAACTGGTGCCTAAGGGCGGTGAACAACAGATAAGATGCCAGGTCGCTTATTCTCCTTTTGCCTTTTCTTCATCAACTGTTAGCTGAAAACCTATCCCCGCGACTTGGCCCTCCTACCCTCTGCGGCTACCCTCTATCTCCCTACTGTAGGAACCCAAAACCGAAAGATGAGTAAAATGCTATCCCTGACTTTGAATCCCAGGGAAGAGGCAGACAAGTACATGGATAAACCCACCAGGGTTTCTGATGTTTAGGGCTCAACTAGGATAAAGTAAGGTTTCTAATGTTTAGTGCCAAACCATGATTTAGACTTCACACAGGACTCAGACCCTTGGAGTCTTTCCCTTTAAAGCCCAACCCAGTAGCGAAAGAGTCTCAGGACAAACATTCTCCATCCACATCCACAGTCCCTGCTTTGCTGTAAGGTACAGAGAGAGAGAGAGAGAGAGAGAGAGAGAGAGAGAGAGAGAGAGAGAGAGAGAGAGAGAGAGAGAGAGAGAGAGAGAGAGAGAGAGAGAGACCTTGGTTATCTCAGTCTTTCCATTGCGTGTCTGGAAGAAGGTTGAATGATTTTGCTTTATTAGGGCATCTGAATGGGGCCCATTGAGAGGAGAGGAGGAGACAGAGCGCCAGGGTTCTTTATGGAGGGAGGCTAGAGTGAGCGTCTCGGGTACTTATATCTGTTAGGAAAGGTATTGGGAAAATCTCTACTCTGGAACACAGCCCACGCTCTCCGTTGCACTTTGCATCTTGAGCTGCCTTTTAAATTGTCACAGGTCAAAAGCATAAGTGCTAGAGGTAAGGGAACCCCTGAGAATAGAAAACCTCCAGTATTCGCACTGCTTCTAGGGAGCTCTTGGGATCCTGGACCATGGAACCAAGGATTTGGGATATTTCAGCCAAAGCTGGAGAGCTGGGTGCCCCAGCAATGATGTCTGGGCATCTGTTGGACATGCTTTCAGCTCAGGGTCATGTTGAAATACATAGAGCAGTTCAGCAGGTAGAGGGGCAAGGCTGGCTGGCTAGGAGGCAGCAGGGAGTGACAGAGACTTCACTGCAGAGTGCAGGAACTATCCCAAGAAAGCAAGCCAACACGCTAGACAGTCGCATAGAAGAGAAGCCAGAAATGCAAATGGCTGGGGGAAAGAAAACAAAACTCATCTTAAAAGAGAACTACCCTGGTACAGTACTTGCCTACCATAGATAAGACTCTGGGTTTGTGAACATCAATACTACACAAACTGACTGACGGGGTGGGAGAGGGTTCACATGACTGTAACCTTAGTGCTTCGGAAGTAGAGACACAAGGATCAGAAGTTCAAGGTCATTCTTGGCCTTATAGTAATTTTGAGGCCAGTTTAGATTACATGAGACTCTCTCTGTGTGTATACAACTATATATGTATATATGTGTATACAACTATATATGTATGTGTGTGTGTGTGTGTCTGCATATGCACACACAAAACTCAGAAAATATTTTTGATCCTCAAGAGTAGGACAAAAGATGCCTTTAGCTGAACGGTGGGGGAATCTAGGTTGAAGATGGACAAAGTCAGGGACAATATTCCTTTTTAGAGTATGTACTGGTACCATTGGCACTGCTTAAGGAGATGGGAAGGAAAGGTCTGGCCTGTGAGTCCCAGACTGGGCTGTAGCTCTGATCTGTTGTGGATTGTCCATGTGACTTCATGAAATAATTTACAATCTTGGGACTTACTCTCACTCTTCAAATGGAGGTATTTAGTAGGGCTCTCTTGATAACTGGAGATTCCATGTATGGAGGGGACAGAAAGTTTGAATAGTGGAACAATAATCTGCTTTCCAAAAATATTGAATATATTTGTCATGTGTCTGTGAGGTATGTTGAATTGAGTATGGAATTCTTATTTCCTCTACAAAAGTCCACGTGAACTCCAAAGGCCTTAATAAAGTCCACCAGAGAACAATGCTTTTTTGTTTGTTTGTTTGTTTGAGACAGGGTTTCTCTGTGGTTTTGGAGGCTGTCCTGGAACTAGCTCTGTAGACCAGGCTGGTCTGGAACTCACAGAGATCCACCTGCCTCTGCCTCTTGAGTGCTGGGATTAAAGGCATGCACCACCACCGGCTAGCTGAGAACTGGCATTTTTGTAAAGAGAGGCGGGTCCTGCCGCAGGTGCCTTGTGGCTGCATGCATGAGCAGGTGATCTGGGCTCTGGAAATGGTAGGAGAGGAGCTGGCAGTTTGCACTGCTCCAACTGCACCCTCACTGACATTTGTTCGATACTACCCAGCTATCGCAGAGGAAATGCGGGTGGGTCCTGCATCCTTTATCAGCTGAAACCCTGAGGAAAATCTGCGGTAGGATGTCACAGATGCTCTGAGATGAAATACAGATGCTCTGAGATGAAATGATGTCTCCCTGAAAATTCATGAGGCATGGCCCATTGCCCTGCTGGTTGGCAAACCGCCTCGTGCTGCATCAAGACCCCTGTTTCCTCCCTAAGGCCACTCAACTTTGGGCTTTATCCTGATCTCCAGGACAGCTGAGCATTCATTGGGGACATTGGGGGTGTTATCTGGGGGTCTCATGATCTGGGAAGGTTTGCTGGTAGAGGTGGGTGGGGGGCACTAAAGCAATCTTGTTTCTAATTTAAATAAAAAAAAGAAAAAAAAAACAAGAAACAACCCAAACAGAGCGCTGGGATTGAGTCATTTTAGGAGGCAGCACTGTTTATGGAACATTTCGTCCCTGATAGCTACTGTCACATTCTAGTCATTAGACACATTTACTCGTGGGTTGTAGAAATGACTTCCCATGGGAAACGAAGGCAATTCCCTTTTCAAAGGATGCTTTGTTTTCCAGGAGAAGAAATCGAAGCATGTGACAGTGAGGAGACCGAAGTCTGAATCCCCTGTTGAGCTAGTCCTGGTTGGAATCCACAAGGCACGGGCATATGAAGAAATAGCCAGGAACTGATGATGTTGATGATGATGATGATGATGGTGGTGGTGGTGGTGGTGGTGGTGGTGAAACCACTTATTGAGCACCTTCTGCATGTCTACATCTGAACTAAACCATTATATGGCTGTCTCAAAGGCACTATTGTTAACCTCATTTTATAGATGAAGAAGCTGAGAAGTCAGATCTATCTGCTCAAGACAATGCAGCTAGGGACCTGCTCTGTCCAGTTCTGACGCCCATCCCTACAGTGCTGACCTCTACATTTTAGTGTACCCTGCACTTAATAGATATTTCCCTTGTCACCCTGATGTAAAACGTCCCTCCCTAAAGCCCACAGGAGTGAGGAGTAAACAAAATAAATAGGACACAAACCAGACAACAAAATGGGGGAGAGCCACGTGGCTTCAGCTTTAATCTATTACATCCATTAGGCGACAGCTGCTTCCTTTCGGTCCCCCGGATGCTGACACCAAGCGCTTAAGATGTCTGCAAATTAAAGTGGGGCCGCAGTGGTGTCCGAGGATGCAGTCCAGCTCTCTGCAGCTCTGGCTGGCCAGCCCGCACCCCATCCTTGCCTTGTTAGCATTTATATGAGGCCTCTGGCTGCAGAGCCAATAGATGGAGCCGGGCAGCCTCACACTTTCCCATTTTGATTAGTTACAGTGAAGCCTTAATAACTGGCCTTATTTCTTCCCTTCACACCTGACAGCATGCCAGGGACTCCCTGGGCCCTCCTTGCAGTCTAGCATCAAGTCTTGGATCCAGCCCACCTGAGTGATAATGATTAATTAAAGCCATCCATCCTTTTAGCCCATTTTCCAGTTTTTGGAGCTTTGAAACCCACTCTCTTGTTTGCAGCAATATAATTAGACTGTGGGGGCCCCGCTAGAAATCTATGTTGCTGCTACCCATACCACATCTTTCTTTTCTCTCGAGAGCTGAGGCCGGTGAGCTGGGCTCCAGGAGGCTTTGGTTTGGGGCTGATTTTAGAAGGATGGAGATGTGTCACTCCCTTTTTCCTTCTGATGTTAGCAAGTTGATAGAATGATAGAGGCAAGGCCCCTAGTGATGCTGTCCCCTAAACCTGGGTACCTCCCTTTGGGTATCTTCTACTTCCAAAGTGAGGATTTAAATTAACCCTTTAGGGAATTTCTCTATGGCAGGGCCCTCCTGATGACATGACAACTGCTTTGTCCTTCCCTGACACTGGGACATTCACTGGACCCTTCTCAGTTAGTTTGCACACCTTTAATCCCATCGCTTGGCAGAGGCAGGTGGATCTCTGAGTTTGAGGACAGCTTGGTCTACATAGTGAGTTTCAGGATAACCAGGGCTACATAGCGAGGTCCTGTCTATATAAATAAATACATGGACTGTGGTCCATAGGGTGGTCAAGTACGTTTGTGAAGCTTTGAAGTTACAGAGGGAAGCCAGAGTTGAGGAACTCCCAGAGTTCCCTGGGGACAGGGAACACCAGAGCTGAATTGCCCTACAAAATATTTTGTCATACTGAGAGTCAAGAAAAGGGCGGAAAGACGCACTGGCAGCAGGGGGAGAGATCAGAGCTGATAGGTTTGGGTAGGGTGCTTCATCACAGAGTCCAGGATTTAGTGTTAGGACCTTGCAGGGCTGTGACTTGAAAGAAATTCCTTTATCTCCTTATGGTCACTAAAGTCACCTGCTATCATGCATGAAGTGAGGGTTTGTTCTGTGCAGGAGCAAAGGATAGCCTCTGTAGCCAGGGATGAGGGGGAGGGCAGCAGGATTCGAAGAATAGAGCTTCCAGAAAAGCATAGCCCCCAAAAGAACTTCCGGGCATAGGATGGGGGAAGTAGATGAGAGATTCAAGACTAGAGATGACACATGGGAAGCCCCGACCACAGCCCTCTGAGGTAGGCTGAACAAATAATTGGATAACACTACTATACAGGTGAGAAAACCAAGACTTGGCCATGGTGCCACACCTGCCCAAGTCCACACCGCTGACAAATTGGGAAGCCCAAATAGACTCAAAACTTTATTCTATCCCCTGCTATAAGCTTCCTAACCACTATTTGTTACTATGAGATAATCAAAGAAAGTCTTTGGAAGCTAACCTGGACTACATAGCAAAAGTCTATCTCAAAATACCAAGCCTACTAACACACAAAAGGCAACCAGGCAAAGCTAAACAATGGGACCGGAACAACTTCTGCACACTGCCACCACCCTTGGCCCTCTGCCTACTCATCATGACATCTATGAATGGGACCTGAAGCTGCAAGGGGAGGAGGAGAGAAGCCACTTTGACACAAGGGACATTTCTGGAGCAGAAAACCTGCTTAAGACACCATAGCAGCAAACACTGGGTGACTGAGGGAAGAGCGTGTGTTTAGTGACATGGACTCCTGCTTTGTCACTCCTGCTAAATGTAGTCATCTCTCAGCCTCCTCACTGTATTGATTCCCTTTGGGGAAATCATGAGTCTTCTAACTTGAGACGATTCTTAACTGTAACCTTCATTTGTATCCTTCAGCCTTGCCCTACGAACCCTTTCCTTTATTCCGGTTGGTACTGTCAGCTTAATACTTCAAATCAACTATTCATGGCCAGGGATAGGTTCTTCATGGGTGCTTGCTTACTGGGTAATGGTTGATTACTGGGTAACGGATGATTGGTTCCCTGATGTTTCTACCATGTAACTTGTGATTGTCACATGCTCCTGAACAAGAACCAGGCTGAGCTGGTACCATCTGTCATTTGCAGGTGGCCTCATGGGTACATTTCTTCCAAGCAGCTGTTCTGGTAAGTAAGCATGGTGCTACCTCCTGATGACTTCTGTCCCTGGAGCTGTCCCCAGTGACTGCTGTCCCAGAGGCTAAAGCTTAATGACTTCATTCCCTATAGCAGTCTATGGTGGCCGCTGTCCCTAGGGGCTGCTCCCAGAAACCTGCCTGATGCCAACAAGGAGTCAGCAATGTTCCCACAGAATTAGAGACTAGAAAACCCAACAACCTCTGGACTGGAAGAAGACTTGGGGGAGGGGTACCACACTGTCTGACATGACCCAACTCAACCAAATCTGTTGTCCCCATGGAACCATTACTAGCACCTTCTTTGCAATCTCAAAACATCACAGCACGGATGACAAGTGACCTAGAATTACCCTACTTAATGGTTATCTAAGATCATTGTTTTCCTTGTTCTTATTTTGCCTCCCCCTCTTTTTTTGACTGAGTGATATCCCTGGAAAAATCCATCTTCTCACTCTGTTTATTCCCCAAAGACACCTGGATAGTTGTATAACTGTCTATAATACAGCAATGGACATGAGAAGGCAAGGATCTTTTTGGCATAGTGACTTCATCTTCTTCGACTATATACCCAGTAGTGGAATTGCTGAGTCATATGCTCTCACTCAGTTGCGGAAGGCAGTAAGTTAGCCTTAAAGAAGAAGATAAAACCGTGACTGCTCGAGACCGGGAAGGGCAGTGGGGAGGGAAGGCAGAGAGGAACCCAATAAAAGGCCAGAAAACACTGAGTGGGAAACTCACATCCCATTGTTCTTCAGCACAGTAGCTGAAGAACCAATAGCCATTGGTTAAAAAACTCCCCATGTTGTATAGCTGAGTATAAAATTTACCATACATAAAAATGATTAAGAATGTGCCCAGCGTTGGTGGTGCATGCCTTTAATCCCAGTACTCAGGAGACAGAGGCAGGCGGATCTCTGTGAGCTCGAGGCCAGCCTGGTCTAAAAAGTGAGTTCCAGGACAGGCTTCAAAGCAATACAGAGAAACCCTGTCTCTAAAAACAAAAACAACAAATAATAATAATTAAGAACTAATAAAATGCTCAGCAAGTAAAGGTACCTGACCCCAAGGCTGAAGACCTGAGTTTGAGTCCCCAGACCCACAAGGTAAACAGTAGATTCCTGCAAGTTATCCTCTGACCTCTATATCCCAAGCCTTGGCACAGACAAGCCCCAAGTCACTAGATCGATAGATAGATAGATAGATAGATAGATAGATAGATAGATAGATAGATGAGGTAGTAGTAAAGAGATACAAATGCTCATTTCTCTGATTTGGCCATTACACATTGTAGTGTACTGGTATAATATACCCATACAATTATACAATTTAAAAAATTAAGTATCCCCTTTAAAGATACACGGTCTATGGGATGAATGGTCATGTGTCCAAAACCATTGAGTTCACACTTGGGAGGCCCAAGTTCACAAGGCAGCAATGGGAGAATTGTTTTATGCTGAGGTAAGTTGGCGTGAACTGTATACGTGTTGTTAAAGTAAACAGGGCTTGGGGACAAGTGCCTTTTCTAGAGTCTGTATCCTCGAAAATATTTGGATAGACTTCATTAGTTCTGACAGGCAGCCCCCAGAAAGCCAAACAGGAAGCAAACCCCAGGCCCTGGAATAAAATAAACACTGTCCTTCACAAAGGCTCCCTTTTGTCTTAGGTCTCCCCCTGAAGTAAGAGTTGGCAAGTCTAAACTGAAAGAAGCTCCTGTCCCTGAGGCACACGGCTTCTCCTAGCCAGGCCCTGGGTCATTTCAACATCTTCTTTTTCTATGTGCTCTCTCCTGCCCTCACCTGGACCCAGCCAGGCAGTATCATCAATCCCGCGGGGGTATCAAATTCAAATGACACAGCCACATCAATCCTTACAGCCTAAGGAAGGCCAACACCAGGCAAGACTGTGCCCAAGGTAGCTGGGGTTGTCTTCTAGGTGGAGGCAGAGGTTTTCCTCTGTTCATTTGCTGTGGGGTTTGTTTTTCTTTATATCTTAAACTTGTTTCCATGTGACCCAAGCATCGACTGTTTCTCAGGAAAGCAAGGACCTGCAACCTGGCACTATACAAACCATCATGGGCCTTCCTGGTGTTGAAAAGAAAACAACCTGATTGGGGGGATACACTGGCTTGCCCCTGCCCTTCCCACCTGCTGACTCACAGTATTTGCATAGCTGGGATTCTCAGGAAACACCCAGATCCACCTGTATATCTATGCAAAGCATTTTCCCCTGTGGTTGGCAGAAAGAAGAAACGGCATGGTAGACTCCAAATCTGCAGAGCCTGGCCCTTAGCAACTCAGCAGCCATGCTGAGAGATCCTAGGCTAGGCTTCCCCAACTTCCCTGTGTGTTTAGATAGTCTGGTCACAGTACACAGCCTGACTCAGAAGTTGCCTAGGGTGGCCCCGAAACCCCGCCTTTGGAAGAAGTTCTGAAGAAATGGTTAATGCTGCTGCTGCTGGTTCCGGAAGGGTCTGAGGCAGTAGTCTAAAACCTTTGCCCCTTTTTCTTTCTGGTAAAGATCAGCAAGTCAATAGTTTAGGCTCTGTAGGCCACAGACAGCTTCCGTTACATATTCATTGTTATCGACCTATTTTACAGCCATGAGAAACCACTTATTGGCCTTCCAGCTACCCTGGGACTCAGCAGTAGTTTGCTGCTCCGTAACCTGAGGCATTGGATAGAAAAACCCAGGTAGGGGCTATTTCCCATCGTCAAAGGACCCTACCCCCTTCCCCAAGTCAAGCTACAAGGAAGTGGTGAAGTTAAAGCGTGGATTCTTTTCTGCTTTGCAGTGTGGTGTGAGCCTCGAGACAGTAAGATTCCAGACAGGCCAGAGGGCATGCAGGCCGGAGCCGGAGGAGGCAAGAGCACCCAGCTGATGGCTCTGGAGGAGGGGCATGACCGTACTTTGCTCTTTTCCTTTTGCTGAAGCACAGCAGAAGGGTGAAGGGGACCTTCTGTAACACGTGGAGTTCAAACTTGCAGACTCCTTCAAGTCAGCCAAGATCCCATGATGCTAACCACGCAAGGCTAATGTGCTATCATCAGATAATCTATGCACACAGGATCTGATTCTCCTCCGCTCCATCCACAACTGCATCTCAGAGCATCTGCCTTATCTCTTGCCTCAGCAAAGGGAAGGACTGTCCCTGCTTTGGGATGGGTGGGGGTTGGGGGAAGCCCCGAGTTCTAAGCTCAAAAATGGAAGATGAAAAACACCTTCTATTGGAGAGATTCCACAGTCTGGAGAGACACCGTTGCTTTCCCATCGTCTCATAACTCCAGAGTGGCATGCAGTCATTCGCTTCAGGGAATTCAATCCATAGAGATAGTTAGAGCTGTGACTCCTCCACTGGTGAAAGGGTTCCCTCTGTCTTACTAGTTCTCCAAGCCTCTCCTTTTGCTCTCTTTTTATTCCTCTTGCTTTAACACTCCTTTCTTGGCTGTGGACGGTCTTGTTCTGGCATTTGACATGTATCTTCTCCCGTGCATGGGCTTTTGGAAAAATGCCCTCTTTATACATGCGTACATTTTGATTCACATTATGTATTGTGCATATATGTATTGCCATACTTCTTGTTTCTTCGACTGCCACTGTATTTTTAAGGTGCAGCCTTGTAGCTAAATATAGACATACACTGCTTCAAGCCGTTATATATACCAGCTCCACATAGCCAAGTTTGCCTTTCTGTTTCTTCGTGATGCACACACAGGTTTGTTTCTGGTCAGCTCATACATACTGTGATGAGAATTCTCACCCCTGGTCCTTCATGACCCTGGGTAAGAAATTCCTATGACTTCTCAGGGGAGTAGAGAAGTGGTCTGTAAGCACTTGTGAATTGAACTGGATATCATCTTGTCTGGTAAATCTCAAAGAAGGTTAGACCAGCCAAAGGTCCCACCATCCATAGACCAAGGTTCCTGCTGCCACATTTTCTCAATGCTTGACATTAACGGTAGGCTATCTCTGCCAGTGTAACACTGATGTCTTCTCTATTGTGTTGGTCTGTTCTTCAGTGACAGAATTTTGGGCAGCTTTATCTTTGCCTCTTAGGTTCCAGGGTTTTCTTTATCCATTGCTGTTCCTCCCTTTCCCCAAAGCTCTGCTGACTTTTGTCTTAAGTTTTTTCTTTTAAAATCTTGATTTGCAGAAGTTTCTTGAATATTCTAGACTTCAGATATTTGTCCTTGGTGAGATTCAGACATTGTATCTTTTTTGAGTCTGTTTGTGCCTTACTGTGGTATCTTTTGTTTGAGAAGTCCTTAGCATTGATATGATCAAGCATACCAAGTTTTAATCTCATGGTTTATCCAGTTGTGCACACATAGTCCATCTAGAATGTTGGACCAAAGATAGTCTCCTGTGGCCTATCTTATCACGCGATTTACCATGTCACATTTAGGCTGTCTTACCTAGAGATGATCCCTCAGCATAGTTATAATTTCTCAGTGTAGTTTGTATTGCTGCAACAAACAACCAGAATCTGGGTAATTTAACCAAGAAAGGAGATTAGTTTGGGCTCATAACACAAGGTCAGGAAGACACATATAGTTGAAATCTGCTGAAGGCCCCAGAGCTTTTGGTAGAGAGATTTGAAGGGGATATGGGTTCATGCAGAAGGAGTGTGTATGCCAGGTCATGGGTCATGTACAGCTCATTATTACATAGCAGTCTGCTCTTGGGATAATTGTTCTGATTCTGAGAGATCGAGTCCACTTCTTGGAGAAAGAGCCCACTCTTTGGAGAAAAACACTGGTCTCATCTATCGTGGAAGGTAACAGCCCCCAATCCTAATCCTTCCAAAGGGCCCCCACCTCTGACTCTGCCACACAGATGAGTTAAACCATTAAAATTCCATGTGAATTTTGATGAGAACAAATCATATTCAAGTTATAACACATAGAAAAGGTTTAAGGGCTGGCAAGATGGCTCCCTGGGTAAAGGTGCTTGAGTGAAGGTCTGAGGATCAAGTTCTAACCCTGGATCCCACATGGTGGAGGGACAGAACCCAGTTCAGAGAGTTGTCCTTTGAGCTCTACTTGTAATTAACAAGAGAGAGAGAGAGAGAGAGAGAGAGAGAGAGAGAGAGAGAGAGAGAGAGCTGAGGCAAGAGGATTGGGATTTTATAGGGATATAGAATATCTGAAAAGACTATTATTATTATTATTATTATTATTATTATTATTATTGGTTTTTCGAGACATAGTTTCTCTGTAACTTTAGAGCCCGTCCTGGAACTCCCTCTGTAGACCAGGCTGGCCTCAAACTCACAGAGATCCACCTGTCTCTTCCTCCTGAGATTAAAGGTGTGCACCACCACTGCCCACCTAAAAATACTCTTTTTTTTTTTTTGGTTTTTTGAGACAGGGTTTCTCTGTAGATTTGGAAGCTGTCCTGGAACTAGCTCTTGTAGACCAGGCTGGTCTCAAACTACAGAGATCCTCCTGACTCTGCCTCCCGAATGCTGGGATTAAAGGCATGTGCCACCACTGCCCAGTGAAAAATACTCTTTTTATAAAGGTGAAAAAAAAAACCAGAAAATTTGTAGTATTTTCCCAGTTTGGCCAATGTTGTCTGCAGGAAGAGCTACTTCCTCAAGCATAGGGTTCCAGGAACTGACTGCTAATCACATTCACTGTCCCCATAAAAAAATTATTTTCCATAAGAAAATGATATCATTTTCTTAAAATAATCCAAAAATATTTCTTAGAGAATTTTTAAAGCAATGTTTTAATGAAAAAGTACTTCTAATGGGCAATAGTTGAGACCTGATTGAGAAAAGTGTTCTAGTTGGATTTTTTAAGATTAATTACCTCACTGGCCCATGTGGTAAAGACTTTGTCCCAGCCCATGGAACTCTTGAGAAGGGAGGATAGTGGCACCTTTAGGAGCCATAGGTCATTCTGGGTGGGTCCTTGAAGGGCATCGTGGTACTCCCATTTGCCCTAGAAATGAAGTGAGCAGTTTTTCTCTGCCCGTGCTCTTGTCATGATGTGTCATGGGCCCAGAGCAGTGGGGCCACCCCATCCTAGGTGGGAACCTCTGAATCTGGGAGCTAAAGTGAGCCTGTCTCTTCAGAACTTGGCTGTCTTAGGTGTCACTGCCCCTGTGACAGTGCCTTAGTCAGCAGCAGGCAGTTTGCAGCTGTCATTAAAGTTAGAGTCTCTGAAATGGGGAAATTGGGGGGGAGGGGCTTGTCCTGTTTTCTGGAAAGGCCTAATTGAATTGCATGAGCCTATGAACCTGGAGAGATGCTTTAGGCTATGGTTGAAAAGACATAAGATATTAGAGAATAGTCAGAGAGATGGGTGGGATACTGCTGTCTTGGAAGACAGAATGTGGGCCACCTCAAGGTTCTGGAAAAGGAAAAATGATAGATGAATAGACACATGATAAATAGGTAGATAGGTAGATAGATAGGTGGTAGATACATAGATAAGTAGATAGTTAGGTAAGTAGACAATAAATAGGTAGGTAGATAGGTACATAGGTAGGTAAGTAAATAGATAGACAGACAGACAGACAAGAACAGACTGTCTCCTGGGGCTTCCAGAAAGGAATACAGCTCCACCAGCTTCTTGATTTAACCTAAGGAGACCTGTACCAGATTTGTAACACATAGAATTATGCTATAATTAATGTGCATTGCTTAAGTCGCTGTTTAATAATACTTTACTGTAGCAATGACAGCAAACTGAGAAATTGGTCATGAACATGTCAGCTAACCTATTTTTCTTTACAGCATATAATATAGTACCTTAGAGTATGAGTTGGGAGTCCAGAAAGATTTGTGTACAGATCCCAACTCTGCTTATGTGACCTCGAATAGTTCCCCTGAATCCTGAATCTCAGTTATACCAGAGATAAGATATGAAGATTGTCAAGAGTGACTCTCTCCCGTAGGTTTGTTGTGAGATCTGAATGAGGCTGAGCAAGCAACATACTTAGCACAAGACCAGGCAAGTGAAAGTCCCTGGATCAATGGTAGCCATTATCATATTTATTGAAGGAGAGAGATCAAGAGCCCTGAGGCTCCTCTGGGGTGAGGGATGCCCTTAAATCAAACATACTGCACATTCAGTTTAAAGTCAAGAGGGCTGTGATGCAGGGGGAAGATCCCAGCCTCCAAAGCCAGGCTCCCTGGAGTGCAGTCTAGCTTTGTGACCTTGGCCACATGATTCAGCATCTTAGCCTGGCTGTGCCCAGAAACGGAGACCCAACACCACCATTGGAGTTCAGAACTGTATTTGGAGGAGATTCCAGGAAACACACAGTAGGAACTGTGAAAGTATAGCAAAAAGGGAAGAAGTCACTAAATACGTATTTCTACCATTGCTCAGCCTGAAGTATGAGCCATCCCAGGGCAATTTGAGACCCCGTGTTGCCTGTGCACTGTCACACCTTAGGATGAAGAAGCCAATTATATATACCAATTCCTGTTGGTCAAGGGGCCAGGGCTTCTTTCAGGAGACACCCGTCCTGTCACACATGGACAGAGAAAGCTCTCAGGGAGAGATGGTGGCAAGGGGACCAGGGTCTGGCAAAGGGTGAATAGATGTAGAAAGAACTCCATGTTTGTCTCTCTTTTAAAGAGAGAAGATGATACCTGAGAGGTGGGCAGAGGTTAGCAAAGTGGATTGCTTCCACCGGAGCGATGTCATCACTGCTGACACATTAATGATCATCAGTTGATCTTCAGTTCTTTGCATTTCCTTGATAGAAAAGCTTCTTTCCCCAAAATGCTTAGCGAAGCTAACGTCACAGGTTCTTAGGAGAAGGGGGGATGCGTGAGACTAGGACCAACAATCCCCCCTGACCCATGTCACATACACAGGGCTGGTCTCTGTGGGGACTGAGTACAGAGTGGGCTGCTGAAACCAAGGATGCTCAGCCAGTGGGTTGCATCGAACCTAGAGGGCTTTGGGTTTCAGTGGAGCACGGATTTGTATCTCTCAAATGATGCAGAGGTCACAGCTACTGTAGATGTTATGAGCTCAGTTATGAGTGAGCCTGTGTGCTCGTGGCTACTTTATTTTTTATTTATTTATTTATTTTTGCTCCTGGAGTACTGGCAGCACTGGATAATTGCCTGTTAGGTAATGTGCATGAAAAGGACTGGGAGAACCAGCAAGTGATGCTTCCATCTAGAATTAAGTGTCCAGTGCCATTTCCAAGTGCAGTCTCTCACCTTCATCTCCCTCTCCCTGTCACTTGGTCACCAGGAAGCTGCCTGCGTCTGCACCCTGCACTGGGTGAGTCTCCACAGCACTTTCTACAGCACAAACCACAAGCTGTAGGTATTTATACCAACACACACATTTTAAGTAGGCCCTCATTTCTTCCTGAAAGGAACCCAAACACTCTGTTGGAACTGAAAACATTTTATATTTGTGGATCACCAGTTACTGAGGGAACAAAAAGTGCTCAGTAATTATGACCTCATTTGTTCTCACATGAGTCCTGGGGGAAGAAGCTGGCAAGAATTCCTAACCTCCTGGGAGAGGTGAGTACCGAGGCCCAGGAAGCTGGCTCGCAGGCACCAGGGCTACAGAGCAAAGATGACTGCAAGGGGGTGTCAAGTTCAAGAGTTAGCAGCCTTTGTGCTCTCTGTGTGCGGGAGGGGGAAACAAGCGAAGAAAGAAACTACAAACAGCCCCCATGCCTCAACACGGGATCTGATAGCTAGGGTATAAACAGCAATACTACTTTGAAGTTCAAAACGATCTGTGTATTCGGTGTGAAATGATGTTGGAGACATAGAAACTCAAGGTGAATGAGACCATGTGTGACATAATCAGCATCATTATAAATTAACTGGTATGTAGTAACAAAGGGAAAGTGTAAAAGAAGGTGGACCAAATTGCATATGGAATATAATCACATATTTCTTTTCCACTGGCATTTTCAAGAGAAAGTTCTAGAAGAATGTGTAACAATAGCTGGATCCAAATTACTCTTATTTTCTTAATTATGCATTTGTTAAACACATTTTCTTAAATTTTTGCATTGCGCATGCTTTTCTTTGGTAATCAGGCTAAATTTTTCTGAAAACCATGAGAAGGGAAATCTCTCATCGCCCAGAAAGCATGAAAAATCGGAAATAAAGCGATTACAATTTTCTCCGATAGCTTTCTTTCTGTAAGGATGCCAGGAGTGTTTGCTTTGATGTGAAGAACTTGGAACAGCTCCAAGGGACTGCAAGGCCATCCCTTCTGCACGTTGAAGCGTTGATCGGATACTCTATTTGGTAAACATATGGTCCTGCATCTGTAAAGCCACCAACAGGAGGAAATCTTTCTGCTTTTCTCCTCTGCTTTAAACATAAGACAGACTTGATTGACAGCCTGGCCTTTTTACCTGGTAAGCTGGGGTAGAAGCAAAATAGCCCCACCCTAGGGAGGGATTTCAATCACCAACTGCTCAGAATTTTCACGAGCGATCAGACAAAACACATAAGCTGCATCATGCCATTAAACTTTACCTTTAAAAGCTCAGTTGGCTGTGACTCACAGTGACCTGGACACTGATCACATGACTGAGTTGTATAAGTCAAAATGGCTAAAGCAGTAAATTTAATCTTGTGCTTTTTTTCATAACCACTTAAAAAAAAAGCAAATGAAAGTGTGCAATCAACCAACTAGCCCTTGTTCATTGGATTCTGTTACCCTTCTTATTCCATGGAAAAGGAAAGCCCAGAGAGGCAAAGTGGCATTCCCCAGGGTCTCGGGCACAGAGGAAGTGGTGGCATCATTGCTCCTGACCCCCACACTGGGACTGTATGAATCTTGGCTCCGGGCAGTGACAACTGCCAGGACAGAAGCCCAAGTAACCAGCCTTGTTCTGTGTCTGGCTCCCTGAATGGGATCAGTAGGTGGCTACAGCCTTATACTCTGAGTGCCCCTGGCCTTACTTCGTACAAGGAGGGACCGCTTGCACTGGGCTTCCTGACCACAGCCCTGAGATCACTTCTAGCATGCGTAAGTACCTTCCTCCTTCCCAAGACCAGAGTCCACATAGTGCCCTGGGCGTTTATTCATCCATCCCATCAACAAATACTAAAATGGATTTCTTTGGCAGGCTCTATTCTAGGTGTTGGGAATTAAGTCGTGAGAAAACAGTCAAACACAATTTTGTGCTTGACTTCCAATGTCTGGGAGTTTATCTTCCCCTTCTTGTCCCATACTTACTGATCTATACCTTATTCTTTTATAGAAGTGGGTCTCTCTGTGTCCTGGAAATCACTAGCTCAGACCATGCACAGAGAGAAAGTTGTCACCTTTGAGAGAGCAGAGAATGGGTTAGATTTCAGTCCCTAGTCAACAGCAGGCCACAGTTGTGGCACACAACAGTCCCCTCTCTAAGCTTTTCCGGGGACTAGAGATCTCTTCATGCCAGGCCCAGTGCCTTCAAGTCGAACCTTTTTCTGCCCGCCACCTGCTTAGCCAAGTCCCCATCCATTCCAACCATATTACCTGGGCACTTTCCATAACTCCTTGTTCCACTATGACATATGAAATAATTCAGGCACATTCTGCCCACCTCCCTAGGTCTTGCGCTAGCCAACTTGCTATTGCTATTAACATGGTTGAGATAGGGCCAGCAAGGCGGTTCAGTAGGTAAAGGGGTTTGTGGCAAAGGCTGACAGCCTGAGTTCTGTTCCTGAGATCCACATAACAGAGGAAAGATCCAGCTCCTGCTGTTGTCTTCTGAACTCCACATGTGGTGTGCATGCACACTCATTCCACACACATCCCTTATACACACATACAAACACATGCGGAGAAATAAATAAATATCAATAAAGAATTTTTAATTAATTTTTGTTTAAATTAAAAACAATCTTATTTTACATACCAATCCCAGTTCCCTCTCCTTCCCATCCTCCCATTACTCCCTCCACCTCCCCTATCCCAACCCCCAATCAGAGTTTAAATGGCTTAAATAATCAGCTTGTTAAGGGAAAGGGCTTATTTTGGGGTGTCCAGACCCTGCTGTCTTAAAAAGGAGGCAACAAAGAAGCAGTCATATTATGACAGCTGTGCATGACAAAACTGTCTGTCTCATGTTCCAGACGCAAAAGGAAGAAGGGTCTGAGTCCCCAAATCCCAGAGACGTGAAAACCTCCTGCCATCCCCCACTTCTTAAGGCCACCACTGCTCTGGAGACCACACCTCGGGCCTTAGGGAGACAGTCGCCCAGACCTCAGACGACTCTCTCTCTCTTCTCCTCTCTCCAGCTCTCAGAACCTGAGACCTTCCCCACCCCTCATATTGTAACTCCACCCCATTCTCATGCCAGGGTGCGACAGGCCCGGCAGAGGTTTTCTGCCACTACCCAAGATCCGTTCTGGTAGCGGGGCCATGGTGAGGCTCCCAATCTCGTCTCAGTAGTTAATGGACAGACACTGCAGGAGGATGTGAACCCAGAGCTATGAGGACGTCCTCATTCCTCCCTCTGTGCCAACAGCAGAAGAGAATGCTATTTAATTACCAGGAAGTAGTCTAGAAATAACGCTAAAATATGTATTATTTTGCCAAGGAGACAAGCTGTGCTTCTATGAATCTAGGATCTCTTATCTTACTCATAATCAGAATATTTCCCTCCACAACACCTTTCATCAGGCCACCTCTTCCAGGAAGTTATCCCGGATTGCCTCTTCTCTATCCCCTGTGCCTCCGTGCCATAGGAGAGCCAGATGTGCCCCTAGAGCACCTGCCCCATGCCATGGTTTTTGGTGAAATGCCCCTCACAGACTAATGAACTTGTGTTGCTGACACTATTTTGGGAGAGCGTGGAACTGCTGGGAGGTAGGGACTCACTGGCAGAAGAGGCTCATAGTGGAGGAGAGGGGCGTCAACCCTTCAGGACTGATAACCCAGCCTGCTTTGTGTCTTCTCTTTGGTTCCCCATCGAACGGTGAGCAAGAACGTCCCATGGGCTGCCATGCATTCCTTGCCGTAGTCCTATTCCCCTCCAACCGTGACCCCAAGTGAATCTCTTCTTCCTTAAGTCTCCCATGCCTGGCATCTGCTCCTGGATGTGAAAGGTCACCAGTAGCCATCCCAGCATTTGTCACACAGACTCGTGATCTCCTGCCTGTCCCAGCAGCACCCTCGAGTGTAACTCTGAGAATGGGGACTCGGTCTAACCCACTTGCCTAGCTCCAGCATCAATGCAACCTACTCACTGTTCATGAAGTAAGGAGAGGACATCATACTAAGGGAAGAAAATAACATCAGACTAAGGTGGCGTTCTCCCAAGGATGGGTGGCCTGATTTCTTCTGGGTAGAATGAGGGAAACGAGAAATGGTGGGTACTCTCAGGTCCCCCTAAAATCCTCCGTAAGACAACAAGTAATATACCACGTGGCAAATCCACCCATTCACTCCCTCCTTATAACCATTTACTGAGTATTCTAGTGAATCTAGCTGTTGTAGAGTACACAGTGAAAAGAAACCCTGAATATAGCTTGTCTGTCAGTGGGAAGGGGGTGGAGGGCGCTTAGAGCAAACCACTAACCATCCCGGCAGGGGAGAAGATGTTCTAGCGGGAGATGCTCCTCCCTTCAGCCATCAGACTGTTGAGACTGGATTTCAAGAAACTGGAACACCACCACTACCCCACCCCACCCCCAGTAGGAGTCTCATGCTGGAAGGAAAAGGCTGAGGTTCTAGTGCCAACCAGAGGGGAAGTCTGCAACCCAGCAACAGATTTCACACAGTTCTAAGGATCTGTCAGGCCTCCTCCCAGGAGATGCTGGAGTTGAGACTGTGACTGGTCGGTGAGGGTCAGAACCACATCTGGACCTGCACTGCCGACTTCCACACGCCCTTTGCTTCCTATTTAAGCTTAAACTCCCCCCTGGTTTATTCGTTCTTCTTCCCAGGAAGTCCCATCACACCTCCCCTTCCCTCCTTTCTCTGCTTTTTATGATCACCGGTCTCTTTAACTGGCCTACTGAGGACAGGCAGCCAAACCTAGTTGGTGAGGGGTGCCAGGCTCCAAGCTATGACCCTCACAGCTCTGGTAAAACAGGAGGGACAGGATGGTTGGGAAGATGATGACAATGCAGCCTGGGGCAATTCCTGATGCTCCAGGGAAGATCAGTTGCTGCAACCTCTTCACAGTAGAATAGTGACCTTGTCCGGAAGGGGAGGAAGCTTGGAAACACAGGCTCACCTTTGAATTCATCGTAGAATCTTAATCCTGGAGGCTCATGCTTGCTCTAACTAGAGAAATAAATCGGGACAAGGTGCTTGCCCTGCCTGAGCCTCAGTTTCTCCATAGGGTGAAAATAACAAGAGCACCCACTACCTTGTGCTTAATAGCCTGTCTGACAGCAATATCAACAATGGTTAGTTATGATTGTTCCTCATCACTGAAGGATATGAAACACTCCCAGTTCCATATGCACCACGACAATGTGAAAGGGATTAAATTTTGACCTCATGCTTAGTAGTTACCCTACCACTTAGGTCCCTAGTCCTCTTTTAACTTTTTATTTTGAGAGCAGGTCTCACTAAGTTGCAAAAGCTGGCTTTCAACTCCCTCTATAACCCAGACAGGTCCCGCACTCATGGTTTTCATGACTCAGCCTCCTGAGTAGCTGAGATTGCAGGCCTGTACCATGAGGCTTGGCAAAGACTCCATTCCCTGACTCACACTGAGTTTTACTAGAGTGTTACTGATTGGCATAGTTCCTGGTGTGTGATCTTTGGGACCAACTTCAGTTCCCCAGAGGTTGTAGCACAGAGCCCAACCTTGCTGGTTTGAAGAAAGAAAGTGGTGCTCAGTGGGAGGACTCCAACAGGAAGGATTCTGCTTGGGTTCAGGAAGGAGTCTGCTTGGGTTCAGGCCATTGAGTCTGCCATGGAAGTCCTAGAGCTAATTTCCCCGTATTATTGAACTTGAAACAGCTAGGGTAAATAAAGCAGATTTTAATCAACTGCATTATAAACAAAAGGCACAGATGGCAAGGGAAGATTGACAACAGTGCAGAGCCCCGAGGCTCTCTTGAACACCCCTGGGGAGGGGTGCTAAAGACTGCGTCTTGCTGTTTTCTTTTGTTCTTGGCATTTATAAATTCCAGGAACTCCTGCCATCAACAGGATGTTAGATGGGGAATGCTCTTGGAAGTTGGGCATGGGGGTGGGGAGCTGTCATTCAGAAGTTTCAAAGGTCATGGGGAAACTAGCTATCCGGAGAGTCTGTGGCTAGAAGGGGAATCGGGTTTCCCAAAGGAGGGGAGTTGAAGGTTCTCGCTGAGTGTCCAGGTGGCATGACAGAGGAGGAAATTGGAAAGAATGATGATGGAGATTTGATAAAAGGCTTAGTAGATGATTCCAGACTCACCTGACCACTCTAAATCCTCCTCACACACAAGTCACACATGCACACTAAAGTTACACACATACACCTGCTGCTGATGCCACCTGCAAACAACTGCCACCTACCTCACTGGAAACGTGGATTTCGTGTGATCCTAGCCCTGTGGCCACTGTTGCTTGGTCCAGTAGGGAATCACTCGATTCAAATGAGTCCAGTCATAGTTGCGATCATGACCCCAATCTCTTACCACAGAAGAATGCCTCAAGGTGAGTCACTCAGAGTCCTTTCCAGGACTTAGGTAGGTGGTGCTGAGAAAGCCAGTCACTTGTTGTGACTTGTTGTGAAGGCTGTGAGTCAGATGTTCCATGGTTTAAAAGGGAGGAAGAGAGGAGAGATGCACTCTGACATGTAGAATAGAATTAAATGCTGATGGAGGGACACATTGACTCTTTGGACTATCTAGAAGAAATTGGTCAATCTGATTTCCCAAGGGCTTGTTTCCTGGAACTTACTGTAGATGTGGACTAGCACACAGTGGATCACTGCTCTCAAATGTGGCCTGGGATTCCAGGGGTACCACAACCTTCTCGGGGTATCTGTGAAGTCAACACTATTTTCCAGCCATGCTTGGGTAGTGTCTGCCTTTTGGGGGACTCGCTTTCTCGTAGGTACACATTGTTTCCCAGAGACTCCAGAGCATGCGATATCACAGCAGTTAAGTGAAGAAGAGAACGTGGGCATCCGGCTGGCATCTATCAACCAGACATCAAAGAGATTTGCAGGAAAACGTGAAGCAAGGCAACTCTTAAAACAGGTCTTGTTGTGGTTTGAAAATAGCTATTTTCATTAAAAGTAGATGCAAACACGTTCACTTCTGTTCTTCCTAAGTAAATAAATCCTGAACTTCTTTTTCATTTTCATTTTCTCAAATAGCAAACACTCAAAGACACCTGCACATCAAACAAATGCTCCAATTATCTTTAGACTATGAAGGGTCCTGAGACTGAAAAGTCTGGAAATTACATTCCAAGGTTTAAGTGGGCTTGTCCATAGCCTCGCTCGGCTAGACATAGAAAGATGTTAAAAAAGGGAGACAGGAAAAAGCTCCTCGGGAGATGCTACCTACACTACAGTCCATGACAGCTGCACATGGTCATCATGCAGTCATAGGATGTGACCAAGAACACCAAGCTTAAGGAACCCTCATTTCTGATGGTTCCTGGGATGATATCAATGACACTCCACTGGGAAGCAGCCTCCTGTTCTTGTCAGCCAAGTCCTTCCATGTCAGGGGAAAGATGCCCTCCTGTGTGTGGACGGTGAACAGGAAGGCATCTCTCCTACAGCCCCTGAGACCAGCTGCCTTTCCCAGGAGAGACCAACTAATTTGAGGCTCATGGAAACCAATCAGGGGTGTAACAGTCTCAGCTACAACTGGAAATTGGGCTTGAATTCAGCCAATATTCACAAAGTAGAAGTAAAAGCCCTGGTGTGGCCTGTGTGTTTGCAGGAACCCCTCTGCCTGCAGAGAGGGGCACATTGGTGCCAAAGGTCATGTAGAAATTGTGATCCTTATTGTTCGTGGATGGCTAACCTCACAGTTGACTGTCTTGGCCCCACTCTTGGGAAAACTGGGTGACTCTGCTCTTCTTCATACACACAGGGGGCCCTGTATAGTCAGTGGCCTCTGCTTTCAGTTCAGTGACCTGCGCTTTCCCAATCCTTTTTGAGCTTTTGTCCCCGAGTCCTGTTCCTGATCCTTTCCTGGTAAGACCCTGCTAGGGAAGTCAAGCTAGCATGGAATGTAGATCTCAGAGGGACAGGGAGAGGACCAAAGGTTCACAGCCTCCATTTTATGGGATTTTTCACTCACAGAATGGCAGCTTAGCACTCCCTCGAATGGTTCAATAAAACACATTGAGGCTGTTTTTTGGGCCTGCCCATGGGAACTCAGGGGTCAGGCAGTCTAGGAAATGTTGGAGGGGAGCTGGTAAAGGGAGTCTGGGCACATTCTTTTTATTAATGAAGTCACTAGCTGCTGTATTTATATTCCATCTTCTCAGAAGAATTTAAGTTCACTTGTAAAACTGTGTGTGTGTGTGCGCGCGCGCGCACACACACACACACACACACAAGTTTAATTGAAATCTGCAAAGCAGGCTACTCTTCAAATAGCCTGAACACTCAGATTTACTGAAAATAAAGGGCAAAGGAAAACTAGGGTTTCCAACAGGCATGGGAACCCTTCAACTCCTTGCAGCAATCACTTACCGTTTCTGTGGAGTCCTGGGAAACGTATTAAAATTAAAAAGAAAGGACTGGAAGCGTAGCTCATCTGGTAGAGTGCTTGCCTAGCATGCAGGAAGCCCTGGGATAGATTCCCAGTACACCATGCACCCAGCGTGGTGACTCATGCTTGTAAACACAACATTCACACGTGGAAGCAGTAGGAGCAGAAGTTCAAAGTCATAGTTGGCTAAATAGTGAGTTCAAGGTCAGCTTGGGCTGCAGGAGTCCTGTTTCAGAGATAGTGGTGCTGGTGCAAGGGCGTGGGGTGGGATGTTAGTCCACCATTTGCAAACACATTTACACATGCATTGAGAGTTCTTAAAGTTTTATTTATTTTTATTTTATGTAGTGAACTATGTATATTCAATGCCAGTGAAGGACAGAAAAGGGCTCAGATCCTCTGGAACTGGGATTGCAGGCAGTTATGAGCTGTTGTGTAGGTGCTGGGAACAGAACCAGGATCCTCAGAAAGAGCAATAAGTGTTCCTGACTGCTGAACCCCTCTCCAACCCCTATGCTGGAGTCCCTATGGTAGATTGTTGTGAAAATAGATTCAAAGTACCTTAACTATTAGTTAACTTTTTAAAGGGATCTAACTAATCGAAGAAACAAATGAGGCACTTGGGCTCAGGAGTCAGTAACATTAAAAACAGAAATCAAGAGGCTACTGGAGGCTGGGTCAGAATGGAGATCTCTTATGGGCAGCAGGCTACATACTTCCCCTGGAGCACTACCCCCACGCTTTTAGCATTTGACACGGGGACAAAGACAAGATAAGCCAAATGCTTCTTGAGGTTCGTTAGATAAAAACAGTCCATCTCTCAGTTCCGGATTCATTCGGGCAACCCCCAGGAAGGAGGTTATAGGTTCAACTGTGCAATTTAAGACTTGCCACCTCCCAACCCCTTTGCTAAAGTAACTGAACCTTCACCTACAGGTGACTTTAACAAGGAACTTAGTACGGAACCAAAATAATTACCCAACCTACTAGTGATCATCAGATTTGGGTATTTTTCTCCTCTTCTTTCTCCTTGATAATGGTAGTCATTCTAATCTCCTTCATTAATAGAATCTCTCTTTCTTTTAAAAGCTAAATATGCACCTCTGTACCCACAGATGTGTGCAGCATTCGGTCCTCATCAGGGAGGTATCTTGGAGCAGTGGATGGCAGCTAATCTGGAGACTCACAATAGTTAAAGGGCAGAGAACGAGGGTCTGTGAAGGGCTCGGTAATAAAGGGATATCTATCAATATTACATGCCCTTCTCCCAGGTTCAGAGATCATCATGGTGTAGTAGGATATTTCTTTGGGCTGCCAGCTCACAAATAATGACATGGAGACTTCTTATTAATTATAAAAGCTTGGCCTGTATCTTAGACTTGCTCCTAACTAGCTCTTATAACTTAAATTAACCTATTTATAATAGTCTATGTTCTATCACATGGCATTACCTCTCTTCCATCTTGTACCTCCTGTTTTCTCTCTGTGTCTCTTGGCAGATTGTGTTTACCTAGATTCATTATCCTTTTCCTTTCTCTCCCCAGAATCCCACCTATACCTCCTGTCTAGCTATTGGCCGTTCAGCCTTTTATTACACCAATCACAGCAATACGCCTTCACACAGTGTGCAAATATTTGGCAACATTATGGTGCTGAAGAAGGGGTAAAAAGCTCTAAGACCAGGGAGGACTGAGGCAAAACAGTTTCTTCCAGGCGTGATAGAAGGTTGCACACATGAACTCACAGCACCTGTGGTTGCTTCACAAGATCAACCCAATCAGCCTTCCAACATGCATGAGGAAGGGACACAAAGCCCCTACCCCTAGCTGAGGAGCTATTAGCAGTTGATGACTGCCAGGAAAGGAAAATACGTTCTGTTTAGGGATGCTGTCCCTAGTAGATTGGCTATACTTCAGTGGGTAGCCCAAGTCCCATGGGTTTATATAGGCAACATTAATTGGATTTGGTAGATTTGGTGGGGGCACATGAGTGAGGGAGGAGAGAGAAAATAATGTGATGGAATACATCATATGTGTGTATGAAATTCTCAAATAAATCTAGAGATATAAAAATAAAAATGTTTCTTAAAAAGAGAAAGCTTACGATAAAAGGAGAAAAACAAACAAACATTAGAATGGAAGATGTTACCGGAACTGATCCTGAGAACATCATAGCCAAGGAAGTTTGAACTAACTTTCTGGTTCTAGTTTATTGGCTAGAACCTGTTAGCTTGGACAATGTATGTAACAGTCTTAGCCTTTACTTGGTCATCTACAACAACAGTTCTGACCCCACTGGGCTGCTATGAAGAATAGTAAGACATCTACGCAAGAGACGTAGCTAAGGTGGGAGGCTGGAGAGATGGCTCAGAGGTTAAGAGCACTGGATGCCCTTCCAGAGGTCCTGAGTTCAATTCCCAGCAACCACATGGTGGCTCACAACCATCTATAGTGAGATCTTGTGCCCTCTTCTGGTGTGCAGGAATACATGCAGGCAAAAGGCTGTATACATAATAAATAAATAAATCTTAAAAAACACAAAAATATGTAACAAAGGTATTAGTCTATAACAGAGGCATTTCTATAATAGATGCCAGTTTCCCTGTACCATAACAGGTCATAAGATAAATCAGAATGAGATACAAAGGGATTGGTCCTGGACCTGTCACTGTGACACAGAATATACGGTGACAGGAGTGTATGGTGGAGGAACCCCTTCACCTCGTGGTGGCTGGAAGGAAAAAGGGAACAGGAAGGCCTCAGCTTTAATGTCTTCTTTACAGGGATGCCCAATGGCAGCCTGACTTCTTTCCTTTAGACCCCATCTCAGAGAGGTTTGCACATGAGCCGTGGGGAACATCCTAAAGCCTGAGTGTAGCCATAGGCACTTACTAATCATTGACTGTGACCCAGCAAAGGTCTACCACTCAGACTCTCTAATTCCTCACCCTAGCCCTGTTAGTTCAGAGGCTTCTAGGATTGCCTACCCTGTAGACTATGCTTTGCCTAACATACACAGAAGCCCTTGGAACCGAAGGGGTTGTCCCTGAGAGCTAAACAAATGGGCTGTTCCAAGGAAGGGTGATCCTGCCATTAGAGACTCTTATCTTTGCTTCCCTGTCTCTTTGGAAACGTGGATAACCAATGAGGACCCATACATTACAAGTTTATGGTTTTATGGCAGGGTAGAGGTGAAGGTGCTGGCTATGATCCATAATACACAACCAGAATGAAGTGATCTTGTTTTGCTCTCCTTATCTTTATTCTTTTTTCCTAATCACTAACCTCTATGAAGGACAAGGGCTACTAGTTGCTTGTGTACAGTGGCAATATGCAATTTCTTTGAAAAATAAATATGCTTGTGTTTGAAAGTTGATAACTTAAGTGCAGCTATTAAATTGTAAGTATAAAAGGCAGTCTGGGGATGGATGCAGTGAAACCCATGTCTGGAGATCTACAGTTTTCTGGGCCTGTTTCATGAGGCTTTCTTTGATGTGGCATTTGCTTATGTTTCCAGCTGTTAGGATTTGCTGTTTGTTTTAGGGTTTCCACTTTTTGTCTCTGTGTAACCCAGTGCCTCTCACTCAAATTCCTGTCCATTCTTTGCCCCTCAACAGATGACCATTTGCACAAAGCACTTCCAGACGCCAGGGCTGAGGCATGACGGTCCTTCCAGTCCTCCTCTTCACTCTAAGCACACAGATCCTTCATCGATGGCCTGCGATACCTATGCTGTTCTGTCACAGGAAACCACAGCGTGACTCCTTCAGGGATCCACTTTGTGTAAATTCACAATTGTGCCATAATAGTTAAATATTTAGCAATCTAATTTAAATATTTAACGTCATTCTCTAAATATTTACTTCACCAACTTTGTCATTTTGTTTTTCAAATCCCCTGTACCTTTCCCTGTTTGTGTATTCTTGATCTACCAGTACATAAAATATGTCTTATATGTATTACTAGGAGTGTGTAAAATCTCCCCTTATATTCAGATTTCTGTGTTTCCACAATATGCCATTTGGTGCTTACAAGTCTACAATTGTATTATCTTTTTATTTGGTGGTGACCACGTCCTGTGTATTTCTGCCTTTAACTGGTAGCTGGATATTAAATCAAAGACTCGATGTGATTTTATATAATTAGTTAGCTCTCCACAAGAGGTTCAGAGAGACTTGGGTTTATAGAAGACACAATTAGAAAAAAAAACTTTTTAGGGATGTTTGCACAGGTGAAAGAACATTTCTGCTGGTGACAAGGCTCTGTCGTTTTATGGGTTAGGAGCCAGAGCCAAAGGCCAGCAGTTTTACAGGTGTTTATAGACCTGAGGAACTTATAAAGTTAAAAACAAGACAGCTAGCAAGATGGCTCAGCACCTGCTACCAAGCCTGATGACCTGAGTTCCATCTCTGGGGCCCGCGTGGTAGAAGGAGAAAACCAGCTCCTACAAACTGTCCTTTGACCACGTGTGCTCTGTGGAACACACACACACACACACACACACACACAGCCAAGTATAATGAAAACACTGTTGTGATGATTGGATAAAAACTGTTTCTTACGGGCTCATGTATTTCAACACTTGGCTCCCAGTTCCTGTTAGAGAAAGTATGCCACTGGGGGTGGCCTTTGAGAGTTTAAAGACTTCTGTCACTTTCAGTTCACTCTTCCTCTCTGCTTCACGCTTGTGGAGGAAGTGTGGGCTCCCAGCTTCCTGCCTGGGCCGCCATGCTGCTTGTGCCATACCCCCTGCCATAAAGATCTCCTGGTCCTCTGAAGCCGTGACCCAGATAAGTCATCAAAAGCTGCCTTGGTCATGGTGCTTCATCAAAGCAGCTGAAAAGTGATGAATACAACTGTTTTTCTGCAAACATTTTCAAGACTTTAAAAGTCAAAATTAGTAATATTTATTGCCTATAGGAATTGTGAATTTTAATATTCATCCAAGTTATCTTTGAAACAATCTGCAGATTTGCTTTTCTCATCCAACCAGGATTCCAAAGAGTAGACAATGATTTGCTGAAACGTGTCCGATTATAAACAAAATAAAATATTCAAGTTGATTAGAAAAAAATTAGTTGTAAATTTTCATAATGTAACTACTCTCCCTGAAATGTGTTCTTATAGCTTGTGAAAGGAGAAAAGATACACTGGGCACTTTGTTAGTTACTTTTCCTCTGCTGTGATAAGAATAAGGTGACAAAGGCAGTTTATAGAAGTTTTGTATTTGGACTTACTGCTCCAGAGTCCATCATGGCAGGGAGGCTTGGCAACAACCATCAGTTAGCGTGATGGTTAGAGCAGGAAACCAAGAGTTCACATGTCAAGGACAGGCATGAAGTAGAGAGAGAAATGGAAAGGGTACAAGTCTCTAAGCTCGCAAAGCCTGTCCACAATGCCATGCTTCCCCACAATGCCATGCTTCCTCCAGCAAGGCCTCACCTCCTGGGCCTCCTCAAACAGAACCACCAGCTGGGCACCAAATGTCCCAATGCATGAGTCTGTGCCTATGGGGGACATTATCACTCAAACCACCACAGGACACATGGAGTATGAAAACGGTCCAAGCCAAGAGGATCTCAGGGACACCTGGCAGATTTAGCTTTTGAGCTGGATTCTGCATAACGAGATGGAAGAGGACATTTGCACAGAGCCATCAACTGCAGAGCAGAGGCCAGGGGCACGTGGACCTGAGAAGGGTAAAAAGGAGCTAGGCAGGGGCACAGGGAGATGAGACTGACACACTTCAGCCTGGAAGGAGCTGAGTACTCTGACTAAAGAGTGGAAAGCCACTCTGTAAACGCAGGGAACGAAGAACAGTTCTAGAATCCAAATCTGCCTCCTGGGGCCACACTGCATGAGATCAGGGCTCTATGGTTCCTCTTCCCCAAGTGCTTTGTTTTCATTTCGGTCTAGGCCATCTGGCTTCCAAAAAGGCACACTGCAGGGAAACATAAAGAGACTGGGAAGGCAGAATATGCCCAAGCTCCCGTCCTCTCTCCCATTGTGCTTCTCCTAACCCTGCACAACCATCCATTAACACACAATTAATCCCCTGGCCTTTTCAAAGCCGGGACCGCCCACCTCTCCCACCACATAGCAATTAAAGCCCTGCCAGTTAAAAGGCCAGAGAGGACAGGTGTGTTTCACACTTGGCTTCACTTCCTGCAAGGTGCCAGACGGCAGTCTGAGGCCACAGACCCCTTTGTTCGTACAATGTGTCAGCCTTGGTTAGTGACTGGACAGTCTCCCCGCTTGTAGGCAGTCTCAGCTGCCACCAAGGACAGGGCCTGCACTGCTTTTGTTAGTTCTACTTAGACACTTGGTATCTTGACACTAGAGTCACCTGGGCTGGTAGCAAGCTGAGGGTGCTGCTTTCTGCCCCAGGAATCCTCACCTACCTTTTTGTCTCCCTCTGTCCATCCTGTTTTCTTTCCTTCCTTTCTCCCTCTCTTCCTCTTAGTACGTTCGTCCGTTGGATCTAGAGGAGCCAGTCACTATGTGGCAGTCCGTGTAGGTTAAGAATGGTTCCACCTGTAAGGGCTTTCGTTGCTAGAGGAGACACTAATGCAGTTTAATGTAAAGCAAGAAGATACTTGATTGAGCTAGGGATATAGCTTAGTTGATTGTTTGCTTAGCATGCACCAGACCCTGGGTTGGATTCCCAGCATATATTGGACATGGTGGCACATGCCCATAATCCTATTACTATGGAGGGGAAGGCAGCAGGAGCAGAAGTCTACAGCTACATAGTTTGCTTGGTTCAAGTCACAGTACTCTGATAGAGTTAGGTACTGTTCTAAACCCTGAACAAATGAACTCATTGGATGCCTACAATAACCCTATGAGGCAGAGAGACATTACTGTTTCACAAATGTAGGAGTAAGCATTAGAAGGCTAAGTGACTTGCCTGAATGGACCCATGCAGTAAGTTAGGGAACCATGATCTGAAGGTGGGAAGTTCAGCTCTCAGCCCATGAACTTGACCAGTTTTCAATGCTGCACACCCAGAAACATGATTTCCAAGGTGCAAACGGGACAGCAGCTCCTAACAGTGACAGAAGCGCTCACCTGCCTCATGCTTCTCGGCTGACTTTTTGCGCTAAGGGATAGTTTAAGGTCACCTCATTTCATTTCCATGAGCATTCTAGGAAAAAAATTGCTGTTATTGACCCATTTTCCAAGTCTGAAGACTGAGGCTTAGACAAAATCAAAGTCTTAACCTCAGTTGCAGAGAAAGAACTGGACTTGGATAAAAACAACCTGCATCTAGAATCCAGTTTCAGCCAGCTTACCAGCCTGGGAGAAGCCCCCTTCCAGGCAGACCTGCTTGGAGTCCCTTTAATGTCACCATGAGAAGAGTGTCTGTTTCCATGAAGGCTTTTTAGCCCTTTGGAGCTCTGGTCCAGATCTCCCCAAGGTCATCTCCCAAAGCAAGAGTACGCTTAGTTCTGGGCCTTCCAAAACGTTAACATAGGACTATTGGATATTAACTCTGAGGGTCCCAGGCCTTGGCTCTGTGCCTCTAAGTGTCACCCCAAAGGTCACCATCCACAAAAGTAAACCAAGGCCCAAATCAGGGCTGTCCTGGCTACAGGGTAGGAGGCTTTAAGCCAGGATTAGGGAAGGGGTGGCGTTCTGTTGGTGCAGGTTCCTGGGTTGGGTGCAGACCTGCCTTTCTGATCATGAGACCAGGACATGACAGAAAGCTTCTCCAGGGAATTAAGATAACCCCGTTTCCTGATGTCTCTTGCCTTATTTGACCTCCTCTGCCCAGCCAGCTAATTCCGACCTCGTGACCAGTTTGGGTTTCGTTCTTATCTGTCAGAAGAATGGAGTCCCGCATAACAAACAAGGGTCTACATTGGGTGGGAGGGATACTGGGAAATGTAGAGGAGACAAGCTTTTAAAGCAGCAGTGAAAGTTCCCATGGTTCTTTGAGGCGGCTATTTACCGAAGCAGCCAATCCAGAAGCATTCCCAGTGCCTTCAGCCCCCATCTTCTGTTAATACAAAGATCGTGTAATTTTTCACTATTTTGAAATGAAATACACGGCTAACATAACCGCCGTCATACACAGCTTTTTAAGAAATCAATATAATTGCCTGACTGTAACATAAAAATATGTATAATAAAGTGATGTGTGTGTCCCTCCACAGCACTCAGAGACAGCACACGGAGGTGCTGGATGCAGTTGGAGTTGGGCACAGGTATCTTCTTGAAGATGCACAGTGAATGCAGGTTCACCATGCGGGAGGTCAAGCTGGGTTGAGGAAGCAATTTGAAAACTACAAAGGGTATTGTCACTGTTATGTAATAATCCAAAATGCACAGTTTGTCACCGTCCACAAATAATCAAAGCAAAATAATCTCTTGCTTTATGCAGAAGTCATCCTCTAAGAATAAGAACAATAAACATGCAATAGAAAAATGCAGAATGGATCGATGTTTCTAGGTTCAACCATGCTCATTTCTGTGTTCATAGCATGAAGATTATTTTGGGATGGGGATGATTTAGGCATTGACAATAGTGTTCCACTGACTGAAGATATCTCACATGTGGCTAGATGTCTCCTGGGCTGCTGTCCTTCTCGTAGCCCAACAGTAGCTATGACAATAACCAAAGGACACAGGGCCCACATGCACACACTCACTTATTCACTCAGCAAACATCTCCAGGATGCTTATTTCAAACAAGAAAGCTGCCCATTTATCTAACAAAAATGCACTAATGTATGTATGCCAAGAGAAAGGGAGTTTAGGTCAGACGTTGAAGGCTTACTCCTTTCTCACATATAATACTATAAAAAGAAAAAAGACAGACACCCACGACAAATAGACAAAAGTGCGTTTGATTTGCATTTTGTACCAGTGAGCAGACAAAACTCGCAGCTCTTGGTTTCCCATGGGGAGGGTTCCCATTTTTCCATATATGTCTCAATAACCAAGATTTTTGGGATTTTATCGCAGAGGTAGCCTCCTCCAGTACACAGATGCACATATACTCACTGTGATGGTTCATCTTGAGTGTCAGTATAACTGGACTGAGCGGTACCTAGGACATTGGTGAAGCTTACTTCTGGATATATCTGCATGAGCATTTCTCCTGACGACAGTAACTGAGAGGGGCAGGGATGCATCCTCACATGAATGAAGTTATTCTCTAAACAAAAGCAAAAGAAGGAGGAAGCCCTTCAGTAAAACCCCACTCTCTTCTCTCTGCTTTTGTAGTGACCAGTCCCCCATTTTAGCAGACACACACACACACACACACACACACACACACACACACACACACACACACGCACGCATCATAAATTTACTTGAGAGTGGCTACCAGCTACAGTGTATGTCTCAGGGAAGCAACCCTCTGCTCTGGGCTACAAAGTCCGCACATAGCTCTTCAGGAAGGGGATGAGAAAGCAAAACACAACCAGAAGATGAACCGGAGGAAAGAAATGTTCTGGTTCCATCATGTCTTAGAACATATGACACTGGAGGTTGGCAAAGTGGAATGTGGTGTAGTCACAGAAGAAAACAGGTGATTGTCCCCTGGAAAGCCTTTCCACTCTCAGGGGCATTGGCCACTCTTCTGTCTTCTTACTCAATATATAGAACAATATCTGAATACTTCAGCACATTTCTCTTTTCACAACTCTGAGTCCTCTTACCAAACTATGAAGCACATGAGGTAAAGGGACTCCGGTTCTGTTGTCTTAACCCCAGGACTTGAGCAAAGCCTGGAAGAATGCAGTATGTCCTCCACAGAACCCTGTTGAATGGACAGATGGAAGAAAAAGAAAGCAGAGAGAAGGAGGAAGAAGAAATTATAACATGATAGGAAGATAGAAAGATAGACAGGTGATAGAATGAAGGATTGATAAATAATGGATACATGATAGACTAAATGACTAGTACATAGAGATGATATATAGATTTAGCGATAGACAATAGATTAAGTGATGGATGGGTAGATGGGGATGAATGGGTGGATGGATGGATGGATGGATGGATGGATGGGTGGGTGGATGGATGGATGGGTGGATGGATGGGTGCATGAGTGGATGGATGGATAAGTGGATGGGTGGTAATATATCCACTTGCTGTCATTTCAGATTCTTTTCACAGTAAACAAAGCCCTCACCCCACACTTAGGATTTCAAATGCAGGTTCCTGAGAAAAGTACACATTGACAAGACAGAGTTTCAGGCCACAGTGAGTCTTGATGCTGGGTTCTTTTTCATTTTGGATAGACAAATAGGCAGAAGTGTTGGGAACAGTCTATTATGGGAAACAATGTTAGAAAATGAGACCCAGGAGTCTAGAGTCAAGGTCTGCCCACAACACAACCTTAACTGTGCACACAACATGGCAGCCAGGCTATGACATCCTGACAGTGTCTGGACCATCCCCAGCTCTCAGAAAATAAGCTGGTCATAGAGTGTTTGTAAGCAGTCACTTTCAAAGACAACATTGTGTGACCATGACCCCGAGCAGGCTGCATGAACCGGAGCACCAAAGAGTCTTGAGTTAAGCTTTCCATTTTACCCAGCGCTGCTCAAGCGCTTCCTAGAATATTGTGTTTGAGCCCTGTAATTAAAGAAGGAAGACGAGCCTGAGAGACTCTGGGAAGAGTTGTGAGAGTACTAAAGACTCGGAAACAACAAAGCTTATGAAGAAAAGGTTAAAAGAACCAGGATAATTTATACTGAAGGACAGGACAGAAGGTCACGGAGCAAGCTCACAATCATCTTCAGATGCACTCATTCCAGTCTTAGGGAACACAACTAATTCCCCTCTGATAAAAAAAACACCATTTGGGGCCTGGCTGCTCCTGCTGGATTGACTTGTGAGCAAATGACACAGAATTCTGTAACCAGAAACAATCAGGTATTGACTGTGACAATCACGCTGACTTCCTTGGGTTGTGGTCACTCTCCATTTCATAGCCAGAGGAACCTGGGACAAGCTTGATACCTGGAAGGGGATACAATTCTTTCTAGACACTGTAAACTTTCAGGGGGATGAATGAATACCTTGTGTGAACATGAGGAATAGTCCCCGTCCGTTTTATTGATCTGTTTAAGCAGTTCATTTTTTCCCTTGCAAAAGTAATGCATGGCCTGTAAGAAAACAAATCCAGACCAGCAGACTTGAGAAATGGGTATGGGAGCCTTGGGGCATGAGATTGAGGCTTTCTAATACCATCCAGGATTATAAGGAACAAGTTTCACCCTGGACTCCAGCTGAATGCCCCCCTGACAGGAAGCCTGCCAGCTCCTGGGAAATGTCACATCTGCAAAAGGATGGCAAATGGGCAGAGGCACAGGGTCCCAGGACGGAAGTCAGGCAGCCACTCCTTCCCAAAGTCCTATCCTGGACCCTGAAGGAGCGTGGAATCAAGTCTGTGATGGAAGGTCAACATGGCTTGAAGAATGAAGTAGGGATATTGTCTCAGTCTGCCACGCTGCCAGCCTGCTGTTTCCTTGTTGCGTTGTTTCTGTGGTTCTCGCTACTTTTATGCAATCTGGTGACTCATATTTAATCTTGCATCTTATTAAAAAACTGTTTCAACTAATCAAACTGATATGTAGAATATGAAACCCATTTTTGTAAATATATTTGTAACCATATAATACAGAGCTGTATTGAAAATCCTGGGAGATGGCTTAGTGGGTGAAGTGCTTGCTGAGCAAGAATGAAGACTGAGTTCAGGGCCCCAGCACACACTTAAAAGGCCAGTAGTGACAGTTGACATCTGCAAACCCATGGATTAGAGGATGGGGTGGAGCAGAGGCAGACAGATCCCCAGGATCCACCCGCCAGTTAGTGAGTGTGGCCAAAACAGTGAGCTCTAAGTTTAGTGAGAGAGACCCTGTCTCAAAAAACAATGTGGAGGGTGATTGAGAAAGACACACAACTTTGAGCTCTGGCCCCTACACACTGGCGAGGACACCCCTACACAGATACGCACACACTCACAATTACAAATCATAATCTACTTCAATCCAAGTCAAAGGTAGCCTGGGGAGGAGCCTAGCTGAGTTATATGATATGCTAAGTCCTCCACGCCTTCTCTGGTTTTTATTCTCTCTCCCTCTTCCTTTTATCTTGTTGTTGTTGTTCCTGTGTGGAGAGATGCTTGTTTGTTTTCTTGAGGTAAATTCCTACATGTGACCCAGGCTGACTTTGAACTCCAGTCCCCCTTCCCTAAGTACTGGGCATGCCATCAGTTCCCGTCCTTTGCCAGCTGCGGGATTCCAGCCCTGTGTGCTCTCATTGTCCCCACCTTCCTCTGCTGATGTCTTAGTCCTTCCTGTCGCTTTTCTCCCTACACTTCCTTTACAGATGTCTCCAGACACCTGGCATTAGGGCTTTTCCGAAGGCATCTTCCTCCCCACCTCCCCCCCAAGCTCCTGCCAGCAAGAGGAATCTATTGTTAGCTTCCAAACCTCCCTTTCCTCCGTCTTGAAGTTTTGGACATAAGAAAGCAGTAACAAGCATGGTTAAGTGTCAGGACCATGGCATCCGCCCGGAGGGGTTGTCACCAACAATAAATGCCTCCTCCACAGACACCATGAATAGCCTTAACAAAAAGTCATAAACCTGGGGTCATTTGCTTGCGTTTGATGATATTTCTTTGATGTCTTGAATACAGCACAGTGTTTCCCCTGCATATAGACAGGCAGTCATAAAATATGGTGGGCTATTTTTAAGTTTATCTAATGCATGTGACTGCTGTAGATGGAAACGGCTCGGTTCTGGCCTTCACTCACTGCCTAAGGACATTAGCCGAACAGTCCTGGTGAGGACACAGTTGTCGGGACCTTGAACCATGCAGATGACCCCGACCCTGTTCCGGGAGCTGTCCTCACTTCACACAGCCCAACATTTCCCATTTCCTCTAACTGCTTTCATGTGGCTTTAGCACACTGGTCCACTTGCAGAACTTCAAGACTTTTTTTTTAATTGAGGTAAAATTCATAGCATAAAATCGACCACCTTAAAGTGGACTGTTTCGTGACTTTTCTGTGTGCACAACGCTGTGAATCCACCAGCTCTGCGTCTTCAGCACCGCCCTCCTGTAGCCCTCCAGCTGTTTCCCAGGCTCCTTCCAACCATCAATCCACTTCTATATCTGTGGATTTGCCTTTTCTGGATATTTTACAAAAAAAAAAAAAAAGGAATTATACACAAAATGTGAGGGTTTTCCCTCTGTCTCTTTTCACTTAGCACAGTATATCTGAGGTTCATCTCTGTCGTGGCATGTTTTAATATTTCATTACCTTTTTTGTGGCTGAGTAATATTCCATCATGTGCCCTAATGTGTTCATTCGGTCCTTAATGGATAGCTACATCTAGGACAATTCAGATGAGTAAAGCTAGCTAACTACGCTGCAGTAGGCAAAGGTGAGTACTGACGTAAACAGGCTAATACAATCTACTAAAATTGGGTTAAGATGAGCCATCAAGAACCCACAAAGATGCAGTCGATGGCTTCTTAGAAAGTATTTAAGGCTTTTTGTTTTTGTTTTTGCTTGTTTGTTTGTTTTGAGACAGGGTATCTCTGTGTAATAGCTCTGGCTGTCCTAGAACTTGTTTTGTAGACCAGGCTGGCTGTGAACTCACAGATATCTGTCTGCTCTGCCTCCTGAGGGTTGCGATTAAAGGTTTGTGCCTTCACACACAGCTGCATTCCAGTTTTGAGTGTGCACTTGTGTGTGTGCGCAGATGCATATGTGTGTGTTTAGGTATATGTACATTTGTGTATTTAGGTATGTGTGCATGTGTGTGTTTAGGTACATGTGCATGTGTGTGTTTAGGTATGTGTGCATATGTGTGTTTAGATATGTGCATGTCTGTGTTTAGGTATGTGTGCATATATGTGTATGTGTATACATGTTGAAGCTGGAGCTCAATCTCAGGTGTTGTTCCTGGGAAGCCATCTACCTTGTTTTTCTGGGAGGGGGATTGTAACAATTTCTCACAAGAATCTGGCCTTATTAATCAAGTTAAGCAGACTGACCAATGAGTCCCAGAGTCCTCCTGCTTCTCCTTTCCAGTGCAGGAATTATAAACTCCTATCACCATGCCCAGTCTTTTACCTGGGTACCAGGGATTAAACTCGGGTCCTCACACTTATACAGCAAGCCCTTCACTGACTGAGCCACTTCCCAAAGCCCCAGTTTTCATTTTCTTGAAGATATCTAAAAATTCAGAGTTCTGTATGAAACCTTTTAAAATAGGACTGTTGACTATTTCATATTTAATTACTCCACACAAGCTGAGCCAAATAGGACAGTTCCTTGGGTCAGCCTCTGGATATATTTGCATAGTCAGGTCAGTTAATGGAACCTGTACTTGGAGCTATGCCTCTTCACAAAATGATGACAAAGTTACTGCTGAGAACACCCTCCGTATCCAGTACCTTTTGATAAACAGACAGCCAGAAAAAAGTGATCTAGTGGGATTCTGTTAGTTACTGCAAACCACCTGGAGCAGATGTTTCTAATGGAATTCATCAACTTGGCATTGCATTTCGATGGACTATTTCACAATGGAGATCAATGCAAGCTACCAAACCAATAGCTTCATAGTCATGAAGTAAAGATGGAGTATTTGGGACTTGTTATAAATCTACTGTTTACATGGAGTAGCTGGACAAGTGCTGCATGATTTACAATTGAGTATCTTACTTTGACCGAGGGAAAGGTAATACAGAATTCTCATTATAGAAATTGTGAAGAACACAAAAAAGGTTAATAATCACTGATAACTCAGCTGTGGGAGAGCAACAGCACATGGGTGTCTTTCCTTACAGATGTGTTCTGCGGATGTACATTAATTTTCATCAATGGCTCTCACCTCAACATCATTTGGGGATCGTAAGGAACTTGGTTGCAGTATGAATATAGACAAACTCCAACTGTGCAAGTTCAATTATTCGCGGTCTGAAGCTATTTGAGGTGATTCTCAAGTTTTTTTTTCAAAGTTAGGATAGCTCAAGCATTTTAAAATGGTTTGAAATAGAATTCCCCCATTCTTTCCTTTGCTTCCAGTGTTCGAACACTGATATTAACATTAAACTAATACTTTACCATATAGTTTTAAATTAAAATAAAATGTGTGGGTTCCTTCTAAGGTTATTTTGGCAGCTATAAGTTCTCCTCCCAAAGATGCAGGATGTGGAATTCCTCCCATACGGTGAGAGCACAGGTTTGAGAGAAGGGTCTTTCAGGGTGTTAGCTACCTCTACACCCTGAGGCACTCTGGAACTGTGTGAGTCACCTCAGGTCCTATGGCTGGATGCATTTACTGCACGTTACCTCTGCAGCTGCAGGCCACACAGCGCTGCAGCTGATGTTGGTTTTGTTACTCTTGTCCATCCCTCCCTCCCTTTTCCTTCCAAACAGGGCCCTTATTATTATTAATTATTTTTGTTTCTATAGGTGTCTTCCTTGTTTGGCATTTTTTATTGAGCTATACATTTTTTCCCACTTCCCTTCCCCCTCCTCCTCTTCCCTTCCACTCTACCTCCTTGCCCCCATGCTCCCAATTTACTCAGGAGATCTTGTCTTTTTTCCCTTCCTACGTGGATCCATGTATGTCTCTTAGAGTCCTCTTTGTTACCTAGGTTCTCAGGGGGTGTGGCCTATAGTCTGGTTGTTCTTTGCTTTATGTCCAATATCTACATGTGAGTGAGTACATATTACATTTGTCTTTCTGAGTCTGGGTTACCTCACTCAGGATGGCTTTTTCTAGTTCCACCCATTTGCCTGCAAATGTCAAGGTGACATTGTTTTTTACCACTGAGTAGTAAGTACTCCATTGTGTGAATGTACCACATTTTCCTTATCCACTCTTCAGTTGAGGGCCATCTAGGTTGATTCCAGGTTCTGGTTATTTCAAATAATGCTGCTATGAACATAGTGGAGCAGATGAAGGACTCTTATTATTATTAACCCAGTTCACCATTGTGTGTCTAGGGAAAAGTGGAGGGTCTCACGTGACCCAGTAAGACGGGAGGATGATTTGGAGAATTTTCTTCCCCTCCTGCTGCCTTGGATAAAGGGATAAGAGATAGAGAATGACAATTGTGAGAAACAGGGTTTTTTGTTGTTGTTGTTTTGTTTTTCTAGTCAAGACGACTACCCTGCCAAGAGCCAGTAGTTCATAGACCTCCTCCATCTTGTGAAACCTTTGTGGATGTGAGTCTGTTTGCCCAATCCCTGAACACTCTGGAGACTGAACTAACTATCACATCCTTCTCCTTTGCACTAATTGTGAATTAGCTGATCACATCAGATTGCAAGGCCAACCTACTGCAAATTGGATGAGACAGAAAAACACTGCATTGGTTTAAAAACTAAGTAAACTTTCTTCCCACACCAACATGCTTGCTCCACTGCCTTGGCCCGTGGTGGCATGTCCTTTATGCGAGCAGAAGTTGTCTTGCTGGGTTACTTTTGCTTTGTGTGTGTCTTTGTACAACACTGAGGATATTCTTTTGCAGCACACTGAGCATGGAATTCCAATCACATTATGCATTTAAGTTAAGCTGATGCAGAAGACAGCATACAGGCAGCAGGAACAGTGCCTAGAAACTTCAGGGCCTGTCCAACTGTGAACATTTCAATCATATAAGAAGATACCAGTCGACGGGCCCATCAACACTTTCCATCATTTGCAGCTCAAGTATTCTCCCTGGTGCGAGGTCTAAGGTATAAGGGTTCAGCAAGCTTTCAGATGCTATAAATAGTCCTACATTATTCAGATTTTAAAGCAAAAAGAAAAGTTTTATATTTTTGTTGGTGTTATTTTTAAAAGCAAGTCACAATAAATGTAATACAAATTTAGTTTTTAGGAATTCACTACCAAGCCAAATGCAGTGATGCACAGCTGTAACTCCAGCATTTGAGAAGTAGAGGCAAAAGGTTCAGTAGTTCAAGGTCATCCTTCAGCTATGCAGAGTTTGAGGCCAGGCTTTGACCCTGTCCCCTTTCACCTCCAAATAATAAGAAACCTGCAGATTTCAGCATGAACAAAACTCTTGTTTCCTAAACACTATGCACTTAAAAGAAAAGACTCATTTTTCATTTTTATTTATATGTACATGGAGGAGAGTGTTGCATGGTACTAGTGGAGGCCAGAAGAGGATTTTAGATCCCTGGGAACTGGAGTTATGTGCCGTTGTGAGCTGCATGATGTGGGTGCTGGGAACCAAACCCAAGTCCTCTGTAAGAGAAGCAAGTGCTCTTAACCTCTGAGCTATCTCTCCAGTCCCTAAATGAACGAATCTCAGAAGCATGCTGGAGTAGAGGAAAAGAGGAAACCTGGCCCAAGAGACTTTCCTAAGTCTTGGAACTGACAGACCAATTCTTGATGATCATTGGGATGAGATGGGAGGTTGACAACAAAGGACCAAGGAACTTCTAGGAAGATGGAAAGTCTCTCTACTTTGTTCCTGGTGGTAGCTGCAGGTATGTCTAATTATCCAAAACCACTACACTGGACACCAGATATCTGTACTGTATGTTAACTATTGAAAAGTAAGGAATATACTTGTGAACAATTTGAATGACCAACAAGAAGTGGTGAGAATCTGAGTATCAAAATGTCATCCGGCTTTAAAAACTGAAAGAATAAGGAACTGGGGATGCAGTGAGCTGCTAGCACATTTGTCCAGTGTGCTCAGGCTCTGAGTTCAACAACACAGATCACGTAAATCATGGTATTGCATGCCTGCAACCCTAGCAGTCCAGGAGGATTGGGAATTCCAGGCTAGTTTGGGTTACATGAGACCCTGTCTAAAAAAAAAAAACAGGAAGGAAGAGAAGTGGGAGAGAGGAAGAGAGAGAGAAGTAACTATGTGACTGAAATAGGATAATTTTCAACTCATTTACTTGTTTGAGACAGGGTCACTATAAAACCTGCCTAAAACTTCATAGTTGACCAGGCTGGCTTGGAACTCACAGAGATCAACCTATCTCTCCCTCCCCTGTTCTAGGATTAAAGGCATGTGCCACTATACTTTGTTAATATGACATTTTAAAATACTTTAAAGTAAGGTATCCAAGAGGGGATGAATACACAAAGATAGGAGGGCAAGATGGCTCAAGAAGCAGTGGTTAGGAGCAGTGGCTGCTCTTCCAAAGGGCCTGGGTTCAATTCCCACCACCCACATGGCACTTCATAGCTGTCTGTAACTCCAAGATCTGATACCCTCTCGCAGACGTACGTGCAGGCAAAGCACCAATGCACATTAAAATAAATTAAAAAATGAGTACCAGCAATCAAAGACCAACACCCTGTGTTCCATCTCCAGAACCCACATAAAACACCAAATGCAACACTTCTTTGGCAAGATGGGAGGCAGAGACCAAAAAATCACCCAGAAGCTGGTCTCTGCAGCCCAGTGGAAGAAACAGCCAGGTGAAACTCTGCCTCAGAAACAAGGTAGGCTGGGAGAACAGACTCCTAGAAGAAGTTGTTTTCTGAATTCCACACATATAAGCCCACCCTCAGAAAATAAATACGTATGTCTTTAAAAACACACAAAGACATGTACACTGTGCATGGATCTGTTGTGGGTAATATGTTAGAAGCTGGTTTGTGGCAGTTGTCCCTAGGATGTAGAGTTGATAGGTAAAAGGTGTGAGTGGAGTAGAAGGGCCAATAGAGACCAACTTAATCTCTGACTGCAAAGTGCGGCTTAGTTATGCTTAACAGTGCTGAGTTTACTGGCCCTAACGCTGTTGGTTGTGATAGTAAATGGAAGGTAGCCAGTCAGGTTCAAGGCTGGCTGCTAGGTACGGTTCACATCAAGCCTACCATGGCCAGTTTGCTTAACACTACCACAGGCCTCCTTTTAGCACGTTAGCTCATCTATGAGCTTAATCTATGGACTGACAAAGCAACTGTTGAAAAAGGATATACATTGTGTGTTTGACCAAATGTAGGCTTCTTTTTAAACACCTATTCTCTGGTGCATATGTGTATGTCTGGTGTGTGTGTGTGTGTGAGTGTGTGTGTAACATTAGTCTTTCTTACTCATTTCCTTCTCATTCTGGAGGAAAAGGTCTTTCTTTTCTTTTTTTTCTTTTCTTTTTTTTTTTTTTTTTTTTTTGGTTTTTCAAGACAGGGTTTCTCTAGCTGGAACTAACTCTTGTAGACCAGGCTGGTCTCAAGCTCACAGAGATCCGCCTGCCTCTGCCTCCCGAGTGCTGGGATTAAAGGCGTGTGCCACCAATGCCTGGCAAGAAAAGGTCTTTTTAAACTCCAAACCAGCCCATGACAGCCAGTGAAAGAATAATGGGAGCACAGACCAGTGAGAGTCATCAAGGGATACCCATTTTCTGTGGCACACACATGACCTCCAGGTCTGCTGTGGCGTTGCTGTATAATTCTGAACTATTGCAGTCTGTTGCCTTGTGCATAACTATGTGAACTAGAAATCAAAGAAATAGAGAGCAAACAAGGCGGGAAGAGGCAAACGCTCTTTGCAGTATTTAAGATGGTCTTAACACTACCATGGTGTGAACGACATACTAGGCTGCCAATCATTCTCAGGGACAGGTATGCCCCTGTGCAAGCCTCTCAGGTGGTTCCAGCTACAGCCTCTGCGTGCAACTGTTTTTCCCTTGAGAATGTTCTCTACACATCTGGTTTCCCTTTGTGGCTAGACTGAATGACATTGAGGGTACAAAGTTGGTCTTTCTATCTATCTATCAGCTATCTGTCTGTCTGTCTATCTTTCTCAATTCCTTCCTTCCTTCCTACTTTCCTTCCTTTTTTTCTCTTTATCTCTTCTTCCCTCCCAGAACCCATCCCACAAATATGTGGCAGCTGGATAAATATTTGGTTAAGAAAGACAACTCTCAAGACTGAAGTTTCTTTTTATCAATACCTAGGATAACTGATAATTGTCACATGAGACTTTGGTGATTCCAAAGAGACTGTACTCTACAAAAAGATTGCTTACATTTTTGCTTGTATATTTCGATAGTATATTGATGTGACAAGCTTCGAAATGTGTGTATTGTCCCCACATTTGTAAGTAAAATAAGCTGAGATGCACTTTTTAAAAAGTATTCCAGGGGTTCATCATTTGAAGCAATGTGTCTTACTGGGTCTTTCTTTTATTCATACAGCACTTTCACCACTAACAGTATACTGCTTTTGTGATGAGAATAATCATAGCATAATTAATGTTTCTTAAATTCAGAAGTTTAGGTCATATATTTTCTAAAGCAAGTGTCAACTGTTTTTTGATTAACACCAAAACGACCTTTTTCTTAGTGCACACATTTAAATCCCACCTGACTTTAAAGGTTTTTATTATTAGATGAAGGTGAATGTAATTATTAAAGGGGAAGGAGATGGGATTATAAAATAAGACAAAGGCACAATTCTAGCCGGGGGGGGGGGTAATGAACATGATATAACAAGGAAGGGAAGATGTAGACTGTGCCTGGGAGAAAAAGGGTTCATTTACAAAAAAAAAGCAGAGGGAGGCCAGCTGGGCAGACTGCAGGGGGAGGCAAGGAGAGCAGCAACTGCGAAGTCCTATGGGTGAAGGAAAGAAACACCACGAGTCGCTCACATCAGGCTCTGTTGGGCAGGTTTTATTTGTCTAAGTATCAGGGAGAATACTGAATTTGAGTTGTTTTTCTCAGCTACAATCTATCTTTGCAAAACAAACAACAAAATCCAAGACCAGAGTTGACAGTGGTCCTGTAGAGGTGGATGCCACCTTTTAGTTAGTTATCTTTGCTCATGACAAGCATGATATGCCAGGAAATTCGCCACATGGCAGTTGATTGCTTTAGTCTTTGCATTGAGCAGTGGATCTGAAGCATCCTATCTCCTAATAAGGAAGTAGCTTCCCTAAGATGGTTTCCAATTCCACCTCCATATTGCTTTCTGAAACTAAGGCAAGACTAGTAGGTCAAGAAGGAATTAATTGCTGAGCGGTAGTGGCACACACCTTTAGTCTCAGCACTGGGGAGGTAGAGGCAGGCAGACTTCTGTGAGTTCAAGAGCAGCCAGTGCTAGATGGAGAAACTCTGTCTCAAAAAAAAAGACATCAATCTTTTTTCTTTTAAGTGGGATCTACATGGCAGCGATGGGTAACATCCTATGCACTGCTAGATAATTTCCAGACCTGTACCTGGCACTTCAATAAATACTTGTTGAAGAAACACATGAAATAGTTAAGCACCTACCTTGTCCTCTGGCAGGGATGACAGGACTCAGAGAAAAGGGAGGAGACAGTGTCAAGCAGTGTCCTAAACTGTTAAGAGATTGACTGTTCTTTGCCAAGAACTGACCTAAGCCAAATTGGTGATTCTACAGTCACTGGTTATTCTTGTAAGCATGAGTCACCTCTGGGAAATGGGGTGGATAAAAACCATGAATCCCTCTTCTCCAGCATCCTCCAAAATACCACCTAGTAGGGAGGTATGATAGAGGGAAAACACTCCTAGGCCAGAATCTTTGAGTATAAACATTTGTTATCAGGTCGGCACAAAACCAGCCACACAATCTTTTTTTTTTACATTATTTTTTTAAATTTTTATTTTTAGATTTAAATTAGAAAAAAAGTTCCTTCACATGTCAACTCCAGGTCCCTTTCCCTTTCCCTCCCCTCCTCCCACGCCCTCCCACCAACCGCTCCAATATGCCCTCATTTACCCAGGGAGGGTGAGGCCCTCCATGGGGGTGTCCATAGTCTGTCATTTCATCCAGGGCAGGGCCTAGATCCTCCCTGGAGAGTTCAGGGTGACAGTGCATCTCTCATTATTGGATGGGAGCCCAAAGTCCATTTGTATACCCGGGATAAACACTGATCTACTACCCAAGGCCCAATAGATTACCTAGGCCTCCTCACTGACACCCACGTTCGGGGTTCTTGATCAGTTCCATGCTGGATTCCCAGCCATCAATCTAGAATTCTAGAGCTAACCCTTGTCAGGTCAGCTGTTTCTGGGGGTTAAACCAGTCCAGTCTTAACCACTTTGCTCATCAGTCCTCCCTCTCTGTCACTGGATTCCTTGAGTTCAGCTCAGTGTTTAGCTGTGGGAGTCTGCCTCTGCTTCCATCAGCCATTGAATGAAGGTTCTGTTTCCCAGACTCTCTGGCCATGGGATTATAGGCTGGTAATCCTCAGATCTATGTCTAAAAGCCATATATGAGAGAGTACATGCCATATTTCTCTTTTTGTGACTGGATTACCTCACGCAGGATGGTTTCTTCTAGTGTCATCCATTTGCTTGCAAATTTCAGGATTCCATTGTTTTTTTCTGCTGAATAGTACTCCATTGTGTAAATGTACCACATTTTCTCTATCCACTCTTCAGTTGAGGGCCATCTAGGTTGCTTCCAAGTTCTGGCTATTACAAATAATACTGCTATGAACATAAGGGAATAGATGTCCTTGTTGTATGAATGTGAGTCTTTTGGATATATGCCTAAGAGTGGAGTTGCTGGGTCTTGTGGTAGGCTTATTCCCATTTTTCTGAGGAATCTCCATACTGATTTCCAAAGTGGCTGTACAAGTTGGCACTCCCACCAGAAGTGGAGGAGTGTTCCCCTTTCACTACAATCTCTCCAGGATAAATTGTCATTGGTGTTTTTGATTTTAGCCATTCTGACAGGAGTAAGATGTTTTGGGGAAGTCCTATGTCAGTAAAGCACTGCTGGCCAATAGGAATCTAGATAGGTGGGACTAGGAGTCCAGGAGAACTCTGGGAAGGAGAAACTCAGAGAGTCGAGATGTAACTCCATGGGGTAGGAAGCCCGGAAACCTCTCCGGTAAGAGAAATACATAGATTAACAATTATGGGGTAATTACTTAAGTCAGAGCTAGCCAGTAAGAAACAAGCAAGGCCAACATCTTCATAATTAATATAGCCTCCTGTGTGTTTATTTGGGACTGATGCGGCTCTAGAACCAGGCTGGCGGGAAGGCTTCTCTCAAGGAAAAAGCTTCTCTTTACAAAGATGGTATCTCAGAGTTGTTGTGATTTGCATTTCCCTGATGGCTAAGGATGTTAAGCACTTTCTCAAGTGCCTCTCAGCCATTTTAGACTCCTCTATTGAGAATTCTCTATTTAGTTCTGTAGCCCACATTTAATTGGATCTTTTGGTGTTTTGGAGACTTGCTTCTTGAGTTCTTTGTAAATTTTGGAGATCAGCCCTCTGTCAGATGTGGGGTTAGTGAATATCTTTTCCCATTCTGTGGGCTGCCTTTTTGTCTTGCTGACTGTGTCCTTTGCCTTACAGAAGCTTCTCAGTTTCAGGAGGTCCCATTTATTAATTGTTGACCTCACTGTCTGTGCTACTGGTGTTATGTACCAATTCGTTCAAGGGTTTCTCTTTGAACCACTTTCTCTTCTAAGAAGTTCAGTGTGACTGGATGTATGTTGAAGTCTTTGATCTATTTGGACTTAAGTTTTGTGCATAGCGATAGACATGGATCTATCCTCATTCTTCTACATGCCAGCAGCCAGTTATGCCAGCACCGTTTGTTAAAGATGCTTTCTTTTTTCCATTGTATATTTTTAGCTTCTTTGTTGAAGATCAGATGTTCATACATATATGGGTTAATATTAGGTTAATATTGATTCCATTGGTCTACCGGTCTATTTTTGTGCCAATACCAAACAGGACTACAGCTCTATAATAGAGCTTGAAGTCAAGGATGGTCATGCCTCCAGATGTTGCTTTGTTGAGTAAGGTTGTTTTGGCTATCCTGGGTCTTTTGTTTTTCCATACAAAATTGATTATTGTTGTTCTTTCAAGGTCTGTGAAGAATTGTGCTGGTATTTTAATGGGGATTGCATTGAATATGTAGATGGTTTTTGGCAAGATTGCCATTTTTACTACATTGATCCTACCTATCCAAGAGTATGGGAGATCTTCCATTTTCTGAGGGCTTCTTTAATTTCTTTCTTTAAAGACTCAAAATTCTTGCGATATAGGTCTTTCACTTGTTTGGTTAGCGTTACCCCAAGGTATTTTATGTTGTTTGTGGCAATTGTAAAGGGTGATGTTTCTCTGATTTCTTTCTCAGTCCTTTTATCATCTGTATACAGTAGGGTTACTGATTTTCTTGAGTTGATCTTGTAGCCTGCCACTTTGCTGAAGGTGTTAATCAGCTGTAAGAGTTCTTTGGGAGCACTTATGTAAATTATCATATCATCTGCAAATAGTTAAAGTTTGACCTCTTCCTTTCCAATTTATATCCCCTTGATCTCCTTTTGTTGTCATATGGTTCTGGCTAGAACTTCAAGTACAATATTGAAAAGGTATGGAGAGAGTGGACAGTCTTGCCTTGTTCCTGATTTTAGCGGAATTGCGTGTGTTTCTGTCCATTTAGTTTGATGTTAGCTGTTGGTTTGCTGTATATAGCTTTTATTATGTTTAGGTATGTTCCTGTTCTCCCAGATCTCTCCAAGACCTTTATCATGAAGGGGTGTTGGATTTTGTCAAAGGCTTTTTCAGCATCTAGTGAGATGATCATGTGATTTTTGTTTTTCAGCTTGTTTATATGGTGGATTACATTGATGGATTTTCATATGTTGAACTATCCCTGCATCCCTGGGATGAAACCTACTTGATCGTGACGAATGATTGTTTTGATGTGTTCTTGGATCCGATTTGCCAGTATTTTATTGAGTATTTTTGCATCAATGTTCATGAGGGATATTGGTCTGAAGTTCTCTTTCTTACGTGTGTCCTAGAGTGGCTTGGGGATCAAGGTTATTGAAGCCTCATAGAAAGAGTTTGGCAAAGACCCTTCTGCTTCTATTGCATGGAATACTTTGAAAAGAATTGTTATAAGCTGCTCTTTGAATTTCTGGTAGAATTCTGCACTGAGGCCATCTGGACCTGGGCTTTTTTGGTTGGGAGACTTTTGATGACTGCTTCTATTTCCATAGGGGTTATAGGTCTATTTAAATTGCTTATTTGTTCTTGATTTAATTTTGGCAAGTGATAGCTATCCAGAAAATTGTCCATTTCCTTTAAATTTTCGAATTTTGTGGAGTACAGGTTTTCAAAGTATGGCCTGATGATTCTCTGAATTTCCTCAGAGTCTGTTGTTATGTCCCCCTTTTCATTTCTGATTTTGTTAATTTTCATGTTCACACTCTACTGTTTGGTAAGTTTGGACAAAGGTTTGTCTATCTTGTTGATTTTCTCAAAGAACCAACTCTTCATTGTATTGATTCTTTGTATTCTTTTCCTAGTTTCTAGTTTATTGATTTCAGCCCTCAGATTGATTATTTCCTGGTGTCTACTCCTCCAGGGAGAGTTTGCTTGTGTTCTAGAGCTTTCAGCTGTGCTGTTAATTCTCTAGTATAACTATTCTCCCATTTCCTCATGCGGGCACTTAGTGCTATGAACTTTCCTCTTAGCACTGCTTTCAACGTATCCCATAGTTCTGGGTATGTTGTGTGTTCATTCTCATTGAATTCTAGGGAGTCTTTAATTTCTTCTTTGACCCAGGAATGGTGCAATTGTGCATTATTCAATTTCCTTGAGTTTGTAGGGTTTCTGCAATTTGTGTTGTTGTTGAATTCTAATTTTAATCTATGGTGGTCCCAGCCACACAATCTTATAAGCTTGGAAAAGTCCACTCCTCATCTGTAAGCCTCCTGACCATGGCTTGCCTATGAAGCTCACTTGAAAGTGTTCCCTGGCATTCTGACTAGCCTATGAACCATGGTTTCCAATGTGCCATAGGCACCTAACTCTTTGTGAACCAGCACAGGACCAAACAACTCCGAGTAGAGCTTCAGCTCCAAAGGTACCAGGTTCTCCTTCCAGCAGGGATAGTGGGGGTCCATTGTCACTAAAGGAAAATATTATGTAATATCCCTACACCAGTTAATAGACTTTCTATTATGGGCTTTTAAAAAATAATTTATTTTTTATTGTACGGGTATGCGGGTTTTGCCTGCATGTTTGTCTGGGCACCACAATCATGCAGTGCCTGCCCAGGCCAGAAGAGGGTGTTAGATCGCCTGGAACTGGAGTTACTGATGATTGTGAGTACTATATGGGTGCTGGGAACTGAACCCAGATCTTCTGGGAAAGCAGTCAATGCTTTTAAGAACTGAACCAGCCCTGCATGTACTTTATGGATAATCCAGCCTCCCCTGGAATGCAATATGGGATTCCTAGTCAAGTTCTTCAATTACTAAGCAATCACACCCTTGTTTTACTCCTTCCCCCAGCACAGAACAAAGCTGATTTGCATATATGCTTATTTAGTCTGCAGAGATGTAGATCACTGCACAGATCTCTTCAGTTCTGCCATCTTTCTGCAGTGAAAAGGAGGAAAGAAAATGTCTTTGAAGCACTTAGCATGAGGAAACCAAAACCCAGAGAGGAGAAATCAAGACTGGGATTCAAACCTCCAGCAGGGGTTGTGGGCCGGTGCTCTAAACCACTGCACCCTACTGTTTCTTTCTGAAAATAAGAATGATTGGAACGTTTTAAAGGAAGCCTCCCACTTAGGCTGTGAAGGGCAAAGGTCTGTCCGAAGTTCTAGGAGAAAGACATGTCAGTTGACTACACCATAAATGTTTAAGGAGACAAGTAACACATAGTTGACCAAATCCAAATGTGGGTGCCAATTTGGGAATTATAAAAATTTTCTTCTATAGGTCACAATATTTTTTGATTCTGAACCTCAGAGAACACAACATTTTCATATTCCTTCATTGTATTTCAAAATAGAAAAAAAATGTCATCTTAAAACGTCAGGGTGGCCAGATTGAGGGAGTAAAATGTTATTACTCAGTATATTTGGAAAGTAACAACTAACTCAGAGATGGCATTCGGGCTGGAATTAGCTACCAGGAAATGTGACTAAGACTCTAGTGACTCACTACAATTGCGGAGACAAGGACACAGGCCCTGGATTCACCAGTCTGGATTGGAAACCTTTTGCCTCTAAAAGTCTTTTGCAAGGGAAAGCACCTGTCAGGCCTCAGTTCTTTGGTTTTGAAGCGGGAAGGATGGGAACAGGGTGTGCAGAGCCCATAACAGGCCAGAGTATAGCAGCAGTCATTAGAATGCTAACTATCCCTGGACATTTTCCATCTAATCAAAGTTCCCAGAGACAAAATGATCCAGTTCTATGCTTTTCAAACTGTTTTGGATAACAGATCCTTTTTGTTAAATGAAAATTTATACTGTGCATATAAGCTAAATTATTACAGCAGTAAACATCTTATATAATTTGAAATGTATCATACTTTCTCATAAAATTATCAACAAGAACAATGGGATTATTTACTGATGATAAAAAAACTAACAGAAGTTATGAGTGACATATATTATCTAACATCAGCTTCAGAATGCAAATCAAATTTTCAGTCTTTTGCCAACTGCCAGTGACCCAGTGTTTTCAATCTCTCCTTTGGTATCTCTGGACATTGTTCAACTGGACAAATTCGGAAGCTGGCGAGATCATCATGATACTTTGAGTATCTCTAACTGCCACATGCTGCTTTATCATGATGCAGAAGTCCAACTAGAAGGGCCAAGGGCTCACAGCACTGTTCACATGATCCATACAGTGATATGATCATCACAATGTGGTTACTTCCCCCCACAAAAAATACTTTTTCTGGGAGTGGGTGTAATGTGTTGATATTGAGCAGTCCAGGTCCACCAATTTGTTAACAATTTGACCCTATGTAATGTTAGCAACGTCTTTGAACCTCAGTGTCATAATTTTTAAAATTATTACATTCTTTTGAGTAAACAGTGATCATCTCCAAAAGACTCTATGTCATCAGGGCCCTACAAGTGTATGTCAATGACTAAGTTCTACAAGATAGGATTCAAGAGTCACCCAGTCTTGTCTGATGGAAGATGGATGGGATGTCATCTGTGTACCTTTGTCAACACTTTACAAACAGCTTCCAAGCAGATACAGACACAATTTGGTGAAAGAATTCAGCTAATTGTCTTCTTAGGTGGATGACATAATCCTCCATTAATGTCCTGCATCTAGAAGGAACTAGAATCCTAAGTAAGGATTGTTATTTAAAGGGTGTAGGCTTTTGCCATTTGAAGGTTGACAAGGCTCTTATTTGGTACATGTTCCAGGTCAAGAGTGTCTATTCAACAGTCACAGTCAATTTATCACCTTTTGAATGTTGTTTCTTTCTCCAATGAGTTGTCATTTCTACATCCATAACATTAACTGGAATAACCTTTGGTGTTTTAATAAAAAATAAAGACTGTGGGGTTTGAATTGTGAAGGAGTCTCTTTAAGATGCTAACTAGCCCTTTGAATATTTTAGATTAAGGAACTAAAAATGTTAACTATTTGCCCCTCGGACAGAAATTAAAATTAAAACCTATTATAGTAAACTATTTTTAAAGTGAATTAAAAATAATACAGAGTGAATAAAGAGTAACCCTCACAGGAATGTTTGCACGAATTGACTAGAACCACTACAGACTAAGTGCTTCTGGTGTGCCAAGTACTATACTCAGTAGTTCATGTGCAACCTCTCTCATAATCCTCTTAAGAGCACCATGAGTGTGACAACGTTATTAAATAATCAAATAGCCAATATTTAGTTAGGATTGTTTCCAGTGAATAGCAAACATTCGGTAAGTGGGAACGCTCTTCCTTTGAAGACCTAATGAATGGATGAGGGCCATAGGCTCTTACCAGCAGTTAAACCCTGTCTGATGCTTGTGTAGACACCTCTGTGTAAGCTAATGACAGTTGTTCATCTTTGTCATTTAGCTGAATAAGGGTGGGTCCAAGTTTATAAAGGCAAGTTAGAAGCTTCTAATCAATGGCGTGTTTCCAAAAAATCCCAACCACTCACAGACAAGGCAAGTGCTTCATTTAAATGTCTATTGCAACACATCAGCTGTCTGCAGTATGTTAAATTTGACCCAGTAAATATAGGGATACAAGCATATGTATAAGTTCAAAAAGCTTCAGGATTTTTTGTTGTTGTTTACAATTATTTGAAAAAGAAAATTGAAATCAAACATTCATGGAATCTGTGAAGGATTTCCTGCCACAAGATCCCAGACTGATGACCAGCTGGCATCCAGGGTTCATCCCTGAGTTAAGTCTACAACTTGATTACTGCAAAGTATAAGGATCTAGTATCAACAGAAGCCCATCCTTTCAACCAAAGAACTAGATCCAGCAGATCTTTTCTCCCTCTTTTTTAAAATTTAAATTAGAAGCAATCTTGTTTTACGTGTCAATCCCAGTTCCCTCCCTCCCCTCCTCCCCTGCCTCCCACCAACCCCCATCCCATCCCCTTTTTGCTCCCCAGGGAGGGTGAGGCCTTCCATGGGGGATCTTCTAAGTCTGTCCTATCATTTAGAGCACGGCCTAGGCCCTCCCCGGTGTGTCTAGGCCGAGAGAGTATCCCTCTATGTGGAATGGGCTCCCAAAATCCACTCGTAACACTAGGGATAAATATTGATCCACTGCCAGAGGCCCCAAAGATTGTCCAGGACTCTTAACCGACACCCAGGATCAGGGGCTCTGGGTCAGTCCTATGCTGATTTCCCAGATATCAGTCTGGGATCCATGAGATCCCTCTTGTTCAGGTCAGCTGTTTCTGTGGGTTTCTCCAGCCTGGTCTTGACCCCTTTACTCATCACTTCTCCCTCTCTGCAACTGGATTCCAGGAATTCAACTCAGTGTTTAGCTATGGATGTCTGCTTCTGCTTCCATCAGCTACTGGATGAAGGCTCTAGGATAGCATACAAAGTAGTTATCAATCTCATTATCAGGAAAGACCATTTAAGGTAGCCTCTCCACTATTGCTTAGATTATTAGTTGGGGTCATCCTGAGGAATCTCCATACTGATTTCCAAAGTGGCTGAATGAGTGTTCACCTTTTTCCACATCCTCTCCAGCATAAACTGTCTTTGGTGTTTTTTATTTTAGCCATTCTGACAGGAGTAAGATGATATCTCAAAGCTGTTTTGATTTGCATTTCCCTGATGGCTGAGGATATTGAGCACTTTCTTAAGTGTCTTTAAGCCATCTTAGATTCCTCTCTTGAGAATTCTCTGTTTAGTTCTGATTCCCACTTTTTAATTGGATTATTTGATGTTTTGGTGACTAGCTTCTTGAGTTCTTTGTATATTTTTGAAATCAGCCCTCTGTTAGATGTGAGGTTGGTGAATATCTTTCCTCATTCTGTGGGCTGCCATTTTGTATTGTTGACTATATCCTTTGCCTTACAGAAGCTTCTTAGTTTCAGGAGGTCCCACTTATTGTCTATCTCAGTGTCTGTGCTACTGGTGTTATGTTCATGAAGCAGTCTCCTGTACCAATTCTTTCAAGGGTACCTCCCACTTCTCTTCTTTTTTTTAAGATTTATTTATATATTATGAATACAACATCCTGCCTCCATGTATGCCTGCACGCTATGAGGGCACCAGATCTCATTTTGGATGGTTGTGAGCCACCATGTGGTTGCTGGGAATTGAACTCAGGACCTCTGAAAGAGCAGTCGGTTCTCTTAACCTCTGAGCCATCTCCCCAGCCCCCCCACTTCTCTTCTAAAAGGTTCAGTGTGGCTGGATGTATGTGGAGGTCTTTGGTCTATTTGGACTTAAGTTTTGTGCATGGCAATACTTTATTTTTACTTTAAATTTTAATCAGCATAGAGAACCTGATGAGCAAACTATCATACACATCTTTGTCTCATTGAATAAACATGAAGGTTTACAGTTTGCTAATCATTTATCTCCTTCTCTGCGTGTTTTATGCTTTGGAGGTTCTTGGCTTTAAACATTAGAGCAATTTCATGGAATTTTATGAGCTGCCTGTTTCAAAAAGTCACATGCTACTCACTCAAAAGCCCTGCTCAGCATCATCATTTGAAGGCATCCTTTGCCACAAGGCCTCTAATGACACATCAAAAGCCTTGAGATTTAAGGTTAGCAGTCTCCTGATAAAGCTCATCGCTCTGCTTCCTGATTTTATGTATTTCACTTTATTTCTTGGAACTGGAAGTCCTAGGTTACCCCTTCTTGAGTCAGAGTGACCCATTGGAGTAATAGAAATGAATGAAAAAAACTTCCTTCAGGACTATGTAGACATTAATGTGAAACTGACAGAAGATAGGAGTAGAATGTAATGTGCACTTTTGTTAAAGCAAAGCATGTGACAAAATTGTTAAAGTGGGGCTGGAAAGGTGGCTCAAAAGTTAAGCTCAATGTCTGCTCTTGCAGATGATCAGAGATCTGCTCTCAGCACCTGTGGCTAGTGGCACTTAGCTGTCTGTACCTCTAGGCCACTGCTGGCTTCCACAGGCACCCACACTCATGTGGCATGTGCATGCACGCATGCACGCACACACACATATATGTGTGTATGTATGTATATATATAAATATTATAAATATGCACTCGTGTGTGTGTGTGTGTGTGTGTGTGTGTGTGTATGTGTGTGTTGAGACTTTCTCTGTGCAGCCCTGGCTGTCCTGGAACTCACTCTGTAGACCAGGCTAGTCTCAAACTCACAGAGATTCACCTGCCTCTGCCTTCCAAGTTCTGGGACTAAGGGCGTACACCACAACCACCCAGCATAAAAATATTTTTAAATTAAAAATACATTGATAAAAATGTCTATCTAACTTTAAAGCTGAGTCTTAGGAGGGAATTAAAAACCAAAAGGCCTGGATGTGGTGACAGACTGTGACTAGACATAGAAGACACACAACAAGATGCTCTTGGCAAACAGGACTTCCAAAAAGAAAAGCTAATTCAAACTGCACATGGAATTACCCAGATGCAAAGGGTGGGTACCCTTCTATAGCTTTCAGATCACAATATAAACTAGGGTGTAATATATATATATATATTTATATATGCATGCCCCAAGCAAAGAAAGGTAATACAATTAATTTTTAGATCAAATTTTGAGTAAAGGGGAAAATGTTGCACTTGTTTGTCAAAACTTGCCAACATTAACAAGCAATTAATGACTTCTACATTAAGCAAAGTCATTACCAAACTAATAAAGGCAATCATAGCCACTTTCCACAGTTAATCAACCCAAAGATGGAAAGGACTGGATTAGCTAAATGAAGTGAGATGATAGATTAAAGAACAAAAGGAAAATAGAGTAAAACAAACTCACCAGTGTCATTCACTGAGAAATTAAGAAAACAGCCACCAACTCTCATGGCTCTCTGTCACCTCAGGCCATCTCTGCCTCTCCATGTCTGCTGATTGCCTTACTTCGATTACAAGGCACTGAGGCAGGGAACATCTCTCAGCTCCGTTTCCCACACTGAGCTTCCTTGGCACTAAATGGCACATATTTTGTGGTTCATTAGTTCATTCATCCAGGAAAGGATTGCTAAATGCATGTTGAGAGCAAAGCATTGATTTGCGTGTGATGGTTGCTGAAAGATGAAAATACCATACCCTTCCCCTTGGAGGAGTTAACAGTCCACTGAGTGACACATGAATCTAATTACTCTACGATACGCATATACACATCATAATAACTATAACACAGAAGATCTTTGCTGAAAGTGCAATGGGAGCTAAAGATTGAGACGTTGGCCAAAGGACTAGCAGTGCTGGAAAATCACTGGAGCACACTGACCATAGAAAACTCCCAGGTTCGATTTGCTAAATAGCGCTGAGGAATTTGGGAATGGTGAGAGCCAGTAGCTCCCCCAGTCTTAACACTGCCAAGAAGTCAACCTCACAAGACAGGGTCTGCTGTACATACAGAATTTATTTTAGAAGTAGTCACTAACAAAGAAGCACAAACAGGTTCATTTTGTCCATTAGATCGGGTGTCCACTGGGGACTCTGTGTGTATGGATGGCCAGGGGCCTGTCAGTCGGGAAGAGTCACTTCTCAGAGGAGGCATTCAGTTACCTTAGTGATGACAGTAAGCAACTATGAATCTCCTATCACTCCATTGTTGTAGACAGGCATGAGAGACTGGGTAATGTCATTTTTAGAAGAGGTTTATGTAGCTCCCCATTTTGGAAGCCAGTAGTCTAAATGGCATGCATGGTGCAGTCTTGAAGACCTCTCTAGTTGCATCAAATCGTGGCAGATGGCATCATGACAGGACTGTATGACAAGAAGCCAGAGAGAGACTGGGGTCCCCCAGGACTGCATTAATCCCTTCTGATGGCAAGCCTCTAATGACTGAACAACTTCCCAGTACCTATCCCCTCTTTTCTGTCCCACCATCTCTTAACATCACCCAAATGGAGCCCAAACGTACAATACAAGAATCCGTGGGGGAAACCCAGCCCTTAAACAAACCGTAACATCCTCTGAGAGCAACGTTGGGACATCGGGTCGTTTAGAGATTCTGCTTCAAGTACCACACCTGACATAATGCCCTCCTAATGTTTCTGTTCTGGGTACGCTGCAGTGCAAAGTGCCTCAGCCATATATCTACCAACCATAGTTCTTTAATGACTTTCATTTCACCCATGAAAACCATTTTAAATACTCAAGCTGTTCAAAAGCTATCATTTCACGAAGGAAAAGGAACATCAGATTCCCTCTATGCTGACTCATACAACCTTGAGGGTGGGTGTTCACACTCAAGCTTGACTCTCTTAGCTGTGTACAGCAATATGGTGCCACTCGCCACTGAGAGTGGCTTCAAAGTCAGTCAATCAAGATGTACTACGAGTTTAAGATGCACACCAGAATTCAGGATTCAGACAGCACAAAGCAATGGTTAAAAAATGTAAATGATCCCATTAATAATTTTATGTTGGTCAAAATAATGCTTTGTATATATTGGGTTAAACAAAATATATTAAAAAACTAATTTCACCTGTTTCTTTTAACTTTCTGAAAAAAGTGGCTGCTAGCAAATTTAATATTAAATATGTGACTTACATTATATTTCTATTGGGCAGTATTGCTCTAGGGTCTAGCATATGGAATTCCAAATTATAATGCTGTTGGTCTCCTCTTGACCTTGCATTCCTGGTAAAAATGCCAGTAGCCTTAGGTATGGCTGCATATGGCTTAATCTAAGTAGCATGGCTGTAACACCTAACACATTCTCTCTCTCTCTCTCTCTCTCTCTCTCTCATGTGTGTGTGTGTGTGTTTTTAATAAGACAGATTGAATCTATACTGTCATGGGTTTTATAATCTCTCTGAGTAGAGAGAAAGAGATGACCCCAAAATCATAACATCAAAAGTGCAATATTAAAGGGTGTTCGGGCAACTATTTCAGTTGGATGTTCAAGATGCTGTCTGAGTAACATGCAAAGATAAGGATGAGCGCAGGGTAGTCTGGCCTAAAGAAACAGCAACCTCGCAAGCTCAAGTGTGGGAATGAAGCTACCTGGATACGTACAGGAATGATGAACAAAGATGCCATTTAGTGGCGTCTAGGGAGAGAATGGAGATGGAGAAGGCACCCCAGCTTCAGACCTAGGAGAACACTAGTGAGAGGAGGAGTAGAAATGTATAACAAGGAAAGAATGAGAGATTTCATAGGAAAATTCCTGCAGTAGCAGTTGTTCTCAAAAACTGTGGTATGTAGGGTTCCAGATTAGGATGCTTGGTAGTTTTTTTCCTGGCCTTGCATTCCAGATAAAAAGCCAGTCAGTAGCCTTAGGCATGATTGCACAGAACTTAATCTGGGTTGCATGCTCATAGCATCAAACCATTTGTATATGCCAAATTGTTTTTAAAGAGGCATCAGGAGACATGAAAGCGGTCGCTACCAAATTCAACTAAATGGGGACCGTTGAGGATTTAGTAAACATCATCCCACCTGGGTGGTGAGAATGGGATTCTCCCTGGATTAGGTGGAGAGGAGAGTGGGAGGTAGTGAGTGGAGGCAGAGGCTTTAGTTGGTCCTTTGGAGCAGTTTTGATGATGGAATGGATCGTGTTGAGTATCAGGAAGCACAGAGACAGCAGGGTGGAAGTATATGGAGCATGTTCTTGTGGGAGGGGCCAAGAGCACGCACCCTGAAGACTCTGCCAGACATTGGAGAAACAAGGTCTTCATTTCTGAAGGGAAGTCAGGAAGTCAGTGCAAGTGTAGGGTTAAGTGGCACCTCTATTCAAACTTTTTGTCTCCTAGCTTCATTGCAGTGTGATTGGTATACAAAAACATTGCATATAATTAAAGTTTGCAATATGATGAGGTTGGATATATGTATGCATCCACGACACTGTCATCAAAAAAGTAAGTATGTTCACCATCTCTAAGACTTTCCCACATCCTATCATTAGAGTTTTTTCTACTTGTTTAATGATAGATAGTTTTTTTGCTCAGCATGGTGGTAAACACCTTTAATCCCAATACAGGAGGCAGAGACAGGCAGATGTACATAGCAAGTTACAAGACAAGCAGAACTACACAGTGGGATCCTATCAAAAAATAAATAAAATTTTAGAAATGTAAATTGATATTCCTGTTTAACATGAATTTTTAAATTAATATTAAATTGTTAAAATAGTGCACTAACAAATTATCTACCTTGATTTTATTGATTACGATGATTTTTAGCTTTCCCCCTAAGTTTTACCTCACTGCCCTGAGCTTAATCTAGCCCTCCTCCTGGTAATTATATAAGTTGGTCAATTGGTCAGGAAAGAAAAATAAGTGACATTAGATGTGTATGTACCAGACAACAGGGAAACCCACCTCCCAGACATATATCCCAGATAAATGGTCTAAATCCCTCTGTAGGAGACACACGGAGTATGTGCCTTTGCAGTGTCCTCTACGGAGAAGAGGCAAGCTGGAGACAATTTAGGGGACTATTGCTCAGTGACAGATAGTAAGGAGGTTCAACAGCCCAGTGCCATGAGCTACAAAGAACAAATGTCAACGTGGATGGATCCTTAAAACACAGAGCAAGAAACAGAAGGCGACCCATGATGTCATTCCATATGTGTAAATTAAGAACGAGTGCATAGCACTGCTGAAAGTGTGCATGCATTTTAAGGACAGACAGCAGATGCACTGGAGTGCCCGCCCGTGGAGGCAAGGAGTGGGGGTGTGGTCTGGGGATGAAGGGAGAATGTAAAATCGGGTGAGGAGTCTTCTAGTGTCTCCTGAAGAAGTGTGACCAGTTCAACTTTCTCTATAAGTCAAATGTGAGTAATTCCAAAAACTGTTGTGGTAATTAGGGGCTGGGAACCTGAGTGTTCTCCTATCGGGTTCACGCTCCAGGGTTCCATCTGTAAAAAGGAAGAGGAAGAGGAAAAGAAACTGATGGCAATCATGTTATAGGAACCATTTTCAAACCCTGCTAAGTTCACACACGCTGTCAAACGCGTCTACACTGTGCTGTCTCTGGCTCACCCGCCTATTCTGTAGCAGACATGTAATCCAACTCAGCGGATTCAGTTATGCCTGTAACTTGAATTCAGACACTAATCCCTTCTCAACTGTTCAAAATACAAGGAAATATTTATTTGAACTAGCTAGTTAACAAGTCTGAGTTAAGAAACACACAAAAGGCAACGAATAAGAATGAAATATATTGGGAGAGAGAGACGCCTGCTTTGCCATTCACAAACCCTGCTATCTGAACTACATATGTCCTCATTTGAAATACCAATGAAACTCATTCCTCAAAGCTATTGTCCTAAAACAGAGAAAATATTGAATGGGTTAGTCCAAAGAAACAGCTAGACCATATAGACGCTAAATTCAAACTAAAATTGGGTCAAAATAAAAATTCAAATTCAACAACTAATATTTTATGAAATTCTATAAAATCTAAAAATAATCCCACCTCCAACAAATTAATGTGAATGTTGTGGACAGTTAGATGAAACTGGCCAATTGGTAGAAAAGGCTAATTAATTTGAAAATCTGGTCTGTCTCTTGGAGAACTGACCTCCAGTGAACGACCTGAGTGTCAGGGACTAATCATGTCCTTTTCTCTCTCATGTTTGTTTTCCCACTGCCATTAGAACTTGTGGGCACCTGGACCAAAATGCTGGGGGCTGGACACGGAAAGGGGCAATGAGATTGGCCCTGATGACTGTTCGTCATCGAAGTCAGTCCCAATTATCCAGTGGCAGAATTTCAACACATCCCGTCCTCCTGAACCTGATTACAGGAAGTCAAGTGGAAAAAATTAACCTTGGGCAGAATCCAGTCCACAAGCAGCTGCAGCCGGGTGGCCTTTTTTAAGCCCACATCTGATCACCCTGCTCCCCAGCTTAAACCATTGTGAGGATTTGGAATCAAGTTCCAACGACTTCTTGTGGCCTGGAGGGTCCTTCACGATCAGGCTCTGACCTCACCTGGAATCCTCCTGACCCTGGGGCAGTGCTCTGTACTCTGAGAGTTTTCTCAGCTCAGCTCTCCAGCGCCGGTGGGCTTCTCTCCATCCATGCTGTTCCCTACCCGGAAACTCTCTTCCAATGAATGCCTTTCACTTCCAGATACCAGCTAGCTAGCTAGCCTTTACAGCTGCTTACTCTGGAAGCCCAAATAGAACCATCTACCCATACAGCTAGATTGGGAAACTGTCAGCCCTGAGATTCCCACACTTGTGCACATCCTGAAATTGAGGGCTTCATGGTCTTTGCTCCAGACTAGGTTTTCAGGAATGCTTACATTAGGAGCAGTGTTGGAGTGAGAGAAAGATGCTGATTTCCCTGCAGCAAAGAGCAAGGTTGGCTTTAGCTTAGACCTAGAGGTAATGTCTCCTCCAAGCAAGGTTCCCTAAGCTCTTAGTTCCCTCTGTTAGGTATGTGTCCCTCTACCGAGAGAGAGAGAGAGAGAGAGAGAGAGAGAGAGAGAGTGTGTGTGTGTGTGTGTGTGTGTGTGTGTGTGTGTGTGTGTGTGTGTGTTCCCATGCTTTGAAGGTAATTGTCCCTTGGGAAACTGAAATTTGATTCTCTAAGCAAGATGTTTTGTGGTGGACTTTAAAAGGTAGCTGGCAACTTGGGGAGGGGGCATGGCATACGACTTTAATCCCAGCTAGGAGGCAGAGGCAGGTGGATCTCTGTGAGTTCGAGATCAGCCTGGTCTACAAATCGAGTCCCAGGTACACAGAAAATGTCCACCACAGAATAAAAAAAAAGGTGCTGTCCTTAAGATGGCTTACCACCTTTCTTGTGAGACCTGCTGGTTATTCAAAATCAAGGCCCCTCCGTGTGTTTTCTCTGTTCTGCACTTGCCCGTTTGCCTTGTTGTGATTTCCACCAGGAGGGAGGCAGTGTGGGGTACCCTGCTCTTGAACTTCCCATCCTCAAACACTGTGAGCCTTCCCTTTGTGAATTTGCCAACCTCGGATTTACTGTTACAGCAACAGGAACTGGAGTAAGGCAGAGCCGCACAGATGTGCTGCCCCAGGAACTGGAGTAAGGCAGAGCCGCACAGATGTGCTGCCCCAGGAACTGGAGTAAGGCAGAGCCGCACAGATGTGCTGCCCCGCCCCTTGCTAGGCAGTCAATGATAAACCCTCAGGCCTGGTAGTCTCAGGTCTTCTTCCCCATCCACAAACTCTTGATAGGCCAACCAGCTGCTTGGATTCAGGGAAAGCAGACCCTTCCTTGTCCTTTCCCCACAGTACTATACGAATGGTAATTCCCTGATCGAAATGGCCGTACTGTAGCTTGATAGAATTATGCTCAAGTTTTAGGAAATATTCCCTCAAGTATTTACGAGCCACGAAAGTAAATTATCTTTAAAGGTGCGGAAGTGATGACTCCGCAGTTAAGACCACTGGCTATTCTTCCAGAGCACTCTGGTTCGATTTTCAGTACCCACATGGTAGCTCACAACCGTTTGTAACTCCAGTTCCAGGGGAATACCACACCCTCTTCTGGCTTCCGTGAGCATAAGTGGTGCACAGACATACATGCAGCAAAACATCCACACACAAAAAATTTAAATTAAAAGCTTACTTTTAAGGAGCAAAACAAGTAATATATTGCACTTGTAATTTTCATGCATGTTCGATTAAAGGCACATGCCTTTAATCCCAGCACTTCGGAGGCAGGCAGATTGCTGCGAGTTCAAGGCCAAAGGTTAAGATAAAGTTCCGGGGACCCTTGGCGGATTCCATGGCCGGGGCAAACATGCCAGGCAGACAGAGCTTAGTGAGAAGTTTCATTAGAAAGGGAAGGCGGGGGAGGAATGAGAAAAAACGTGAAGAGACAGAGAGAGGACAGAAGAGAGGGAGACAGGAAAAGTCCTGTCTGCCCCAAGGGAACAGCAAGAAAGGGAGATGGAAAAAAGAGCATACGTAGGTAGGTGGGGTCTTTCTTTTAAAGGGGTCCTTTGCACCTGGGCTGACCAGGATCTGCCTGAGTGCATTCTGCCAGGTGCCAGGGGCAGGCCAGCATAATGCCTGAATCTACAGAGCGAGTTCCAGGACAGCCAGAGCTGTTACAGAGAAACCATGTCTTGGACAGAAAGAAAAAAATCAGTGGGCTCAAGTGATATTAGACTGATTCATCAAAGATAAATTTTTCTCTTAATGTCTTACTTTTTATGGCTTCAGCAGTCATCAATGAGCCACTACTGCCTGGACCCCTTATAGGAGATTCCAAAGTAATGTTTTCTTTACTCTTTGTGAATTTAGGAGTAGAAATCTTCAAGAAAAATTCTTTTCTCATCAACTATTTGGTTGATGCAGAAAGGGCAGCAGCAGCCGCAGCATTAAAAACCGTTGACTCTGTGCCTTTTTTCCCAAAATGATGGTTTGCTTCCCTGAGGAGTTACCAAAGAAGCATATTTTTGATTGGTGGCTTCATATACCCTTGCATTTTTATATACTTAGTGTTTTCAATCTGTGACTGTCCATTACTCCTTTTGGTGTTCAAATTGCCTGTCTCTGACTAGTGTCAGAATCTCCGAAATGAATGTGGTGTCCTTTTGTCGTGACTGCAGGTCTTTGATTGTTCTCTTGCTTTGGGAACAGTAAGACTCCAGCTTCATCTTGTATATTCTTGCTCTAGATATGAAAGCAGCCATTTCTCTGAGGAACACTGAGTCTTTTTAAGTGGAAGCAAACATTTGAAGGCCATGTTCTAAAAGCTACATCACTACTACAAGGTCACCTTGATTCTGGGCTTTTCAGTGGCTTAAGAGAAGACACTCACACCATATCATGAGTCCATGATGGTAACTTCAAGATTTCCAGAACTTCTTTGTTTTTATCTTTCTCTCATATACCAAGCCTCGGTTCCTAAACATGTTAGCATAATTACATATTTCTCTTACACTATAGAATAGCATATGATAGCAGTGCCTCCCATAAAACACGAAGCCCCCATGCATGGTGTTGAGTGCAGTTAGACATTTCTATGTTGTTATTTTGTCATTAGCATATTCCTCAAAGGTTTGCATGATCAAACTGTGGACTGGATGATTATTTGTTAGGGAGACAAACTGCCCTGGAGAGGTTTGCCTAGCTCGAGGCTACATTCAGAGGTTTGCCTTGCTCAAGGTTACAACCCAAGCAGTCCTCGGTAGCCAAGGGAAGCTGGTTAATGTATTTGAAGAAACTGTTCTGCATTCAGTCACCAACTGGGCATGAGTTCAAGTCCATTTGTCCCCAGTTGATTTATTGTTTTAGGAATTTACTTTCCAGATTCTTTAAAATCTAAAACATTTAAATCATTCCAAAGCCCAAACAATATGATACAAGCACTTTGGGGGAATCTGGCTTCCAGTCCTGTCTCTCTCATTTTATTCCCTTGCTCTCCTCAAAAGGATTCATCTTTAGGTGTCTGTTTATTCTGATAATATTTCTTTATCAGAAAATATAAGCAAATCCACACATATAATATTGCTTCCCTTTCTTACAAAAAGTGTAACATTCTGTAAACACTATTTCCATACACACTTCTGCATTTAATCTGGACCTGCAAAACCACCTGCCTAAATAATCATACTTGTCACACTCAGACTGCCACTAAGCCTAAGATTTCAGAATGGAAAGAAACAACCTGAACAAGCCAGCTGCAGAATGACCTGAATGAGCAGGGCTACCTGTGACAGAATACTGAAGACTTTTCACACCATGGCCCATGCATTACCTACTCAACCCCAAATAGCTTTAAAAAATTGTTGCTGACTCGGACCCAGGGCATCTACAGATTTAATATAATAGCAAGTGTGGGGTGGTGAGAGAGAGTGCTTTTAGCTCCCAGCTTTGGAGACGTGAAATAGCTGTGCTGAGGGCAGCAGCGAGGGTCCCTGCAGCTCAGTGCTGAGGAGCAAAGTGCAGGAGACACCCAGCCTTCTGCTGTGACAGGGCTCAAAGGCTTGAGGGCCTCGGTGAGACCCAAGACAGAGGAGACTTAGTGGCATGAAGAGGAGTCATTTATGAGATCCAGTGATTTCCCTTGTATGCAAGGAGAAATGGTCTCCGCCCGCCTGTTTTTAACCTGCTGGGAGCCATGGACATCCCTGGGTAAATGGAGTCAAGAAAGCTACAGACTGAACTTGGGAGGCTGTGGCTACCAGAATATTCTAGGCAGGGTTGCTATGATGTCATGATACATGTACTAAACTCATGGCTGAAGGACACTCCAAGCTCCCCTTCCATCCAGGGCCTATCCCGCTGCCCTGTCCCCTTCTGTTTTGGGAAAACACAGTCTCTTGGCTGATAAGGAAGGATGTTCTCAATTTCTTGATGACCACCATGTTGTGAGCTTCTGTTGGTTCCAGTAAATTCAGCCATGGCCTCTGACTTGAAAAGCACACCTGTGAGCAAGGTCTTAGAAACTGGGTGTCCTGGACATGAATTCCGATTCTACTACCTCTGAAAGAGTCATGAAGGCATACTTCTCTTCCTTCCTGCCTCAGTTTTTCCTTTTCCAATTAGATAAAGCTGAGGCCCTCGGCCTGTCTCACTGTCGGCAATAGTGCAGAGGGAGTTAAAATGTGTAGTGAGAGTCCCAGAGTAAGAACGTCCGAATAAGACCTCGTTTGCAATGAGACTCTATGGAGATACACTTGAGTTAAGGATCTTGCTGGTATACCATCCTATATGATGATCAGTGTTCTTATAAGAGGATCAAGAGGGAGATTTGAAGGCCAGAGAATGGGCGTGGGGCATCTCTATGAATAGAGTTTGGAATGAGCACCTGGAAGCCAAGCAATGCCAGAAGCCACCAGAAACTGAGAGGCGTGTGTAGTGGGTCTTTCTCTGTCCCGCCAGCCAGCTCCCAAATCATGACACAGAGACTTATTATAATTATGAAAGCTCTGCCAATAGCTTAGGCTTGTTTCCAACTAGCTCTTACAACTTGACTTAGCCCATTTCTATTAATTTATGCGCTGCTATGGGGCTCATGGCTTGTTACCTCATCTTCTCCACACCACACTTCCTCTGTGTCTCCTTATGACTCCCCCCTCCTTCTTCCCAGCATCTTCCTGCCTAACTATTGGCTGTTTGGCTTTTTATTAAACCAATTGGAGTGACACTTCTTCACAGTGCACAAAAGGATTATGGCATGGACCGAATTCTCCCTCAGAAGCTGTGAAGCAAACAGTCTTGCTGAGACCTCCATTTCAGATCACTTCAGGAGGAAGCCTTTTCCATTATCCTGAGCCACCAAGTACATGATGATTTGTTACAGTAACCCTGAGCGGTGGACATGGTCCTGAGAAGCAATGAGTATAGTCAGAATCCAAGAGTGCTAACATGGACCAGTCACATCAGAGACTGACTGAGAAGAGCTCACGACAGAAGCAAGAACCAAGCAGAGAAGATAAACTTTCCCAATCACTCCATTTATGACTGGAAAGTACGCAAAGAACACAGCCTGACACTTGATCCTGCAGGTTTGTTACCTTATGGGCAAAGGGCTCATAAGGAGGACATCTCACTAAGGTGACTCCAGATTGATAAAATTTCATCTCCAGGTTCAACTGATTGATTCACTCCAGGATTATAGAACCACATGAGGCTGAGTTTGAATTTTCCACCATCAATTTTCTTCTTCATCACTCACCATCAGTGACTCCCACTTCCCTCTTATAAAGCACATGCAGGAGTACCTACTTCTCAGGTGTTTCGGGTGAAAACACATTGCTTGGGCACCCAGAATGGTGCTTGCTATGTGGAAATGTTCAGAGATATTGGTTTTCTTGAGTCCTGTATCCACGCCTTTTGGGATGCAGAGTAGGGTCCTTGTTGAAGCTCTCCTCTCTCCGCACCTGACCTCTCTCTTCATTTCCTCGTCCAGCCTTGCCATCCTACTCAGTTCCTCAAGTCCAAATCTAGACACATCCCAAGACATTTCCCTTTATTTAGCCCCTATATTTGGAAAAACTGCAAAAACACTTTTGGCTTTACTCTGCAAAGAGCTGTCTGATCTATCCCTTATTCCCCACCCACCCTCTGCACTGCTCTGCTTTCCTTCAGATAGGCAGGGTTCTCATTTGCGAAATTCTTCCCAAAGCCCTGGGCACCTTCCTGTCCACACCAGCTTCCTGTCTTCTGCCGCCCAAACACTCTTCTGCTGCTTGAAATCTTCTGTTGTCCCCAAGAAGCTGGAGATGAGTGGCTAGAACCAGCGAACGCCGAGAATGTGTTGCCTTAGGAGTCTTCAAAGCTAAGGATCCGCATATCTCTGAAACTAGAAATGAAGGACAGAAAGGATACCATGGCAGCCCCAAGCCAGCACACCCGCCTTCTCCCTGCAAGCTGTCCCTGGATGAATTGGGTGCAAGCAAGGTTAGTCTTCTAGAGCACTGAGAGCTTGAGTTCAGATCACCTGCAAGGAGCGGGGGAAGTCTGCCAGAGTGCAGAATCTTCCCAGATGCCCTCAGTTCATGGAGGTCTTCAGTATTTCCTAGCTGTCAGCTGGAGGGTGACACATGGACTAGGACACAAAGCAATACCTCTACCGTCTCCAGCCTTCCTAGCTCAGCCCAGCCACAGTTCTTAGCAGTTTTGCCCTGAACACAACACAATGATCTCTGTCTAGAGCTTTGTAGTTGCTATTTAGCGTGTGTGTGTTTGAGAGAGAGACAGAGACAGAGAGAGAATGTTTTTTAGAACTTGTTTTTGTTTTTTTGGGTTTGTTGTGGTTTGGTTTTGTTCTGTGTATGGAGATAGACTTCTCTATGTTGCCCAGGCTGGCCTCAGAGTTGGCAGCCTTACCTCTGCCTCTAGAATGCAGAGACTGCGGGTATGTATCGCCATACTCAGCTTCACATTAATTTTGTCTGCTTGGTTTTTGAGACAGGATTTCTCTATGTAGCCCTGGCTATTGGAACTCACCCTGTAGACCAGGCTGGCCTTGAACTCAAGAGATCCGCCTGCCTCTGCCTCCTGAGTCCTGGGATTGAAGGCTTGCACCATCACACCTGGCCACATTCATTTTTAAAATTCATGATTATTTGCCTTTTCTTTCTAGGAGGTAAACTCCAATTCTAGGAGACCTGAAGTAATCCCTGGCACGTAGTAGTTGCTCAATAAATGTACCATGAACTCATGATGCTGTTATTTCTGTCTGAAGCACACTTTCCCACTTGCCTAGCTGGGGACTCCGATCTCACCCTTTCAAACCCTGCTTCCATGCTGCTCTGACAAACTTCCTGGACCCTGCCTCAGCCTCACCCCTACTACCTCACCGCTTCTTGTGAATCTCTAGGTTTCCTCCGTGGCCCATTATGACTGTACTTGTCCTGCCTTTTGTTTTGATATCTTTACAAATCTGTCTCCTAGGAGACCAGGCATTGCAGGGGACAGGAGCCAAACCTTGCTGAATAAAGCCTCTGTTTGTGCTCACACACATGCACCCATGCAAGCACACATATGTGCCCATCCACGAGCGCATACATGAGTGTGCACATACATGCACACCCATTCTAAGAACACTGTCCTGGCACCCAGCTAGCCTTGAGCATCATACATGAAGTGAATGAGAAAACAGAAGGGGATTCTCCAGCTCACATGGGTGGGGGAAGGTGGGGGAGAGAAGAATTAGTAGAAGAGGTATAGTTGGCAAAAGAGAAATTGGAAAAAAGTCTTAATTGGGGACAAAGGAAGAAAAGAAGTTTTAACACCCTCCCCAAGTCTGAGAGTCCTTTAGAGGAGGAGTATTGACTGCTAAGGGCTTCCTAGCTGATCAAGCAGAGTCCAAAATAAGAGACTGAAAAAAAAAACTGATGCTTCTACCTAAGAAGCCCTTTGCTTTCTCTACTGGAAGCCAGGAGCAGTCCCCAGCTGTCCCTTTCACAGCTGGGTCAGCAGGGAGAAAGGAGGACATGCAAATTGCTATCCTGGTGGCAGTTTTGCCTGGAGGCAATTTCTGAGACCACACAATAGATGTTTTCAAATAGATGGTTTTGAGTATCCACGAGGTAATGAGATCAGGACTCAGGCCTGCCAGCATGGAGCACAACAGGAAAAAATACCATTTGTGGCAGGCTCAGACCTATTTGCATAAAGCTGATGAACCCACAAGCATACAGTCCTGATGCAATCACAAAGCCTTCTCCCTGGGTTTTGTTTGCTCTGGATGGTGGAGGCCTATCAAGTGACCAGAAGGTAGCTACCTTAGACTGATTCCAAAAGATCTGAATTCATCTAGACATTTTCTTTGTGTTAAAGGAGAGGAAGCTTTCCACTGCGCTGTTTTGCAACCCTTATGTACCTACAGACTCACGGGACCCCTCACACCCCTGTCATCTGCACACCCAGAAGGGAAGCATGCGCCTTGTGCTCACATCTGGACACCTCTCTGGAGGACTGGCTATGTGGTGGCAGAGTTCCTGAAGCCCATGTCCTTCACAACACGTCCATGAGCTCACAGGGGCAACCTCTCTTTGGTGCATTGGTAGAAAGAACACACACCAACCCCAGTCACGACTATTTTCATAGGTAAATTAGGGGAATCGAATTATGTGAACTTGGAAGTCCCTGTAACACTTTAGCCTTCTCAATTTCCTGCCATCTCCTCTTTCTAGACCACTTGGCCTCACAACAGGACATCTCATTTAGCCAAGATACGGGATTTATGGTGTAAAAGCCTGGAGTTACGGAATAAACATGAAAAAACTGTAACCCTTCTCCAAACACTGTAGATAACATGTCTGCAAGTGTTTCCTAGAGGTGACACATCATCAGGGTCCCTGGGTTTGACTGACTAATGTAAGGACTTGAGTGCTCAGTGGGGCAACCTTTCTGCCCACCAGAGGCTATCTGGAGCATGGTGAGCTATGCGGCAGACTGAGGGAGATGACGGAAGAACATCTTGTAGAAGATGGCAGGATCTGCAGAGAGCCAAGAGGGAAGCGAGGGAGATGGCGTCAAAGCAGAGAGGTATTCAAAGACCTGATCACGGCTTCCTCCCACCCCAAGAATGGCAGCACAGTTTAAAATCCCCACTCTGGCAGGGGCCAGCACAGAGAGTACAGGTCCCGAAGCCCACTAAACACAGTGTCGCTGTCCAGTGAGGGCTTGTGTCTTGGTTTGAGGAAGGGAACGAGGAGGGAAGCGGACTGTAAAGAGCAGGCTTACTTGGCTTCAGCCGGTTAGGGATTTGGATGCAGAGGGACCCAGCATTGCAAGGTCTGCAATTTTATGTGGAACAGCACATTTGAAATATTAACTTCATTCAATTTAGAATGCCGTGAATCCCAAACAAAGCATTCCACGGGCCAGATTCGGACCTCCAGAGGGATCTGAGGATAGAGCTGGGGTAAGCAAAGGCATTCACCAGTGGTAGGATAGGAGTCTGCTGTGAGGAAAGAATGTGGGGACCCTCAGAGAACCCCCAGAAGGAAGACCTGTCACATAACACAGAATGCTTCAAAGCAAGGAAGACACAGACTATTTGAACTGATGGGGCTGTTGGTTTCTCTAGAGAAGCTTTATGGTCAGAGGCCAGGGACAGGTGTGCCAGAACATGTGTGTCTGCGGCTGACATTGGTCAACAGAAGCCACCCAATAAGAAAAAAATACATGAAAATTATGAAAACTTCCCTTTGGTCTCAATCACAAGAGGAAAGGGAGGTAATAAAAGGGTGAGGAAAAATGAAAATTCTGGGTTAAAGAAGCAAGAACTAGTTCACTTGCAAAACACAAGGAATGATTCCAAGGAGGCCCACTGTAAGCACAAGCCTGCTCCTTCTGCACAAGTCTTTCCATGTCACCAAAACTAGTGCCGTTTAAACAGTGGGCTGGCGTTGGTGTGGCCTTCTGAATGGAAGGGGTAGATTACAAAGTAGAGTTGGGAGAGCCCTGTGTTGTCATGGCCAACACCAGCTCCTACATGGATGCCTCATCCACGATGACTGCTTTTGCTGTTCTCAGTGTCCTGAGGAGACAGGCAATCTTTTCATAACACTGCACAAATGAGGAAATGAGGGAGCATCAGAGCTCCACTAGGACGTGAAAGGGCTGGGATTTAAGCCAATGTGGCCCCAAAACAATAGCAGTGAATCTCTCCATTCTCCTTGAGGAGGTGTGACTGTTGTGAGCTGTGGCTTCCCAGGAGTAATCCCAGTCCATCTTTAGAGTGTTGCAAAAGCTAAGTAAGATAGTGCCTGAAACCTTAATGCACTGACCTTCCCAATCAATAAAAGTATAGTATTGTTGCCAAGTGTTATTTTTATATTTAATGTACTAATTATATTTAAATTTATTTATTTATTATTTGGTTTTTTGAGACAGGATTTCTCTGTGTAACAGCCCTGGGTATCCTGGAACTTGTTCTGTAGACCAGGCTGACCTCAAACTCAGAGATCCACCTGCCCCTGCCTCCCAAGTGCTGGGATTAATGGTGTATGCCATCACCACCGCCTGGTTCTAAGTATAATTATTTACTACATAGATAATGTTATTTGAATGTATCTGGTATTCAGAGGCAGTGGCTGTCGTGGTGCTTGAGACAGACTGCAGTGGACTGAGAGGTGGCCATCAGGCGGAAAAGAGGCAGTAGGTGTAGGTCCACTTTGGAAGAGTTAAGTATTTGAAGTTTGCTTTTAAGAAAGATGATTCAGCGGGCGTTGGTGGCGCACGCCTTTAATCCCAGCACTTGGGAGGCAGAGGCAGGCGGATCTCTGAGTTCGAGGCCAGCCTGGTCTACAGAGCGAGTTCCAGGACAGGCTCCAAAGCCACAGAGAAACCCTGTCTCGAAAAAACCAAAAAAAAAAAAAAAAAAAAAAAGAAAGAAAGAAAGATGGTTCAGGGAGTCTGTTAACACATGGCTCTGAGAGTAGGCAGGGTTTGAGCTGATGATGTGGCCATCGGTGGTACCCAGAGCCAAAGGGCAACACTCAGAGTCAGAAGTTCGGTTGTTAAGTGAGAGTATCTGAACCTGAATGGTTGTCCAAAGGTAGGGCTGGATGGAATACTCCCACATCCTGCACGACTGGTACTACGGCAAGTCTGTGCAGCAGAACTTGGCTGAGATAGGGTTGGTTACAGACAAGACAGTTCTCCTTCCTGAGAGAAAGGTGGAGGCCATGCAGGTAGACTGTGGGACTTGTGTGGAAGCTCAGTGTGCTAAGTGATCTGAAAGCCTGCCAGAAAAGAAAGGGAATTCTTGGGTTCTCATTGACTGTGTTCATTACTTGGTGCAGAAACATGGAGGGACCAGAAGGCTGTGGTATGGGATGGGAACTAACAAGGTAAACAAGCACACTTAGAGTAAGACCAGTGTCTGTCAGCATCATCCCTAGGGGAGTGGCAAGCTGTCATCCACTCACTGTAGAGTAAGAAGACCCAAGTTGGGAGGGTGGCAAACACCTACCCATACTTAGGCCTCCCAAGAAGCCAAGTCAGGGTTTAAGGCAAGAAGTATAGTTTCAGATGGCAAAGTCCCATGGACTTAGGTTACACACATTCCCTTTCTAGGGAGGGAACTCTTTCTTCTAAAGACAATGACTTACAGCTCTTGAAGAAATACGGGGCATGGTGTTGGAGCAATGACTCAGTGGTTAAGAGCACTGACTACTTTTCCAGAGGACTTTTCTATTCTCAGCACCCACATGGCATCTTCCAACCATCTGCAAGTCTAGGCCCAGGAGATCAAACTCCCTTATCTGGCCTCCACTGGTACCAGGAATTCACATAGTGCACAGACAGAGACGAGACAAAAGGCTGAACACCCATATATGCATAAGGAAAAAGAAAAACCATGGCTTGCTGTTCTGTTTCCAGAGTTGGTGCTTTGTACAAGATAAAACAGAATTTTTTAAAGGGAAAAGAAAAGAAAAGAATGATTGTTAGACTTGTCTAGCAGTCCACGCCTTTAATCCTGGTACTCAGGAGGCAGAGGCAGATGGAGTTCCATGAGTACAAGGCCAGGCCAGTCTACACAGCAAGTTTCAGGAAAGCCAATGCTACATAGGGGGACCTAAGTTGGGGGAGGGAAGAGGAAGACAGGGGGAGAGGGACAGATAGACAAAGACACAGAGATTTGCCATGATTTCTGGGGACCATGTTGAAGCCTCTGTCCTTAAGTAATGTTTGTAGGGGGTGGAACTTTGGGGAGAGTTTATCATGAAGCTTAAACCCTTAAAACAGGGTCAATGACCCACAAAAAGCCAGAGAGAGTTCTCTTCTCAACCGTGTGAAGATACCACAGAAGTTGGTCTGTAAGCTAAGTGGGCCATCTGTAGAAACCCAGTCTGCCAACACCTTTGTCTCAGATGGCCCAGCCTCTAGACCAGGAAATACACAATGGTTGCTTAAGCAGCTAAGATAGTTTACACAAATAAAACAGGTTGTGGGGACAGAGGATAGAAACAGAATGGAGAAAATACAGACAATAAAGAGAGGAGGACTGTACAGACTAATAAACAGAGGGGTGTGGCTTCTATGGGGATTTATAACCATGACAGATACTGACGTCATATTTCCTGCTGACTTGTCTTCTGTGGTCCTCTGTGACTCCATGTACATGGACTAAATTCTGTTTGGCCTTATGTGTACCTTGAGACTCAATAACAGTCCCACCAAGCAGGGCTGAGTGAAACTATGATGGACAGACTGAAGTGGATGTAGGCTAGATGGATTCTATCAGTAAACTTGGGCAGCCCTGTATAGTCAAGAGAAACAGATTGGGGAAGGCTTGGCAAAAGAGTCCTAGTGGGGAATCAGGGATTGCTGGAGTGTGGCTAAAAAGAAGGCAGGTAGAGGAGGGATAGGACCACCTCTTCTGACCCAAAACAAAGAACACTTAAACTCTACACAAGATTTCTTCAAGTCTATTCTGTGAAATGTTAGTTCCCTGTGCTCAAATTAACTCAGAAATAACTGCATGCTATGTTCTCCACCAAGAAGTTATATTTCAGAGCCACACATGAAAAGCACTGAAATGTCCTATGGTAAAGAAATCTCAGGTCAGACAACAAAAAATACAACCTGATATAACTACTCTCTGAGGGGAAAAACACTGCAAATAGTTGAAAATATAGAATTTGTGATCTACTTAGGATTGAGGTGGTTTTGCATCTGCAAAGGGCTTGAAGAAGGGATGACAGTGATCCTTAAAAGTTAAACTATGATCCTATGAAAGTTAAACTCAGAGAGTTGGAGAGATGGCTCAGTGGTTATGAGCACGGGCTGCTCTTCCAGAGGACCTGGGTTCAGTTCCTAGCACCCACACCTCCATATCAAGCAGATCACAACTGCCTGTCACTCCAGCTCCAGAGTCCTCTTCTAACCTCTGTGGAAACTGCACTCAAGGATAAACACACATACACACACACACACACACACACGCATGCACACATGCACGCACGCACGCGCGCACACACACATGCACACGCATACACACAATTAAAAATAAAACCTTTCTTCTTTCTCAGACAATGAAGCCAGATAACTGCCAGACTTTCATCTTACTAACTGCAGTCTGCAAGTTTGGGACTAACATGAGAATCCTGTGGGCCATGAGGAAGAAGCAAGATACCATGAAGGATGAAGGACAGAGGAACAGAGCTGTGTGGGCCAAGACAAGCGGTTCCTAGAGACGTGGGGTATCTACTGGGTTCATGAAGGAATGCTCCTGCTTCATTTCCCCCTTCCCCCCCAGAAGAAATTATAGAAGTCCTCAAATCAACTGCTTGCCATGGGTATTTCTTGTAGAAAACATCATCTGTGTCACCGTCTATAGAGCTGGGATGGCTCAACAAGCAGATGGTGTAGGCAAAATGACCTCCAGCTCAGAAATTCCCAACTTCATTGTTCAAGTATCCTGTGCTGCTTTAAGTAAGAATGGCCCCAAAGGCTCATATATTTCAATGCTTAGTCTTCAGCGAGTGGCCCTGCTTAAGAAGAATTAGGAGGTGTGGTCTTGTTGGAGTAGAAAGTGTGTCACTGCAAGGGGGCCTTGAGGTTTTAAAAGCCCAAGCCAGACCTAGTCTCTCAGTCTGTCTGTCTGTCTGTCTGTCTGTCTGTCTGTCTGTCTGTCTCTCTCTCTCTGTGCTGCCTACAGATCCAGATGCAGAAGTCTCAACTATCTCTCCAGCACCATGTCTGCCTGTGTGCTGTCATGCTCCCCACCATGATAATGGACTAAACCTCTGAATCTGAAAGCCAGACCCAGTTAAAATGTTTACTTTTATAAGAGTTGCCATGGCCATGATGTCTACAGCAATAGAACACAGACTATGACATACCCATTTTCCTGTGGCATTTATTAGCCCCTCAAAAAGAGAACACCTCCCTTCTGAAATTGGGAACACCCTGGTTTATTCACTTCCCTTTCTCATAGTCTGACTGAAATGGGGGGAGGCTAGAGTGAAGTGTAAATTTGACATCTGTCAGCAAACTTCAAGGATGATATTCAAAACACCTACCAAGAAGTCCCACATGACTTCCAGTAGATGTGGGCTATCCTTAGCCTCGAACCAAACTCCAGCCGAGTACAAGTCCTACAAGACTCTGTTTTCTTCTTGGGCTATGTATAACCATGCTACTGGGGTGTAACTGGCAGAGACCTTGAGCACCCTATTCTTTGACCTCCTCCTTGCACTCGAGAGGAAATAAATGGCCAACTGGCAGCACAAACTCTAACCTGCTAACGCAGGGCATAACTGTGTTACTCTGTGAAATCCAGAGAGTATGGCACTGCTAGCTAGCCAAGACTCAGACCTCCAGTCACAGATCTTTCCTGCTTGATACTCCAACCCTCCTGCTTGCCATCTGTAACTATGTATAAGGAGCAATGCCACACCACAGGGGCGTCGCTCAAGTGTGGAAGGAAGTATTTAACCCTGTGTTAGTTAGGATGCGCTATAATAGACTGCAATGACGGATAAATTCAATTAGAGTATGTCATCATACCACACAAGGTTATTTCTTGCTCACCACTGTCCCAGAGTGGTTGAGGCCTGCTAGGGAGGGGTAGGGAATTCTGGATGTATTTAGGTGTGAGGAGAGGGCATCTCTGTTACTTTTAGTGTCGCTTCCAAGGTCCTATACTAGTCTTGAGACACTGGCGTTACTTTCACTCCTCTATGAATGCAAACTTAGTTACACAGCCACATGAGGGGATGGGAAGCTTAGTTGTTGTGTTCCAGGGAAGAACAGTTACATTCTGATAAAGAGCTATGGTGTCTTCCACAGTGCTACGACCATCACTTCCCTAGGCACATACAACATGAGTGGGTTATGATCCATTTTATTATTTATATGGTGTGAATATTGGCAATTAGGTGCCTCTGCAATCATATAACTTGTTAAATGTGTATAGAAAATACAGCAAAAATACTTATGAGTTCAAAAAATCCCACTCTGTGAGTAAAAGGCAAGTACTAGGGCTGATAAGATGACTCAATGGATAAATTCACTTGATGTATAAGCCTGGTGACCTGTGTTATTAGATCTCCCAGAACCCAAAGTAGAAGGAGTGAATGAAGTTGTCCTCTAGCCTCTCTCTATATGCACTATGGCATGTATTGGTCCACATACATCATACACATGTACACAATGATAATAATTCTCTTTAGAAAGATAAGATAGCTGGGCATTGGTGGCACACACCTTTAATCCCAGCACTCGGGAGGCAGAGGCAGGCAGATCTCTGTGAGTTCGAGGCCAGCCTGGTCTACAGAGCGAGTTCCAGGAGAGACTCCAAAACAATACAGAGAAACCCTGTCTCGAAAAAAAAAAACCAAAAAAAAAAAAAAAAGAAAGAAAGAAAGAAAGATAAGATATAGGGCCAGAGATGTGTCTCAGTAGTTAAGAGCACTTACTAGTCTTGCAAAGGACCTGGGTTCAGTTCCTGGCACCCACATGACAGCTAACAAATGTCTGCAACTCCAATTCCTGGAGATGAGGTGCCCTCTTCTGACCTCCTCAGGCACTGAGCATGAATGTGGTACATTTACAGGCAAATTTTCTCTCTCTCTCTCTCTCTCTCTCTCTCTCTCTCTCTCTCTCTCTCTCTCTCTCTCTCTCTCTCTCTCACACACACACACACACACACACACACACACACACACTTTACAAAAGAAAGAAAGGCAAGGGCTGGATAGTGTGCAGCCCACTTCCCTAAACAGGTGATAGGTTTGGGTGCAGACTGTCCACATATTAGCTGCATGACCTGCAACTAGTAAGCTAATTTTTGGAGACCCAGTGTCTCTTGCCCATAAATTCAAAGTGCACACACATATTAAGTCCCACAAGACATCTGGTGCCAGATAGCTCAGTGTCTCCATCATTTCCCCCATTCACTCATGGCAGGCTCCTGCTTGGAGGATCCATGTCAGGGACAACTCAGCACTGTTCAGATGGGCTGAGCAGAGCACTTGGGGGCTGGGGCTTAGCTGAAGCACTCCATCAAAGCCTCACACGTAAACAGGCCATTTCAGTGAGCCATCTATCTCTCCTTGAAAGCTAATAGAAGGACCAATTTTTCTGTAAATTTTTTCTGTCATGTCAACGCCACCGATAGCCTATCTAAATTTATAGTCATTTTTGCATTTGAGCCAGTTGTTAAGGTACACTCCGGGTCTAGACTTGGAGATCCCGATGAGGCACAAGTAAAACAGAAACTGGTGTTTCCCCAAGTATTAGGGCATCTTTTGTTTTCTGCTGCTCAAGTCTTTTTCCGAGACTCAATATAATACACTCACACTTGTTTAGAATCAGCAGGGGATTTTTTTTGCATTAAGGTCATAATATTATATACTTTAAAAATGTATTATGTACTTTTAAAATTAAGTTGTATTTCCACTCTCCTCGTGGTAATTGTGGAAATAGCCTGACCTGGGCACTACTACAGTTCTGTTCTCCCAAGAAACTCTAACAATGGTGGCCACAATGTGATTTGTTATGGGCAAAGTAAAAGCAGACTGCAAATGTCTCAGTTTAACAAGTGGGAAAACAGGCTGGAAAAATATATTCACAGTTTGTCAACTATGTGCTCAGAAAAAGCCATAATAAAGCCAGGTGTGGAGATGCTCACCTGTGGTCCCCAGTATCTTTCAGGCTGAGGCAGGAGGAACACAGGTTGGAGAACAGCCTCGGTTACATATGGAGTCCCAGACTGAACTGGGATACATAGTGAGACTCTGTCTCCATAACAAACTAAGCAAAGAAGTAATAGATAGATGATAGATCAATAGATAGATAGTAGATAAGTAGATAGATTGATAGATGATAGATAGGTAGGTAGACAAATAATAGAGAAAGAGATAGAGATAGACAGTAGATAAATATATACATAGGTAGGTGGATAGTTGATAGACAGACGATAGATATGTAGGTAGATAGATGGATAGATGGATAGATAAATGATAGATGGATGATATATTGATATATAGGTAGATGGATGGATAGACAGGCAGACAGATGAAATCAACAAAAATAAAATCAGAATCTGGGTGCATTTTCTGACCTCCACTTTGCATTTTGTTTTATTTACTGTCATTTGTTTACTTACTCAGTCACTTCCTGAATCTAACATACACAGCAGCAACCTGAGCTGTGAAGCCTAGCATCAAAGAATGGTAAGAGAATTCTCAGCACCAAGTACAGAGCCCTACTGAAGAAACAGAAGCAACACAGATAGAATGAGCTAAAGGCAACCAAACCCAGTGGAAAACTGGTTGCAGGGGTATTTTGAGGGTTGAGATTGAGTTTGGACATGACAGCAGGCGGGGATTTTAAAGGACAGCAGGGAAGCTGGCCTAGACTTGCCAAAAGGGATGCTCTGATCTGCATGCTTGTATCCCCCATAGTGTTGAAACTCTAACCCCAAGATGACAGCAGCAGGAGATGAAGCCCTTGGGAGGTGATTAGCTCTCGAGGAATTAATGCCCCTTTGAAAAAGACCCCAGAGAGGCCCTTTATCCTTTCTGTCCTGTGAAGTTACAATGAGAAGACAGCTGTCTATGCAGAGCAGGCCACAGCAGACACCAAATCTGCCATCTCCTCAACCTTGAACTTCGAGGCCTCCAGAGCTGCAGTGAGTGAAGCTCTGTCCTAGGGGCCACCGGTCCTGGGGACAGCATTCTGATCCAGCTAGACTGTGAGGGGGCAGGAGGACAGGAGGAAGGCAGACATGCAGGGATCCTTAGAAGGCCGTGGTGACTGGCTTGGAATGTGCCTTCCTTTCAGACAGAGACAGTGGAAGGAAGAAAGGTCAAGGGGCGGAGAGGAAGGGTCCAAGAGATCGATCTACGGTTAAAGAGCTTGCTGCTCTTGAAGAGGGTCAGAGTTCAAATCCCATCACCTATGCCCAGTGACTCCCAACTGCCTGTAACTCCAGCTCCGGGAGGCCAGATCTTCTTTAGACCTCCGAGGGTGCCTACATGCATGTGCACATACAGACATGTGCCCATGCATAAATAAACAACAAACTGTCTTTTTTCAAAAAGGAAGCTGAGTGTGGTGACACACGCCTTACATTCCGGCACAAGAGAGTGAGAGAGAGACAGAGACAGAGAGGAGGCAGAGAGAGAGAGAGAGAGAGAGAGAGAGAGAGAGAGAGAGAGAGAGAGAGAGAGAGAGAGAGAGAGAGAGAGGAAATGAGGGCTTGCTACATATTTTCCCGACTGCTGTTTGGAGCTGACTTCTCAGACATCCCTATGGCTTTGTATGTTGGAAGCCTGACACCTGACAGCAAACAGTGACCCTTTCCAGCCCCTTGGGTTTCAGGACTGGGGTGTTAATGAGGTCCCCCAGCTGCACCAGCTTCGGGGCATGAAACCTGCCCCGTCAGAGAGGTCCCCTGCTCAGAAGGGCCGCAGGTTTGCTTTCCCACTCTGCTGCAAGTCTTGAAATTACCTTAGAATTCATGTATTAAGTGAAGTCCCAAGAGACAGCGGAGGTTGGTGGGGACAGATGAGGAACATTTACTGTGGGGGGAACACGGCTGCTGTCCCTTGATGCTTCATTTCCGTTCTGATTTTGGAGTGCCTCACAAGCTCAGACTAGTAGCTCTCCAAAGCACAAGATTTCAACAAGACTCACAGCAAGGACCAAGCTAAGTAGAGTCTGGGTACCTCTGACAGGCAGGCTGCCCAGCACACAGGAAGGAAGCACAGGCATTGTTAGAAACACAGGGCTCTGGTACTGTCTGTCAGTCACCCTGTTGGACCTTTCTTACTTACATGTTTCTTACTGTCCTGTGCTGGGCACTGACCAGGTCTACAATAAATGAAAATGGAATGAGATATTAAAATCAGAGATGCTGAGTGCGGTGGCTCAAACCTGTAATCGCAAGCTGAAGCAGAAGCATCGGCAGTTCAAGGCCAGCCTGTGCTGTATAATGATTTCTAAGCAACCTGGGATACAATGAGAGCCTGTCTCAAGAGTGAATGAGTGAATGAAATAATGGTAGGGAAAATGAAAACTGAAACAAAGGGCCAGTAAGATGGCTCAGGGGTAAAGACACTTGTCATTAGACCTGACAATTTGAGTTTAGCCCTGGAGACCCGTGTAGGAGAAGGAGAGAAATGACTCCTGCAAGTTGTCCTCTGGCCTCCATTCCCCCCTCGTGTGTGTGTGTGTGTGTGTGTGTGTGTGTGTGTGTGTGTGTGTGTGTGTGTGTCTGTGTCTGTGTCTGTGTGTCTGTGTGTGTCTGTGTGTGTCTGTGTGTGTGTGCGTGTGAGTATGTGTGTGTGTGTGTGTGTGTGTGTGTGTGCAGAGTCAATTTTAGGCTATCTTACAGAGTCAATTTGAGGCTGTCTTGAAATACTTTCCAATTTATCCTAGGGCACTGCAAGAAAGCAGCCTCATTCTTTACCAAAATATTATACAAATGGTCTTTAGCCCAGTTGATAATATTGTTCCACTCTGAAATCTCTTGAGTCTCCATAGTTCGCTCTCAGCACTGCTGTCATCCAGGCTTCTACTTGGATGGCCAGTTAAGCTCCACTTACAGTGTTTAACTGCTTTCCTACTCCAAAGTCCCAAAGTCTTCCATGTTTTCCCCACAATCAGTATAATCAGGTCTGTCACAGCAAGAGCCCACTCTCTGGTACCAACTTCTGTCTTAGTTGCTTTTCTGTTGCTGTGATAGAACATCATGGTCAAGGAACTTGTAGAAGAAAGCATTTAATATAGGGTTTGTGGTTTCAGAGGTTGAGACTGCATGGCCATCAATGATGGGGAACATGGCAGCAGGCAGTCAGGCATAGCTCTGGAGCAATAGCTGATTGCTCATATTTGATCCTCAGGTAAGAGGTAGAGAGAGGGAGACAGACATCGGGAATAGCATGAGTCACTTGCAACATCAAAGGCTGTCTCAGAACACACTTCCTCCAACAAGGTCACACCTCCTAAGCCTTCCCAAGCAGTTCCATCAACTGGGGACCAAGTGTTCAAATATGAGCCTATGAGGGCCTTTCTCATTCAAACCAACACAAACATTGAGTTATGTACACTGTTCGAGTTGGGTTTTACCTTGTTCAAATTATTACAGTGCCTTGGCTTTTCCTTCTTGAAATAAGAAAGTATTTAACTTATTTTTTGATTTTACAGGAACCCACATCTGAGACACTTTGAAATTCTCTAGAGACTTTGAATTTCCAAAGAGATTTTGGATATTTTAGAGAGGCTATAGATATTTTGGAGAGGCTTGTACTTTGAAAGAGACTGTGTATTTTAAAAAAACTAAACTTTTAAAGTATTTGAAATTATAAAGATGGTGGGGCTTAAAAACTTGGAATGTTTTATAGTATGATATATCATATTATGATGTTAATATTTGGGAATGAACAAGAAAGGAAAAGCTACAGATTTATGAGACATGTTTGCTTGTCAACTTGACAAGGGGTGGATTGAGCTAATTAATTTTATGTCAACTTGACACAAGCTAGAGTTATTTGGGTAGAGTGAAACTCAGTGGAGAAAACTCTGCACCAGCTTGGCTTGTGGGTCATTTTCTTGATTAATAATTAATGTGGGAGGGCCTAAATTATTGTGGGCAGTGCCACCCTTGGGCTGGTGGTCCTGACGACTATAAGGAAGCAGGCTGAGCGAACCACAGGGAACAAACGAGTTAGTAGCATTCCTCCATGGCTTTGGCATTAGTTTCTGTCTCCAGAATCCTGCCTTGAGTTCCAGCTGTGACTTTCTTTGATGATGGACCGTGGTGTAGAAGTGTAAGAAAAATAAACCCTTTTGTCCCCAAATTTCTTATAGTCAGGGTGTTTTATCACAGCAAAAGGAACCCTAATGAAGACGGTAGATGTGCTGTATGTAGGTGGATGTGTGCGAATTAGTACAGGGTCTCAGGAGGCCAGAGGCACCAGATCCCCTAGAGCTGGAGTTACAGGCAGCTGTGAGCCCCCTGACATGAATGCTGGGAACTGAAGTAGGATCTTCCAGAAGAGCAGAAGTGCTCTTAACTGCTGGGCCATCTCTCCAGCCCCTAACAGCATCATTTAGAAGTATCTTGTTGTGCTTCACGTAGTGGCACACTAAGGAGGCAGAGGCAGGCATATCTCTGAGTTCAAGGCCAGCAAACAGTAACAATAACGATGATGACGATGATGACAATATAATGATGATGATGGAGTAAGCAACATTGCTCTCTACTCTTCATACTGACTCCCCAAAGAAGCCACTTTCAACTTTTAGTTCTTTTTGTTTTGTTTTTTGAGACAGGTTTTCTCTGTATAGCTTTGGAACTCGCTCTGTAGACCAGACAGACCTCAAACAGAGATCCTCCTGCCTCTGCCTCCTGAGTTCTGGCATTAAAGGTCTTCGCCAACACCACCCACCTCAACTCTTAGTTCTTCATCCTGGCATTTGCTTCTGCATTTCTTTTCTGCTTTGATTTTTATTTCAGATTTGATTTTACATTTATTTATTTACTTACTTATTTTTGTGTGTGTGCACTTGTGCACGCACACACACAGCACTTGTGTGAAGGTCAAAGGGCATCTTGCTGGGATCCGTTTCTCTCTTTCTGTCTTGTGGATTCAGAGCAATTTCAGCCTTGGCAGCTAAGGCCTTTATCCCTAGCCATCTCACTGGCTCCTGCCTCGGTGTTTTATAGTGCTAATTTATCTGTAATTTTTACATAGCATCAACTACATTCCTTCCTTGGACTCTCCTGCACAGATGTTCTTTGTCACTTACCATATACCAATTCCTTCTCTTTCTTTCTTCTAACATTGTAACACGGACAGTTTTTGCAGTCAAATGCTCTACTACTGAGCTATGCTCCCGACGGACAGTTTTTGGTTCAGATACTCATTCCCAGCTGGATGAGGGCGACGCTGTAAGCAGTGTTCACTACTGAGTCAGGAGTTTTACTGTCATGCTTTTGCTTTGGGGAATGGCAGAGTCTTCTCCTGATTCCCACATAGTGGAAGAACCCCAAGCCCATCTCCAACCACTTCCACTGAGTTCCATGTGCTGGAAGACACCCAGCCCATTTCCAGCCACTCCCATTCACCATCTAGACTCCCACTTTGTCTTGAACTCCATGCTTATAAATTTCTTGGTAGAGGCTGCAGCTGCCCTGGATTCCAGACAGTGCTGCTAATGTGACATTCACACTTGGGTCTACCAGGCACCACTTAGCCTGTGCACACAGAAGCTTTTTCCCTTCTGCCCTCAGGAAATGGCCTGCCTTTCTTCCAGTTGGTTACGTTGTCAACCTTGGATGGGCCACCTCCTCTCACTCATCCTCCCCTCCACCTACTTGAAGCAGCTAGTGTTAATTGTTACCTTTATAAAGAGTCACCTGGGCGATGGGTCTCACCTGTCTTCATTGCGATTAGGACCACTCCTTGGGTCAGGGATCCTGAAGGGTATAAAAATGGAGAAGAGGAACTGACCAGTAACGTACATTCATCTCTCTGAGTTCATGGTTGTGCGTATGATACCACCAGGTGATGCCTGGTGATTTTACCACTATGATAAACTGTGCCTTAGAGTGGGAACTAAAGCTTCAGTCAGAGTGTTTTAGAAGAGCAACAGGAAAAGACTCTAAAACATTCGTCTTATATCCACAGAACTTTCTGTACTCTGTCATCAAATGTATCCCAAACCTGGGTTCACAGAATCAAAACGGTTCTGCACTGTTGTGTGAAGAGACACTTAGCTATACATCTGACAGAAGAGGAGCACCAGAATATACAAGGAACTAACAAAACTGAGTAACAACGGGGCCAGGTATGGTGGTGCACACCTTTAATCCCACACTGAGGAGGCAGAGGCAGGTGGATCTCCATAAACTCAAGGCTAGCCTGTCTACACAGCAAGTTCCAGGGGCTACACAGTGAGTGCCTCTCAGGAAAGAAAAGATTTAAAGGTAATATGGTGATTTCAATGAGATGTCTACTGCATTCAGGCATTTGAAGACTTGGCTCACAGCTGCTGGTACTATTTGGGAAGGACTGGGAGTTGTAACCTTGTTGGAGGAAGTACATTACTGAGGATGGGCTCTGAGTTTCCAGAGCCTCTGGCCTTCCCTGTGTGCTTTCTCTCTGCTCTGTGCTTGGGGCGGTTCAAAATGAGAGCCCTCAGCTTCCGGTTCCTGCCACCACGCCACATCTCACTCACCGCTATGACAGACTCTTACTGCTCTGGAACCATAAGCCCAAGTAAACTCTTTCTTCCATAGGTTGTCTTGGCCATGGTGTTTCATTACAGCAATAGAAAACTGAGTACTGCTACTAATGATAACAAGAATGAACCCTAAATCACAAGAAATCAATAAGTGGGCTAATGAAACAAGACGTTTGTTTTCTTTCTTCTTTTTTTTTTTTTTTTTTTTTTTTTTGGTTTTACGGAGACAGGGTTTCTCTGTATTGTTTTGGAGGCTGTCGGACCAGCCCGGCCTCGAACTCACAGAGATCCGCCTGCTTCTGCCTCCCGAGTGCTGGGGGATTAAAGGTGTGCACCACCACTGCCTGGCTGTTTTCTTTTTTAAATTAATTTTTATTTAAATAAAAAAACAATCTTATTTTGCATACCAATCCCAGTTCCCTCTCCCTCTGGTCCTCCCTTCCCCCCCACCATCTGCCTATCCCACCCCCATCCACTCCTCAGGGAGGGTAAGACCTCCCATGGGGGATCATCAAAGTGTGTCACATCATTTGAGGCAGGACCTAGGCCCTCCCCACTGTATCTAGGCTGAGGGAGTATCCCTCCATAGGGAATGGACTCCCAAAGTTCATTCATGCACTAGGGATTAGTACTGGTTCCACTGCCAGAGGCCCCGAAGACTGCCCTGGTCTCCCAAGTGACCCCAGTGTTCAGGGGGTTTGGTTTGGTCCTATGCTGGTTCCCCAGCTGTCAGAATGGATTCTGTGAGCTCCCACTTGTTCAGGTCAGCTGTTTCTGTGGGTTTCCCCAGCATGGTCCCAAGCCCTTTGCTCATCACTCCTCCCTCTCTACAACAGGATTCCAGGAGTTCAGCTCAGTGAGAAGAAGGCAAAGAAGCCCAGCTCAAAGGCATTTGTTTTCAAAAGACAAAATAATGCAAACGGCAAATAAACATGAAAAACTGATAACCTAGCTAGTCATCAGGGAAATGCACATGAAAGTGACACTGAGATCCTGTCACCTCAGCAGGGTGACTATCATGAAGAACACAAGTAACAGCAAATACTCCAGGGAATGTGATGGGTAGGGACCCTGATACACACTGAAGTAGAGGTGTGAATTACACATCCACTGTGGAAATCAGAACCTGGCTGTGGTATTCACTCGTAGGACTCCAAGTCAACATGTCACAGAGTTGCATGCACACCAGCGTGTCATCACAGCATGATGCTATAGCTAAAGGGACCAACCTAGATGTCCAAACATGGAGGGCAGAGACATGTGGCAATATAGACAGCCGGATTGTTCTTCGGTCATAGAGAAGAATGAAGTTGTGTTGTCTGCAGGAAAATGGATGCCACTGGAGATAATCATGTTAAGTAAATTAAATCAGGTTTGGAAAGACAAACAGTGTATGCTTTCTCTCATCTCTGGTCCCTAGATTTTATATACAGTCGAGAAGTCGTAAAGGGACACATAATGTGAAAGTATAAATAAAACTGCCTAAGGACACTAACAGGAAGTGGGAGGGGCGGAAACAGACCGATAGGGACAAGCACAGAGTGGGATCAACATACAGTATATTCTTGCATGAATGTGTCCTCATGTGATACAAGTCATGTCCAAATAAAATTCTTCCATAAGTTGCTTGGCCAAGGTGTTTTGTCACAGTGCATCAATAAAATAATATATATTTAAAATCCAACTTAAAAGGACTATAATCCCCCATCCAACCTTTCTCACCCCCTTCCTCACCCCTGCCATCCCAAGTCCAGGACAGAGTTGACTCTCCCTGGCACCAAATGGTTTTCTGCGCACCCCCACACTTGCCCTCTCAATAGTTAATTCTGCACACAGCAGCCAGACCTTTTAAAGGCCAGTCATATCCTGCCACGGCTTTCTCCAATCTCTCCAGCACTTTCCTGTTTACCTAAGGTATCTGCCTCTGCCCTGTCTTCGGTCTAATCTTCCACTTTCTCCTTCCTGCTCCGACCTAGTAACAGTGAGTGGCTTCCTGGCTGTACCTGGGAAGCTGTAAGTTCGTTCTTACCACCCTTGCTGGAGTGTCTGTCCCGTCCCCCTCCCCCCACCTGCCCCAACTCCTGCATCCTCCCTGCTTCCTTCAACATAGCCGCATGGCAGGCTCCTTGATTTTTCAAATGCCTCACCTGTTCAAATGTCACCTCATTGCAGTGGCTGTCCCCCATTAGTCCTCATGAATGAGTGAATACCCCCTTATGACTCTCTATATACCTCTTATCTCGCTTTATGTCTCCTCCCAATATTTATCACTGCCTGACACGTTACATATTTATTTATTTTTTGCCTGCTTTCTTCCCCAGGAAGGCAAGGAATATGTCTGCTGTGTGTATCTCGCCTTACCCAGAGCCTAGCGTGTGCCTGGAATACAGACAACACTCGATAAATATTTGATGATGGAATGAACTAATAAGAAGTGTCAATAAGTACATGCATTCACCCTCCAGGCTGAACGAAGCTGGGAGCAGATTTTTACTCCACACTAAGTTCACTCTCTCTTCCTGTTGCTTTCCCCAGGAGGGTCTCCTTAGCTGGCAGGATCTGTGTTTGAGTCCCTTTCTCTCTGAGCCGGGAGCTCCTTGGTGCCTGGCACTGGGTCACCCTCAGTAAAATATTTGCATGATGGTGACACTTTAGGGATTTCAAGGACAAAGGGGTAGAAGGACGCCTGAAGGTCACACTGCCTGTCTCTGAGGTGTGTTCAGGAGTCACCCTGTTACCCGCAGTCAGAAGAGTCCACAGCTGCAGGCAGCCGCCATTCACGTGTTGGCTGCTCTGTGCCACTCTCTGACTCAAGACTTTCTCTGCTGATGTCTAGGCTGTCACTCTATTCACCCCTTCCAGCTGCTATAAAATCTTCCTTGGTCTGACCTCGGTAGAGCTGGGGAACAGCTGGGTCCTGGCATCTGTCTAATCACCCGTCATCCCTTGGCAACTGTTAAGACATGCCAGGATGCTCTTTGCTGATGTCTGTCAAATTTGAAATGGGAACTCTGGGTGTTCAAAGCAGAGAGGACCCTCACCTTCGGAATAACTGCCTCACTGTTCCCCGCCAGAGAGAAAGGCATGGCTGGTAACTGGCAGTGTCCAAGACACCCTTCCATGCTGACCGTGAGGCCATAGACCCTGGGCACACCTTCCCAATTTGTCACAACAGGGGGAACCAGCATTCTTAGATGCCTTGTGCACTGGCACAGTTAAAGAGCAGCAATGGTCTATGCATGAACTTGAACTCCACTGTGTTGGTGTTGAGCAAATTTAAAAAAAAATGCAGGGAGAGAAATGAGGTCCCTGAGGAAGGGGTGCTCAGGTCACAGAGGAGGGTGGGTAGGCTGTTTCTTTCCAAAGCCAAGGTCTCCTACACTTCCCTTGCTTTCTCTAGAATGAAAAGGTGTACTAGCAGCCTTCAGTTTCCTGAACCTCAGCCTGCTGTGTTATGCAAACACAACTGGTTTATGAGAAACTCTCCTGGGGCATTTTGCAGGAGGCTCTGTGCTGAGGTCAGAGGCCAAGGATCCGGAGGGCCTTTACCAATTGATACAGTTTTGCAACAATCACTCAGAAACAGTGTCCTTTTAGAAAGCCAAGAGCTTGCAGGTTAAATCCATGCTTGGGTGCAACATACAAGAGGTAAAAGGTTCATCTTCTCAAATGTTACATCACCACCACCACCCCAAACGTACCTCATTTGCCCTAGCAGGGTGGTCTTTGGATGAGCAGGCTGCCTGGTCGGGTATAAAATGACTCTGTTGGTGCCTCGGGGTTAGCATCCACGTGCTCCCAGCAATTCGGGTAAGCCTTGGCTTTTGCCTACTTTTTTACTGGGCTGTAGTTTTAAAAGCACCCTGGCCGTCTGGAGCGGTTATCAAGAAGGGCATTTAGGCTCATTTGCCTGGAAAAGCGAGCAGGGTTCCACGCTATAAAAAGAACTCCCTTTTGCGCCCCATGCCCGTATCTGAGCAGCGACCCACTCTGCCCTAATGAGGGGGTCATTGCCCAGAGTTAGCTTGCTGAGCAGCCCCCTGGAGTCAGTTCATGACCCGCGTGGGTGGGGGGAGCTGACCTCTGTACCCCTCCCAGGTGAGACAAGAGCGTATTTCTTTCACCTCCTGGAGCCAGCCTCAGAATCTTGCCAGTTATTAACTCTCCTAGGAGGTGATTGCCTCTGGGTAGGTGTGGGTGACAACGAGCCCAGCTCCAGGCATCTCCTTCCCTCGGTGTCACTGTCTTCTGCTCTTTAAGGTGTTTTCAGAAACCCTTGCTCTTACTCCGGTGTGTTCCTGGCTCCTGACCTTCAGCTGTCCCCCCATCCACCCACCCACCTGCTGCTAAGTCTCCTCTTACCAAGGATGGAAGCCGGCTAGGCAACTTCTGGGCGCTGCCCCACACAACACTGTTCAGTCCAGCTGCCTTGGTACCAAATAAACAAACACTGTTTATTTTTGATGGTGATAAGTAGCCAAGAGCAGACAGAAAAGAACCAAAACTCAGGGGCTGCAAATTCCTTTTCTAATGCCTCCATCAACTCCTTGTGTGACCTTGACTTTGTAATACTTATCGCAAGTACTCAAGAACTTCAGATAACATCCCAGGGCTATTTTGAGTAATACATATTAATTGGTTAAATCTCATAGTGATTACAAAACACTTTGTAAATGCAAAGCTTGAGACTTACTAAGTGAATCTACCTGATTAATAAATAAATGGAGTAAAGAATAAATGCCCACATTGTTTTTGGTTTTTTCCTCCCATTTTCCCCCTATGTAAAGTGGGAACTGGCAGATGAAGGTGTTTGCTCTGAAAGCCTAGAGTTTGGTCTCCAGAACCCACATCGAGGTGAATAGGGGAGAGAAAATGAATACCTACCCACCACCCACGCACATACACAGAGACACACATACATGCTCACCTCCACCCCCCACATGCACACACACACAGAGACACACATGCTCACCTCCCACTACACACACACACACACATGCTCACCCCCACACACAGACACACACACATGCTCACCCCCACACACAGACACATACACATGCTCACCCCCCACATGCACACACACATGCTTACACACACACAGACACACATGCTCACCCCTCCATAGACACATATGCTCACCATACACACACATGCTTACACACACACACACAGACACACATGCTTACCCACACACAGAGACACACATGCTCACCCACACACACATATGCTTACACACAGACACACACACATGCTCACCCCAGACACATACTTACACACATACATGCTCACCCCACCCACATGCACACACATGCACATACACACAGACACATGCTCACCCATTCCACAGACACATATGCTCACCCACACACACATGCTTACACACAGACACACACACATGCTCACCCCCACACACATACTTACACACATACATGCTCACCCCCACCCCCCACATGCACACACACATGCTTACATACACACAGACACACATGCTCACCCCTCCCACAGACACATATGATCACCACACACACACATGCTCACCCACACACACATGCACACACACATACATGCTTACACACAGACACATGTTCACCCCATACATGCTCACCCCATACACACATGCACATACATACTTGCACACACACGCTCACCCCCCACATACATGTTCACCACACACACACACATACATGCTCACCCACACACATGCTTACACATACACAGACACACATGCTCACCCCCCACATGCTCACACACATGCACACACACATGCTTACACACACATCTTACACATACACACAGACATACATGCTCACCCCCCACAGACCCACATGCTCACACACATGCACACACACAGACATACATGCTCACTCCCCCCACACATATGCTCACCCACACACACTTGCTTACACACACACACACACATGCTCACCCACATACACAGACATACAGGCAGAGACACACACACACACACACACACACCACCCCTGTTTTAGGGATGGAGACAGGGATGAACAGCACAGCTCAGTAAACTCACAGTCTTGATGCCAGGACCCAGGGCTACGGCACAGGCCATATTCCTTCATTTTTAGGGTTGCCCTTCTCCTCTCTGCCTTAACGGCCACCTGTGTGTGTCTGGTAGTCTCTCAAACCACTATGAGAAAGGTTTTGTAATTCTATTCTATTCAAATATGAGACAGCTAAATGAAGTGATTTGTAACTAATATTTGTTTAGTTGTTTACAGCTACACATCCTAGACCATTAAATTCTGGCCACACATTATTAGGGCTGTTATTTCCATGTCACACCTGAGGCACAGAGATGTTCAGAAATTTTCCCAAGGTCACACAGCTATCCAGTGGCAGAGACCAGAGTTCATGCTCTTAACAAACATGCCAGATTAATACAGATGTTTCTTGGTTAGGTTGTGGTTATGTCTCAATAAGCTGAAATTATAATCAATAGACAATGATGTCACAACTGCTGTGCCTTCTCTGCCAGCTTAGATCTTACATGTCCTCCAAAAGCTTCTATAGTGAAGGATTGGGCCCTGTTAGGATACAGACTTGCCCCTAAAAGACAGTGGTCCTTTTTAAAGGGCTGGAGTCCCAGATCCCATTGCATTAAGAGATCAGGGTGTGAGTTCCTACATCTCTCTTTGGAACAGAGACCTGAGAAGCAGGCTGTGACTGGAAGCTCTCAGTGGCAGTTCCTGGCTTCCTGGCTCCTCTGTTCCCTGTGCTACAAACACTAAGTTGAACTAACTCAGAAGATGTAGAACTTCCCGCTCCCCTCCCCCACTATTTATCAAAGTCACACTTTTCCTTTGTCCTGGGGATCAGCCTGGAGACTCCTGGCTGGAGGAGCCTGGTGTTCTGAAGGCTTCCTTCTGAAGAGGATGCTCTGGTCTCCAGCCACCCCTCTCCCTCTTGTGGTGGCTATTCTCTCCCCCCTCCCCATTTTGTTTTGGTTTGGTTTTGGTTTTCTTTTTCTTTTTTTGGGGGGGGGGTTTCGAGACAGGGTTTCTCTGTATTGTTTTGGACCATGTCCTGGAGGTTTTGGTTTTCGAGACAGGGTTTCTCTGTGTAGTCCTGGCTATCCTGGAACACCTCTGGAGACAAGGTTGGCCTCGAACTCACAAAGATCCACATGCCTCTGCCTCCTGAGTGCTGGGATTAAAGGTGTGTGACACCTTGCCCGGCTACTCTTTCCTCATTCTTAATAAAGTGCCTCTCCAGGCCTTTCCTTCCTTTAAGGCCCTATCATAGTTAAGTCACCAAATACTGTATTATTTCTGTCTAAAGTTGTTTTCCCCACTTTGAGGTCTGACTGTGGAGGGAGGGATGTTGGGACTGTGGGAGGAAGAACACAGTCTAACAGACAGCATTGCCACCATGCTGTGACTGGGCTCTGACACCAGGAAACTAATCTAGTCCTACAGTTTCTAGCTAAGTGTAGTGGCAGTGGCTCACCCCAGTGATCTCAGCATTCAGGAGGCCAAGAAAGGAAGATGGTGAGTTCAAGGCTAACCTGAACTAATTAGTGAGTCCCTGTCTCAACCATTCTACCTGCTCTGTGCAATGACGCACACCTTTGATCCTAGCACTTGGGAGGCAGAGGCGGATGGGTCTCTGAGCTCGAGCTCATCCTAGTCTACAGAGTGAGTTCCAGGACAGCCAGAGCTACATACACAGAGAAACCCTTTCTCAAAAATAAAATGAAATAAAATCCAACTCTCCAATGAAGACAGATTGGGTTTTAATGTCACCTCTACCACTCATTACCTCTTTATCATATGTCAAGACCTATGCTGATGAGTTTTTATATTATTTTTTAAAGATTTATTTATTTAGTACATATACAATGTTCTGCCTACATATCAGAAGAGGACACCAGATTGAATTGTAGATGGTTGTGAGCCACCATATGGTTGCTGGGAATTGAACTCAGGACCTCTGGAAGAGCAGTCAGTGCTCTTAACCTCTGAGCCATCTCTCCAGCCCCCGAGTTTTTATATTATTGTCTACTTGACATATCTACAGTTACCTGGGAAGAGGGAACCTCAACTGAGACATTCCCCAAGTCAGATTAGCTTGTGGACATACATGTCTGTGACAGATTGCCTTCACTGGTGATTGACGTGGGAGGGCCCACTGTGGGTGGCCCCATCCCTACACAGGTGGTCTAGGCTGTATAAGAAAGCTAACTGAGCATGAGACAGAGAGCAAGCCAGCGAGCAGCATTCCTCCACGGGTTATGCTTCAAAGTCCTGCTTTAGTTTCTACCCTGACTTCCCTCAGTGATGGAGCATGACTGGAAGTGTAAGGCATATAAACCTTTCCTCCACTGTGTTGCTTTCGGTCTGAGTGTTTATCATAGCAACAGAAGGACAACTAGAACAAGGCATTCCTTGTGTGTTGGTAAACTAGGAATCATGGGGTGTGGTGAGACACACTGGTAGGTAATCGTAGCACTTCAGAGGTACAGGCAAGAGGATCAAGAGTTCAGGGTCATCCTCAGATACACAGTGAGTTTAAGGCTCCCCGAGGCTATGTGGTTTCCTGCCTTAAAAGCAAAGCAAAACTGACAGACTGAACAAGAATTCAGCTAGTGAAGTGACCAGCCCCACCTCCTCTACTGTTTTAGCAGCCATGACAGGCTAGCATGTGCTCTCATGACCTTGCTGCTCCTGTCCTGGTCACTAGGAGGTCAGATGCCCTCCTCGTGGCAGGGAACCAATCAGAAGTTAGCTGAAGGCTGTGCGTTATGGCTCTGGGTGTGCTTTGCGGACAGTGTACATCAGTGACATGCAGAGCATAGCAACCACACTGGGAGGGCCTCTGGGCCATAACAACCAGTTGACCAATCAACACAGGACAGGTTGTCCAAGCCTGGAAATCGCACTGTTTCATACCTCTAGACACTCCCCTTACGCTGCCCTTTAAGATCCCTGTCTCGTGGTTTCTCGGGGTCTTTCTCCAGCCATTCATCCTGGTGAATGGATGAAAGGTCCAAGATAATGGGGTTAGCTCATTAAACAGCTACAATAAAAGACTCTGCTTTTGCATTGAAATGGTGATTTGGGGGTTCAGAATTTGGGCAAAACAGTAGATGTCATGATATTGGAGGCTTTGTGAGTTCGAGGCCAGCCTGATCTACAGAGTGAGTTCTAAGACAACTAGGACAGTTACACAGAGAAACCCTGTCTCAAACAAGCAAAAAAAAAAAAAAAAAGACTTTTTTTTTATTTAAACAAGTAAAAAGTGATCTCAGATGTAGTTCTGTGGTAGAGTACTGGTCTGGGCTGTTGGATGTCCTTGGTTCAATGCTCAGTACTGAAAAACAAATAGGCTCCTAGTTTTGGAGGTTTCAGTTTTCAGTTAGTCACCCTCATGTTTCCTGGGCTGTTGGCCAGGCAGACATCATGTGGGAACATGTCAGAGAGAAGCCAGTTCTATCTTGAAGCCAGCATCAAGGCCAGATGCAAAGCAGAAAGTCTGAGGTACAACAGACACCTTCTCAAAAACACAAAGATAAGCAAACTATCAGGGATCCAGACACCAAATGGGGCCCAGATATTATACTAAAATCCATACTATTTCCCTCCAGATACTATACTAAAATCCATACTATTTCCCTCAGATACTATACTAAAATCCATACTATTTCCCTCCAGATAAAAATACTAAAATCCATACTATTTCCCTCCAGGTCTGGATCACTTCCCATCCCGATCCCAAACCTTAGGAATCCAAATGCAGCTACATCTGAGTAGGAATGAAGGTCTTTGACCCTGAAAGTGATGGTGTTGTCATGACAGTCCCTGTAAAACTGTCACAGGACATCTCCTTGCTCTCAGGAAGTAGGATGGGTACGACACCCAGCATCACAGGAGGCACCCCATGAGAGATGGATGGTTCTCAGAGGTGCAGCAGGGGTTTCCCTGAAGCCGTTGTGTTGGCTGCTGCTGGAGTCTGGACTGTCCCCAAAGGCCCAACTTCCCAAGCTCAGCCCCCACTTGGCTCTAGTGAGGGGTAGTGGAAATCTTAAGAGATGGGGGTCTAGTGGGATTATTAGGTCTTTGGGATGTGTCAAATGTGAGACACTGGTCTCTTCATTTGCATCTGCTCTGAGATGTTTGCACTTCTCCCCACAAGTGTGCTACCTGGCCAACAGGCCTATTGACTTGAGTACGGATACCTTCAAAACTGTGAGCCTTTTGTGGTTTCTTTTGTTTTGTTTCGTTTCAGTACTGAGGACTGAGTCCAAGGCTTCCCACATACAAGGCAAATTCTTAGTCAAGGTGTTTGCTTCTTTGTTTTAAATAAAATGCTTTCACATTTATTCTTGTAAGTATGTGGAGCTCAGAGGACAGCTTGCTGGGGTCTGTTCTCTCCTCCCAAACGTGCTGGTCCTAGGCATCAAATCCAGGTGGTGAGGCCTTTTGACAAGCATCACCAAGCCTGTTTTTGAATTTTGTTTGTTTGTTTGTTTTGAGACAAGCAGTCCATAATCTAGACAAGCTTCAAATGTATTGTGTAGCAGAAGATGACCTGGAACTCCCGACCCTCCTGCCTCCACCTCTCAAGGGTCGGCAAGTGCCACCAAGCCTGTCTTCCAGCTGAACACTTGATGTATCCTATGATCTTTTCCTGATTCTCTCTACAGGTGGACAGTTACAATCATGGAGGTGCTGAACACCCCAGCCCATGCACATCTACGCTTTACCCTTCATTAGTGGTCTCCTGCGTCACTTTCTGTCCACCCCAGTGGCAAGCCCGGGCTGCGAAGAGTTCCAGAAGATGCAGCTCCAGGCCAAGAGCTCTGCCTCCACCTCCTTTCTCCCCTGTCTTGTTCCCTCTTAGCGGTCAAGTGAATGGAGCATCTCATGTTCAGTTTGGCTGACTTTTCAAATGTGTGTCATCTCCAGGCTCTGTTTGTAGGGGATACTACGCCACTGGGCCAGGCTGGCTTTAGTGGTGTCTTAGCATGTGGGGTGAAAAAATAAATAGCTCTCAGCCATCTCGAGTCAAAGTTAGACAATTTTTTGGATTCATTTAGACGTTCTTCAAGACTAAGCCCTCATTTGTTTATTTTGGGTTAAGGGTCACAGTAAAATTTGTTTAAGTAGAGTGTCAGGACTCTTTTCTTCGGCAAGAAAGCAACTGAGCAAATACACTGAGTATTTTGATAAGACATGCTCACAGCTCTCAGAATTCAAAGAACCCTTGGTGACTCAAGCTCTTGGCATTAAGCAGACGGCATCGCACCCTTCACCTTCACCTCTGTGGACTTAGACTCAGTGAAAGTCGGTTTGCACAGTCGATGCTGGAGTCTAATGTTCCCTCCCTTTCCTGTCAGGAGTTTGTAGATGACTTGGAGGCTTGTGATGTTTTTTCCTAGAGAGAACTTGAGAATGAGCAAATAGAGTCATGGGACTTGAGGGGAACCCCCAGAAGAACAGTGGGTCTGAAATCTCCATCCTCTACCACCTGCGATGCCGTCTTCTGGGGTGGTCAACCGTCACCTCTTGCTGAGCTTCCTCCCTGTAGTTGCTGCCTGCTCGCTCCACCTGCATTGGTTAGGACTGGCCTTTCTCCTGTGCCCATTCTGTACACACAGCAGCCAGGATGATTCCCAAAATGTATAGATTCCATCATGCCTCCCTTGAGTAATATGCATCGGCAACTTCCTCTATGCCTGGGGAATAGCCCCCATCCTTACCACAAAGTCCCTACTTGTCCCGTCAGCCTCAGTCCATTGTCCCAGAATTATATACAGGCTTTGTCCCACAGCTCCACAAGGTTTCCAAACTGTAAGAAAACTATGAAAATCTTATCATACTCTGATCTACTTAGAAATGTTCTCCATGCCCATCTCTTTTTACAGTGTCTCTCCTCTCTCAGCTTAAACATGGCTTCCTCGTGGAACACGTCCTGGTCGTCATACCTAACAAAACTGGTTTTGAAACAGAGTCTGCTATGTAGCTCAGGGTGGCCTTAGACAGACACTTCTTGTTATTCGTCTCCATTTTAGTCTTTTTTTGTTCTTCTTGTTTCATTGACAGAAGGTCTCTGATGACCTCAAACTACCTATGTAGCCAAAGATGAGCCTGAACTCCAGAACTGCCTGCCTACAGTGACCTTGAGTTCCTGATCCTCCTGCCTCCACTTCCCAAGTGATGGGATCACAGCATGCTGACTGGCTTTTACATTTTAATTATTTTAAAATGTTTATTCTCCCCCTGTGTGTGTGTGTGTGTGTGTGTGTGTGTGTGTGTGTGTGTTGTGGTACATGAACAGAGATCAGAGGACAACTTATTGGGAGTCAGTTATCTTCTTCCACCATATGGGTTGTGAAGCTCAAATTCAGGTCATTGGGTTTGGTGACAAGCACCTTTACCTACTGAGCAATCTTGGTTGTTCTCAAACTTTAATTTTATTAAGCTGTGTATGACATGCTGAAGTGTAAAAATCATCTAGATTGAGATTTATTTGCTTTTTTTCCCACCTCATTCTATTCCTTGTATCCATTTGGGATGGGGAATCAATTCTTCCTCATCTTTGTTGTCTCATGCATTATGAATTCCATGAACACAAATGCAAGCTTCATCTTATCTGTTCTGACACCGTGGACCACTGCTTGGCACATGGCAAATGTCACCTATGTATTAGATGCCATAGCAAATCTTCCCAGGTAGAAACTTCTAAACTGGATGAGTGCTATGGCTACAAAGCTACAGTGTAGTAGTTCTTACAGGGTCTGCAAAGTCTCAGGTTGTCAGTTCCAAGTGTCTCACATAATAACCTGGGTATGATTTGTCTTAAACCAATTTCTAGGATTTGAAGCTTAAAGACTTTGTATTAAAAAATTCCAGTGTCCACTTTTCTTGAGAAGTCGGAATCTAGCTGTGTCAAGGGCATGCTGCTGGTGGGCTGGGGCTCCAAGCAAGTCCTCCGTGTCCTCCCTGTTGGTTTTTGCTTTTGCTTTCCTTCTTCCTTCCCTCTCCCTCTCCCTGTCTGTTTCCCCCTTCCCTCTTTCTCTTCTTTTCTTCCTCTTTATTTCTTTTACTTTATTTTGATGCTGGAGATCAAATTCAGGACCTTGCATATCCTAAACAAGTGCTCCACCACTAAGCTACATCCCCAACTTCCACTTACTTCTAACACGTACTGCTGTGGGGTAACACCAGTCTACTAGAGTCATCATAAAAATTTTAGTGGGAAATATTGTTTGGAGAATGGGTCTTACTATGTATCCCTGACTGTCCTGGAACTCACTCTGTAGATCAGGATGACCTCGAATTCACAGAGACCCACCTGCCTCTGTCTCCCAAGTGCTGGGGTTAAAGGTTTGTTCCACCATACTCTTCAAGTGAGGGATTTTTAAAAGCTAGACAAGTAAAGAATTCTATTTAAAAGGATTTCATAAATGAAGAATGAACTTGAAAAATATTTGTACAAGACCGAGCTGGCTCCAGGCTGGAGAAATCCTTCAAAGGCTTGTTAAAAAGCTCTTTGTAAGTAAGTGGTGCCCTCAAGTAGTGGCAGCAATGAAATGACTAGCCCTTGATGTCTTCTATGTTGAAGTCTGGACATAGACTGAGACACTAAGTTGATTTCTTCCTCCCAGGACCAAGCTGATTCAGTTCATAGTTATTCAACAACATCACACTGTTATTTCCAAAGAAAAGTGTGAACAGTACAAAGGCAATGTTTAAATCTTACCCCAGACTGTATCCTTCAAAATTAGCAAGCAACTGGTGTCCGATGAAACACAGCTAACAACCGAGGAATGTTGGGGTATCGCCACAGCCTATGTGTCATCCCCATCATCATCTCAATCAAGTCCATCATCCACACTGTCATCTGCATCATCCCCCCACTATCATCTGATTGATCCCCACTATCATCATTATCCCTGCCACACCCATTCATCATCCCAACCATATCCATCATTCTCCTTCATCACCTATATCATTCCCATTATCGTCCTTACTGTCATCCCCATCACCACACATTCATCCCGTCTTCATCCTCATTCTCCCCATCATCATCACCCCTAATCCTTCCCAGCATATCTATAACCAGAACTTCATCACCCATCATTATCCCAATCAAGCCATCATCTGCATCACCCCCACCATCATCATCATGCCTGCCACACCCCCTCCATCATCTCCACCATCAGTCACATCATTCTTACTATCATCCTCCTCAACCCCCCAATATAAAAGCAAATTGTTTATGATTTCTAGAGAAGGGTTAGAGTTGTATTTCAACAGAACATGCTCTAGCTATGTGGATAACAGGGTGAAAAATCAGAAGAAATGAGTTTGCTCCCAAGCAAATCTGTATCCATTTCAAAATGATAATTAAGTTTATGATCAGCCTTTTGCCTTTTGCCTCTATTCATTTGTTTTGGTCACTGTGGGGGGAAAATAGACCTGACGAGGATAAAAGCATTCAGTGCTACTGAGTTTGATTTAGCTTAGCAATTAGATACATTTCTATAAGTACTAATTGTCCCTTAAAATAAACTGGAATGCTGTGGAAGTGGATGTCAGAGGCTAAAATTGCTCATCTATTTTGAAATCTAATTCATAGCTTCCACTTAAATGTTTACAAATTATAGTAAAAAAATGAGAACTATCAAAATTACAAAATGTTTAAGTATAATTTATGAGGAATTTGTCATTCATGATTTAATTAAGTAGTTCTTCACAGCTGTTCAGGTTCATGCCTGAATAAAAATATCTCATCCCCAGTTCTACTGAAAACCAGAAGTTTTACCTCAATAGAGTTTCACTATTTTTAATCTTCTATTTTTAAACTACATCTGTGTGTGTGTGCATGCGTGCGTGTGGTGTGTGTGTGTGTGTGTGTGTGTGTGTGTGTGTGTGACACATGCATGCATGCATGGGAGAGTGTGAAAGGGGAGCATATGTAGCATGGCATGCACATAGGGTCAGAGGACAACTTGCAGGAGTCAGTGCTCTTCTTTCACCCTGTCGGTCCCAGGGCTTGAACTCGGGTCAGTCATCAGGCTTGGCAGCAAGCACCTTTACCTATGCAGCCATCTCACTGACCCATATTTTTTTTCCTTTAAAAGTGTGAGAAACAAGGATATGGGAAATTTGAAATTTCTTCTTTTCTTGTTTTTTATTGTTGTTGTTGTTGTTTGTCTTAAAGACAGGGTCTCACTATAGAACTCTGGCAGGCAGGTCTAGAACTCAGTACATGGACCAGACTGGTTTCAAATTCATGGAGATCCAACTGCCTTTGACTTCCAAGTGCTGAGATTAAGGGTGTGTGCCTCCACCTGTGGATGTATGTATACCACGTTAGCCTTAAGTTTGTTATGTAGCCTAGGATGACTTTGAACTATTAATTTTCCTGCTTTCCCCTCTCAAGTGCTAGCATTACAGGCATACATCACTACCAGGCTCATATGGCATTAGGGATGAAATACAGGGCTTCCTGCGTGCTAAGAAAGCCCTCGACCAACTGAACTACATCCCCAGCCTATGGAAAATAATCACTTTTTGTTCTTCTGGAAACAGGGTCTCCCTAGGACAGCTCTGGCTGTCCTGGAACTCATTATGTAGACCAGATCGACCTCAAACACAGAGATCTGCCTGCCTCTGCCTCCCCAGTGTTGGGGTTAAAAGCATGTGCCACTGCTGCCCGGCTTAAGAATCACTTTTAAAAGACAGAAAACTTAACAAGTGGTTTCTTACTGGGACAGGAGCACAACTTGGATGAGGATTAATCTGGGATTTCCACATTTTCTTTCCAGCCTGGAGTGGTTAAGCTTCAATGTGACTTATAGGAATTTGTCAATTAGTTAATTAATTAATTTAGAAATGGGATCTTGCTGTGTTTCCTAAACTGGCCCTGACTGAACTGCTGTAAGCCTCTCAGGGAGCTGGAGCTACAGGTATCACCACCAAGCTATGCTGGCAAGAGGCCACTGAAACTATTGATGTCCTTGGTGCTTCTGGTTATTTGGTTCTCATTTGGATTCTAGACATCCAAATATTGTAAGACTCATTGGGTATATCTGATCAGTAAAATTAGGGAACTAATTGTCTAATTCTTGAACATTTTAGACACATGATATCTGCCTATAATGTATCTGTCATCTTGTTCTCACACTCAAGTGAGACTAGAATCCATGAATACCCTGAAAAGAGCCTCCCATCCCCAGGTTATTTGGTCCTTCTATTCCAATCATCTCAGACTTGGCACCTAATCTAAGGTGTGTGATCTTAAGAAGGAGAGGCAATCAGAAGACTTGGACTCCAAGTACCTTCTTGTAACTGGCTGAGTGAAATCAATTTCATCATTGTGCTGCGTCCGTAAAGTGGTAATGGTGAGACAAATAAAACAGCCCATACAAGAATTGCAAACTGCTGGCCCCAGGTCCCATCCAACATGCCAATTGATTTTACATGGTGTTTGAATGTGAATTATAATTAGGTTCAAAATAGGGTTATTTTCACTTTTGAAAATCCAGTTGTCTCATCTTCTCTCGGAAAGCTGTAAAGTCTTGCCAATACTTGGCCTCCCGTTCTTGCCTTGGGGAAAGCAGCATTCACTCCTTTAAAGAGGATCATGAGTGGGGTTCTTATATTGCAATGCCCACAAAGCCTGCTCAACCATCTATGTTTCGTGCTTGGTGTCTGAAGTTGTTGGAGCTGTTGACTCTTGTTCTAGGGTCATTTGCAGGACTACCATGTCTTGGTTCTCTGGGTTGTGTAGCGGGCTGAGATCTTTTTAAACAAGCTGGTACAAGGTGAGCATCCTCTGTGTGGCTTCAGTCCCTGCTTAATCTTTGATCAGAAAAACCAGTTCTGCTGGAGTAGACAGAAGGGGTACAGTGTCTGCTTCTTCAGAAAGGACCCAAAGCCCCGAAATCTCAATGTTTACAAATCCCTAATACAATAGTGGGTCATCGTGCATCTTTGTACAACTGGTTACATGCAGTTCCAGCAAGAGTAACAACATGACTAAATTGCCATGTTTGTGTAGATTATAATAAAAATTATATAGCACCAAGTCCAATATCTTTGTACTAATATAATAACTACTGTGTGGCTAGGGTTATGGAAATAAGTGACTTTTCAGGTAAAACAAAAAATAGGAAAATTTTCAAGAGCATCATAAACCTTGGGGGTGGGATGATTAGGGATGAGGGATTTGAGTTCCGGATGCCTCTGAACTGAGAGAGCTGTTTGTGAATGAACCCAGCCTCATGGCTATCAGAGGGATAGTTCCAGTTCCATTCTGTGATAAAACACTGTGTGAACTAAAGCAACTTGGGGAGGAAAGGGTTTATTTGGCTTACACTTCCAGGTCACAATTCATCATTGAAGAAGCAAGGGTAGGAAATCAAGGCAGGAACTTGGAGACAGGAAATGCAGAGAGATGTTGCTCAATGGCTTGCTCTCTGGCTCATCCTCGGGCTCATGCTTAGTGAGCTTTCTTATATGAATCAGAACTGCCTGCCATAGGAAGGTGGTGCGGACAATGGAATGGACCATCTTATATTAAATAATAGTCAAGATAATCTCTCTTAGATATGTCTACAGACTAACCTGATCTACACAGTTCCTCAACTGAAGCTTCTACTCTCAAATGGCTCTTGGCTGTACCTAGTTAACAATTAAGACTAACCAGAACACTGACCAGGTCAGAATGGATTTATCATACCACTTCAGTCTGAATTCCTTCAACGTATGCAACATACCAAGAGTGGCCAGTACAGAGTATTCTGAGCTTCCCAAGGTTAGTGTGTCAAACGCATATTCCCAGTGATCACTAAGTCAAACCAAAATGTTTGTGGATCTACAATTATGGGTATGATGTTGTTTTGGTTTGGCTTGGCTTTTTGAGACAGGGTTTCTCTGTGTAGTCCTTGCTGTCCTGGAAGTCACTTTGTAGAGAAGTCTGGCCTTGAACTTAGAGTTCTGCTTGCCTCTGCCTCCCAAGTGCTGGGATTAAAGGTATGTATCACTGATATGCTGATGTTATGTTTTTAAATCTTTATTTTATTTTATATGTCTGTGTACCACTGTGTGTCTAATGCTCATGGAGGCCAGAAGAAGGCATTGGATTCCCTGGAACTGGAGTTACAGATGCCATGTGGGTGCTGGGAATTGAATCCAGGTCCCCTGGAAGAGCAGTTCATATTTTTAACCACCAAGCCATCTCTCCAGCTTCTATTCTTTTAAAGATTCATTTATATTTATGTGAATATGTGTGTTTGTATGTATGTGTATGACATGCATGTGTAAGTGCCCATGGAGGCCTGAAAAGGTCATTGGATCACCTGGAACTGGAGTCACAGGAAGTTAGGAGCTGCCTGGTGTGGGAGCTGGGATCCCAACTCTGTCTTCTAGGAGAACAAGTATTCTTAATTGTTGATCTGTTTCTCCCACCCCATGATTATGTGTTTGAAAAGAGCCTATAAAATAGCAAAGGATATTTAAACATGTATGTGTGAGGAAAACATTCACTGTAATTTTGAAATGTATTTGTGTGTGTGCTGTGAATTGAACAAGTCACCATGCAAGTATGGTGACTTGAAAGAAAATCACCTCCAAAGGGAGTGGCACTACTAGGAGGTGTGGCCTTGTTAGGGTAGGTGTGGTCTTGTTGGAGGAAGTGTGCCATTGTGGAGGCAGGCTCTGAGGTCTCATGTGTGCTTAAGCCACACCCACTGAGACAGACCACTTCTTGCCTATGCAAGATGTAGAACTCTCAGCTAGCTCTCCAGCACCATGTCTGCCAGCGCACTGCCGTGTTCCACCATGATGATAATGGACTGAACCTCTGAACTGTAAACCACTCAATTAAATGTTTTCTTTTATAAGTGTTGCTGTGGTCATAGTGTCTCTTCCCAGCAATAGAAGCCCTAAGACGGTGTGTGTGTGTGTGTGTGTGTGTGTGTGTGTGTGTGTGTGTGTGTGTGTGTGTGTGTAAGCATACCACACGTGTGTGAAATCAGAAGACAGCTTTCTGGATGGGATGGTTCTCACTTCCATGCTGAGGCATGGTATCTCTTGTCTCTGCTGCTATGCTATGTACTCCTGTCTAAGTCTGATTATCCCTCCACTTCGAATCTCTCTGTAGATGAACTGGGATTACAGATGTGCATCATTGTGTCCAGCTGTTTATTTAGGTTCGAGGAGTCAAAGTCAGGTAGTCAGGCTAGAGGTATTAGCATGTTTACCCACTGAGTCATCTCCTGGACCACATCTGGATGTTTTCAAGTAAACTATTGTTGAAAGATAAGCAATGTCCTGTGGAACATTCTGTGTGGTATCATTGCGATTGGGGCTGGGACGTTGATTTAGTTAAGGGTGAAATAGTAAATTAAGAATATTTACGCAAAAGAGTTTGGCAATCAGCAACACATGATACAGGTCTGCTGGGATTGGAGTTAAAGCTTCATGGGAAAAGAGACAAAACAAAAGAAGCAAGAACTGGTAAGAAATGAGGCTAGAAAGCTGTGCCACAGCCAAATCAGAGTGATCCCAAGTGCCAAGGGCCCCAAGGCAGTCAGACATTATCTTTAGATAAGAGTAAACTGTTCAAGGCTTTTGATTGAGTCAGACATTATCTTTAGATAAGAGTAAACTGTTCAAGGCTTTTGATTGAGGCACAGAATTACCATATTTTTATTTCAGTCAGACAACTGTCACCACAGTGTCCAGAATTCACCATAGAGGTGAGAAAGATTAGGACAAGGAGAGAGGGAAGAATTGCTTATTTTGAGGTTTCTAACCTGGAGTTGTCCTTGTCTTTGATCTAACAAAATGCAAAATAGTAATTAATTTAAATTTTGTTTGACAGGCCGGGCGGTGGTGGCGCACGCCTTTAATCCCAGCACTCGGGAGGCAGAGGCAGGCAGATCTCTGTGAGTTCGAGGCCAGGCTGGACCGACAGCCTCCAAAACAATACAGAGAAACCCTGTCTCGTAAAACCAAAAAAAATTTTTTGTTTGATGGTAATCTTGAATGCTAGTTTCTGGTTAGGCTTGGACAATATACCTCCCAGTAAACTGATTTTTCTTTCTTCTTTAATTGAAGGGGTAGATAGTCTGTGTGGGGGAGATGTAAACTGATTTTTCTTTCTTCTTTAATGGAAGGGGTAGATAGTCTATGTGCACATCGATTGAACTTGGGGCCTGGGTCATGCTAGGTAGTACTTAGCCTCTCCGCTCTAATCCTAATCCTCAAATTATTATTATTTTCCAGTAGAATTTATAAAGTTGGGGCATGGCTCAGTTGGAGTAGACTTGCCTCTCTTCCATGCATAGGAGGTAAATGGAGGTAGATAAAAAGTCTAAAATAAATAAATAAATAAATAGATAAATAAATAGATAAATAAATAAATAAATAAATAAATAAATAAATAAATAAATAAATAAAAAGCCAGGCAATGGTAAAGCCTTTAATCCCAGCTCTCTGGAGGCAGGTGGATCTCTGTGAGTTCAAGGCCAGCCTGGTCTACAGAGTAAGTTCCAGGACAGCCAAGTCTACAGAGAGAAATCCTGTCTCAAAAAACAAAAAACAAACAACAAAATGTCTTAAGTATGCTGGGGCATTATGACTCAAGTCTTTAATTGCATCTGGAAGGCAGAGACAGATGAATGGCTGTGAGTTAGAGGCCAGCCAGGGCTACATAATGAGACCTTGTCTCAAAAAACAAAAACAAGAAAAGAAAAAGGTGTTCAAGGTCATTCTCAGCTACAAAAAAAGTTCAAGGACCCCTGGGTTGCACTGACCCTGTCTCAAAGAGAGATGGACCAGGCAGTGGTGGTGTGCCTTTGATCCTAGAGCTTGGGAGGCAGAGGCAGGTGAATCTCTTTGAGTTTGAGGCCAGGTTGGTCTACAGAGTGAGTTTCAGGACAGCCAGAGCAGAGAAACCCTGTCTTGAAAAACAAAAATGAAATGAAATGAGAGAAGAAAAAGAAATGTATTCTTTTACTTTAATATACTTCATTGTTAAACCACAAATCAAAACTAACCACATTTGTTTAAGTGGCTTGAGACAAGTAGGATAGAAAGTACTTTTTCTTTCTGTAGGATAGAAAGTACTCTTTCTTTCTTTCTTTCTTTCTTCCTTCCTTCCTTCCTTCCTTTTTTTTTTAAATTTAAATTTGAAACAAGGTCTCACTACATTGCTCTGACTGTCCTAGAAACTGCTGTGTGGACCAGGCTGGCTTCAAACTCACATAGATACATCTGCCTCTGTCTCTCCAATGCAGAATGGAAACTATTAAGGAAAATGTAGTACTAAGTAAGAAATTCGATTATGACAGGCCATGGGGAAGTAAATGAAGGATAACTCACCGAGATAATGACAGAGTGTGTTCACATCCTTATATATAGTCTCCATATTGCTCACGTTGATTGATTATATACGGAATCTGTTTTAGCCTAATGGAAAACAGGTGATTTTTGCGTAATGTCTACCAATGACTGTCCCTTGGGGCCTTTGAAGGGAAAAGAGAGCTCTTAAGTAGAAAATAAAATCACAATGGTGTGAAGTATCTTTTTGCTGGGTCTGGGGCTAGTACACTGATCAAGCAAAGACATCCCTTGGATGTCCAATTCCTGTGACAGCTGACCAGGGATATAGGATGCATTCTGCTACTAGTATGCACAGCTGGAGAAAAAGCAATGGAGTCTGGCAATGCTCAGGGACATTTTGAATTGTGATGTCTTGGAGAGAAGGGGGAATGGGGAAGAGATACACATATGAAGTGAGTGGGTTGGACCCATGGGCACTGCTCAACTTTCCACAAAACACAGGACAGCTACAAAACACCCACAGCAAAGGAAAGCCTGACTTGACACTTCATCATCTCGCTAATGCTTTTATTATTTTGGAAAACTACTCACAAACTCCTTTATGAATATTTTTATTAAATATTACTATTCCTAATTATAGATCAGTGTTACCTTAATAAAAATAATCCAGTGTCAGGATGCTTTCGTTGGGAAAGGTGACACAGAGTTGACATTTTCATTTTAAAGTCTAATTTCTAATTATTTGTTTTTCACAGGGGTGGAAAAACTGTATTTTGATCAAAAGAAGGTAGAGTTGCAATCATCTGCTTCCAGGTCCCTAAAAAGCAACTTTGGAGGACACGAAGAATGCTTGTGAACAGGTCTGTTGTTTAATGTGAAAAGCAGATGCTTGGTCAGAGGCTAGCCACTCGAGACCACTCATAGTCCATCCCGAAGATAAGGGCCCTGGAGCCAGACAGCTTTGGACTGGAAACTACTCTGCTGCTATGAGGTTCAGAGCAAGTTACTGGCCTCATGCCTCAGTTTCTATGCCTGCAAATGAAAACAATAGTCTTCAAGGCCTTTGTACATGTGCAGTGTGCGAGAGAGAGAGAGAGAGAGAGAGAGAGAGAGAGAGAGAGAGAGAGAGAGAGAGAGAGAGAGATGAGACAATTCGCCAACAGCAGGCTTCATCACCTTTGAAACTGATGGTGTTTGGTGGGCCCAGGCAATTCTTTGCATAGGTGGCTGTCCTATGCTTTGGGGAAAGTTGAGCACTGTCCCTGACTCACCCACTCAATGCCTGTGTCAGTTTTCAGTCCCCCTCTCTTAGTCCTGACAGTTTAAAGTGCCCCAGACGTATTTGCCAAAAGTCCAATCGTCACCCGATGGACAAAACCACCCCACTACCAAACCTCTGACTTTAAGAATTGATCCTGCGAGCCAGGCTGTGGTGGTACATGCCTTTAAATTCCAGCACTCAGGAAGCAGAGGCAGGCAATCTCTGTGAGTTCAAGGCTACAGACTGAGTTCCAGGACAGCCAAGGCTACAAAGAGAAACACTGCCTCAAAAAACCAACCCAAACAAACAAACAAAAGGGAATTGATCCAGTGCATAATAAGTGCTCAAAAAAGATTAGCCATTACTATCACCATCACCATCAACACTGGGACTACTTTCAGGCACAGCAATTTTGTACTCACAAAAACCTTTGTTCCTTTTGTTGGACCTCATAAGAATGTGCAAAAAAAAAAAATGGTCTAATACAAGAGGGAGAGAAAGAATGGCCTGAAAAGTGTAATCAGCTCCCGAACACTTTCTCTAAACACAGTGATTTTCTCTCCTTCTTTTGTGAGAAGTCAGTGATCCCATCAGCAACCTTTTGGATGCTGCTCAATATTTCCCAAATTTTACCGGTCCTGTTGCTGCCTGAGTAAGGGGAATGCTGTCCCCGTATCGAGCTTGCCATGTGAGGAAGAGGGAAAGACGGCAGACAGCCTGGTTAAATCACTGGCATGCTATTATCCAAGTTTCGCTCTGGTGAGCCAAGCCGTCGTCGAATGTAATTTCCGTGTATTTCTTCACCCCTCACCTTCCTCCACAGTTATTACTTAACCCACTGACCCAGATAGCTGCTTATTAACATTTAATACATGCCCAAGTGTTAGTGGGCTTTGAACAAAACACGAAGAAGTTTCTGGTTTGCTTTCAGCTCACTGCCCTTGAACCGTTACACGAGTACATCTGTAAAACTCTGCCAGGTCATGGCTCTAACCAGAGCGTGTATTATGAAGAAGAGCCAGGCCCTCCCCCACTCATGCAAGCTTTTGTTCATTTAACAGATAGTGATGAGCTTCTATTGTAATGGCCATGTGACAGAAAGGAGGTCACAGGGCAGAATCACAAGGCAGAACAGAGCTGATTCTCCTGTTGCTAGTAGTGGGGGAAGACAGGAGATTAGGAGACCAAATGAGCCAAAGATATATCCATCCAAACAGATCCTAGGAGCCCCTAATCCTGTCTTCAGGGCTCAGCAATATTTTTGTGATGGTTGGCTTTTGTGTTAACTTGACACAAACCTAGATATGTCTGGGAAGCAGGAATGTCAGCTGAGGAGCTGCCTCCATCGGATTGGCCTGTGGCCAAGTCCGTGGGGGCATTTTCTTGATTAATGGCTAATGTGGGAGGGGCCAGCTCACTGTGGGTGGTGCCACCATTAGACTTGTAGCTCAGGGTGGTATTAGAAAGCAGGTTGAGCCAGGTGGTGGTGGCGCACGCCTTTAATTCCAGCTCTCGGGAGGTAGAGGCAGGGGGATCTATGTGAATTTGAGGCCAGCCTGGTCTACAAAGTGAGTTCCAGGACAGCCTCCAAAGCTACACAGAGAAACCTTGTCTAAAAAGAAAAAGAAAAAAAGAAGAAGAATAGAGAAGAAAAGAAAAGAAAGCAGGTTGAGCTGGCCGCAGTAAGCAGTGATCTTTATGACCTCTGCTTCAGGTCTGCCTCCTGGTTCTGCCTTGAGTTCCTGCCCTGACTTTGCTCAAAGATAGACTATAATCTTGTATAATCTTTGAGGTAAAACAAACTCTTTCCTTCCCAAGTAGTTTATGACTATGGTGTTTATCATAGCAACAGAAACCCCAGCTAAGACCATTGCCTGCATTTAGAAATCAAATGAGAGGTGACCTTGGGGACGAACACCTGTAAACCCAGTAGCATTTGGGAGGCTGAGGCTGGAGGCTGGAGTACTGAGTCTAACCTGGTGATTTACATAGGAAGTTCAAGGCGAGGTACACATTAGAAATGAACTTCCCTAAGGGCTCTCCATTCCCCGGTTTCACCCTCTCAACCGAAAAGGAGCAATGACGGTTTGGTGCATGTCCTTTCAGTGACCACGGGATTCTTCCCATCTCTAGTCAAAGCCTGCTGACTCATCTACAGCTCCAGAGCACCCTGCTTAACTTCTGAGCCCATTTAAAACCCCCTCCACATACTCATGTGAACTCCTTTTTGCTTTTCACAACTCATGCTTAGTCTTCATAAACACAAACCTATCATCCCTATTCACCAGGCACAAACAATCTCTAAACATACTAATAAAATGAACCTTGAGAGGATGGATGAAAGCTACAGAGAAGAGATAGGGACAAAATTGCTCACCTTGAGATATGTTAAAAAAAAAAAAAGCAAACAAACAAAAAAACAGTGCCTGATCTCCTGATCTCCTGAGATCAGTACATTCAGAAGGTGCTCAGTTACAAAGCTTCTTGGAGGCATGCAAACAAAAGAACACCCTAGTCCCCTAGGCTGGGCGGGCTCTTGCTGGCTGGTGTAATTTACCTCCCAGTCACCCAGTGCTCTCTAACAGCTCTGGGTAGGGCTCCAGGCTGTCTGGGAGAGAGGGTGGCTGGCTCCACGAACCCTGGGACTGCAGTCTGCAATGCAGACTACGTTTTGTGTTAATAACAAACATTGACTTATTTTTTGGTGTTGTTGGACTCTTCGGGTGCTACCAGATCCTCCTAGGTCACTGCCTAGCTTAATCTGTCACCTTTTACTGCTTTCCATAACAATGCCCTCAGACAACAATTGGAGTGGATTTATGGTCAGAAACTTGTCTGCATAGCTGTTTATTAAAACAGATAGACTTTGGCCAAACCACTTATCTTTACTGAGCCACAATTAGTTTTCATAGCTATTAAATGGAGCTAGGAAAAGATGTCTGCCGTGGACCAGGTGGTTAGTGTAGGCTGGACACAGCTAGCTCTCTGCACTTTGTATGAATTATTTTACTCATGTGATTGCCATCATAGCCTTAGGAGGTGGTTAATGCCCTATTCTCACCCCATTTTACAGGGGAGAAAACTGAATGGTAGTAGGGGGGCTAAATAAGGGCCCAAAGTTATGTTGCTGTCAGAGCAAAGAAATGAAAGGCAGAGGTCTTAGTATGATAGACAGAGGCAGGTGCGGTTTCCACAGCTCTCCTTTCTAAAAATCACTTTGCTTCCTTCCTTTCTTTTTTCTTTTTCCTTCTTCTTTTGTCTTTTCTTTTTGGAAACAGGGTTTCTCTGTGTGACTGTCCTGGGACTATCTCTGACCAGGTTGGCCTCAAACTCAGGCTATCCCCCTGCCTCTGCCTCCTGAGTGCTGGGATTAAATGTGTGCACCATCGACGCCCAGTTAAAAAAAAATCTCTTTCTTAAGATGAACTCACAAGTAAAAACACCACACAGCGAACACACACTTGCCCAGCCCCAAGCTCTATGCATCTCAGTGAACTTCTGTGCACTTAGAACGACCACTCTGAAGCCATGGAGCTTTCCTAGGGTTTACGTGTTCACTATCAATTACATTTTTATAGAGTTATCCAACATACACAGCGGGAAAGGAAGGAAGGAGAGAAGGAAGGAAGAAAGGAAAGAAAGAAGGAAGGAAGGAAGGAAGAAAGGAAGGAAAAGAAAAAACCCACTAATGAACCACCTATTTTACTCCTGGGTATATATCCAGAGAACTCTATATCTGACCATAGAGATACTTGCACATCCCGGTTTATTGATGCTCTATTTATGACAGTAAGGAAATGCAATCAGCCTGGGTGTCTATCAACAGATGAATGGATCATGAAAACATGGTACATATAAAAATGGGGTATTATTCAGCTGTATAGAAAGATGAAGTCTGCAGGAAAATGGGTAGATTTAAAATGTGAGATTACCCAGAAATTCAGAAGAAGACAAAACATATTCTCTTCATATGAGGGTCCTCCACTATGACATATACATGTGTATATATAAATAATATGAAAGCATGGGTATATTCTAGCATTTAGGAAAGAGGCCAAAAAAAGGGTAATATTAGACAATGAGAAAGCACACAGCGTAGGTAGATAGGTGAATCATGAAGGAGGATATAACATTAATTGTTTTTCTAGTTTCAATTCTGTCATAATTTTTTCCTTTTTCTTTGCAGATAAAGGCTTATTTTATTTTAATGACTAGTTCATATGATCTGTTACAGAGGCCACTAAGTACAGACATGAGAGAGATACTTGGAACACTGCCAGGCGATGGTGGCACACGCCTTTAGTCCCAGCACTCAGGAGGCAGAGGCAGGCAGATCTCTGTGAGTTCGAGGCCAGCCTGGTCTACAGGTGTAGTGACCAGTCCCCCATTTCAGCAGCCTCTCCTTACCTGGTCACTAGGAGATTATATGCCCTCCTCATGGCAAGGAGCCAATCAGAAGTTAGCTGGTGGGGCTGTGCTTTGTGGCTCTGGGTGTGCTTTACAGACAAGTGCACAACAGTGACAGGCAGAGCATAGCAACCGCCCTGGGAGGGCCCATGGGCCATAACAACCAGTTGACCAATCAACACAGGGCAGGTCCCCAAACCTGGAAGTGCACCAATCCTGAGACTGTTGCTTACCCCTAGACACTCCCCTTACGCTGCCCTTTAAGATCCCTGCCTTGAGGTTGCTCCAGGTCTTTCTCCAGCCATCCACCATGGTGGCAGGGTGAAGGGCCCGAGCTAATGGATTTAGCTTGTTAAATAACCTCAATAAAAGACTCTTTGCTTTTGCATCAAAATGGGCCTCTTGGTGATTTTGGGGTGCAGAATTTGGGCACAACAGAGTGAGTTTCAGGACAACCTCCAAAGCAATACAGAGAAACCCTGTCTCGAAAAAAAAATTCGGAGCAATACATTTTCCTGCCATGCTTGCTCAGAGACCATGCTAACTTTCTCTATATTGTTCCAGTTGTAGTATATATGCTTTTGATGCCTCCCTCCCTCCCTCCCTCCCTCCCTCCCTCTTTTCCTTCCCTTCTCTCTTTCCTGTATGGGTAAACCCACCCTTCTCTCTTTCCTGTATGGATAAACTCACCCTTCTCTCTTTCCTGTATGGGTAAACCCACAATTCCTCTTAAGACAGAGCTGGCCAGTGAAGCGTTGGTTGATCAACACTTCTTCCCTTTATTTTCCCCTAGATGAAGACCACTAAAATTTTAGAGCTGGATGGAACCTCAGAGAGTGCCAAGGGCAAACTTCCCATTGTTAGGCAGGATGATTCTGGACCCAGAGCATCCAGGGGGGGGTTGAGTGCCAAGCATAGATTTAGCTGCCCACATCTGGTTGTTCCCATGATTTTCTCCATTTGGTCCAAAACCCACAATTTAAAGAGATCCCAAACCCATTTATTTTGGATAAAGGTAAACATCACAGTAATATAATGCCCCCAAGGCCTCCCACACAGCTTTGACAGCCACTCAGCTAATCTTGCTTCAGCCACAGTCCTCCCTTTCTGCATCTCCTTCTCCTGTCTTCCTCCCACTCCAGAATTAAGTGATTCTCAGGCATCAAAACGCTTTGTCATTAACACAGTATACGTCTTTAAACTGGAAGGTCTCTGGTTTTAATGTTAGTACCATACTATTATCGCACCAGGACAGCTAATCTTGACTTTAATCTCACAGGCTTTAAAATAACCTAGGAGACAAATCCCTGGGCAGGTATTTGAGAGTGTTTCCAGGGAGATTTAACGGATGTGGTCTGGGGTCCAGGAGCCAAAAAAAAAAAAAAAAAAAGGAGAAAGCACCAGCCTGCATCTCTCTGTGTTTCTTGACTGATGATGCAGCATGGCTAATATCCTGGAGTCCCTCTGCCCTGACATCCCATCTACGATGGACTGCACCTTCAAACTGTGAGCCAGCGTCAACCCTTTCTCCTTTATGATGATTTTTATCCATGATGCAACATCTTAAAAACAACAACAAAAGTTTTGGAGGCAGGAGATATGGTTCAAGGGTTGTTAAGAACACTTGTTGCTTTTGGAGAGGACCTGGGTTCCATTCCCAGGACACACATGGGAGGTGGGGGGGTCATAGCCATCTGTAATTTCAATTCCAGGAGCTCTGACACCTTCTTCTGACCTCCTGGGGCATCTGGCACACCACATGTGGTATTCAGACATACATTTAAGCAAAACATTCACATACATAAAATTATAATCTAAAACAGAAACTAAATATAAGGAACTGGGGTGGCCTATGCCTTTTTAACCTCAGCAGTAGGAGGCAAAGGCCTATGGATCTCTGTGAGTTTGAGGCCAGACTGTTCTAGATAGTGAGTTTCAGGATAGCCTTAGCTACATAGTCAGACCATGTTTTGAAACAAACAGATCATTTACAACTTTGTTCAAAATCATCAAACATGATTTCAAGGTTCAAATTGTTTCATTTGTCACAGATTTATAAAAATAGTTTTGGAGTAAGCTAAGCTTCTCCTCCAGTGTTTGATACTGTGGGAGATGGGGGGGGGATGCTTCCAAGTGGTCCTGCCCTCTGGTTCTAAGCAGTTACATGTGCAGCTGGAAACAAAACCATAGTGCAACATGGTACAGAGCCAGGCAGCCCATCTAGAGGCTGTTTAGGCTGTCAGGGTCCCAAGACTGCTCTGAATGAGTGTCCTCCTTCCCTTGTTGACTACAGGTCAACTCACACACCTGCCTGAGAGGGCTATTTGAAGGAGAACTCTTGTAGTACCGGTGGTCGATCCACAGATGGAACTTCATAATTACTCAGCAAACATCAGCAGGGTTATATGCATAACAGGTCCTGTGGGTAGTTGTAATAGGTGAGCCTCTCTGGTGATTATGTCAGAAAGAATAACCATTACTATAAGGTATTATTATAATGATGATGATTTGGATTAGGAATTGATTGTTTTTTGTAAATTTTCTTTCTTTCTTTTCTTTCTTTCTTTCTTTCTTTCTTTCTTTCTTTCTTTCTTTCTTTCTTTCTTTCTTTCTTTCTTTTTTTGGAAACAGTTTTCCTATGAAATCCAGCCTGGTATTTCCTATGTATACCAGGCTGGCTTTGAACATCCAGCAATTCTCCCGCTGACAATAGTGATAAGGGCCCATTAAGGGAAAACTGCTTCCTTCTGGTCTGGAGAATGAACTCTGGCCTAGGTGGTGACCCTGTATTCTAGTTGGGTAGGTCAATGATCTGCCTAAAGGAAGACCTTCCCTCAGGGAAGCAGGGGCATCCCTAGGAAGGTGTATTCATCTCAGGTCAATCTGAAGAGATGGGAGGAATGTTGAATTAGCCTGTTAAATGAGACAGTGTTCTTTTCCTTCCCAGAATTCCCTTAGGGCCACAGTAACACCGCTTTGTAAGTGGGCTGTAACCTTTTCTTCCCTTCCTTCTCCTTCCTTGTACATTGGTGTTTCCTGCAGGTATGTCTGTATGAGGGCATCAGATCACCTGGAACAAAGTTACAGCTTGCTTTCTCTGAGGTGTTTCTTGTTTCTAAGCTAGAATAAGATTGTCCTCGACTTTCCACTGGAATTTGTCCTGCAATTCTTTTATTAATGAGTCTAAGAACCCAAGAGGGAACCCTGATTTCCCCAGTGACACTGTCTCAGCCACCCTAGTGCTGGGATTACAGACCTCTTTCACTGTGCTTTGCTGGGGATCCTCCTCCCCACTTTTCTTTTCCCTTTTTTTTCTTTTGGACATGGTTTCATGTTTTCCCAGATGGCCTTGAACTTGCTAGCAAAGAATGACCTTGAGCTTCTTATTCTCCTTTTCTTTCAGAAGACAATTTTGTGGAGTTGGTTCTCTCCTCTCACCTTTAAACAAGTCCCAAAGATCAAACCCAGGTTGCCAGGTTTTGGGGCCAAATGTCTCTGGCCGCTGAGCCATCTTTCAGGTTCTGAAATTGCTTTTCTTGCACAAGCCAATGCTATTGGTGTCTCTGGAGAGGCAGGTGGAGCTTTTGGGGGTACTCTCCCTCCTCACAGCCTCCTCCAGGCAGAGGTCAGAAGCAGTCAGCCTGTTCATCCACAATTTCGAGGTATTTGTTCCCACAGAGGCTCAAATTTCAGAAGAGAGCTCACCATTGACCTGGGAACTCCAGGGGGTTGTATCTGCCTGCAATGCCAATACTCAGGAGGCTGAGGCAGGGGGATCTTGAGGTATAAAGCAACCTGGACTGGAAAGTGAGTTCAAGACTACTTAGTAAGATCCTGTCTCAAGATAAAAGAGAATAGATAAACAGTTCCAGTAATGGAAAGCATTACTTTAAGAGGTTGCTTTACTCAGGACAGGGGGAACACCCCCAGAAATGTCCCAGGATGGATGATAAATTATGCAACCACCCCACCCACAGCCAATGCAAATCAGACTTGCTTTGAAAGAGAAAGAAGTTTATTCATCTTTCCCCCATTTATCGCTACTCTCTTGCCTCTCTTCCCTGGGGCCATAAATAACCCCACTCCCCAGTCACTTTAGCCTCCAAAGCCTGGGGACAAGCCATGAGCAGAGTGGCTGCATCTGGGAATGGTCTATGCTATGCTACAGTAGCCAGTCTTTTCCTTGGTAGAAATGGTGTCTACTGATTAAGAATTAGAGGTAGACCCTAGTGCGAGTTGTTCAATTGCAAGTTTTAGGAACTGCTCCAAGTTTGCAGACATCTGTGCCTCTCTGTCTCCCACCAATAAGGAAGCCTGGTTGATCTGTACTCTTTCTTAGTTAAATATATATTTACATCTTGTATTTACTCCGCCATTCAAGATTTTCAGACTTAAAGTGTTTCTAACTCCTGTAGCAGCAGTGTGACTTCTTTATTGGATGAGGAAAATACAAAATGATGAAAAGGTTATGATATTTATTGTGCAATTAACATAGATTTAGATTGCAACATTTATCAAAATAATGATGGTGATGACACCGGACCTTTTGGATACAAAGAAAACCTTAATGAAATGTTTGAAACTAATAGAAAATGCACTAAGATGCATTGTCAGTAATTCAGTTTTGCAAACACGCAGTGTCTATTAGGTACATAGACTTTGAGTAAGCCTTCTTGTGAGACCCACAGTTGAATTACAGTGCAGTTTCCTCAAAGACCTGTTATTTAGTGGAGAGACTATGACAAGGTTACAGATAATTCTCATACAAGTCAAAGAAAAATGTATGACTTCAGCAGTGTCCCAACCATGAGAGGATTTATGAAATCTGAATGTGTCTCTCTGCAGGAGACAACAGGATTTAGATAAGAGGCCCTGCTGTTGTTTATTTACTTTTCTCCAGTGCTCTGGATCAAATCCAGGCCATATACACAGCAGACAAGAGCTCTATCACTAAATAAGTCCCCAGCCTCATTATTACTTTTAAAAAATATGTAAGACAGCATTTCACTAAATTGTTCAGGCTGTAACACAAACCAGCCTTTGTGGTCTTCCTGACTCAGTTTCCTAAGGAGCTAGGATCATAAGCTTACACTACAAGGTCTAGCTTTTTAAAGAAAAAAGACAAAAACAAACAAATCTGTTTGAGTAGTAAGTGGGATTTGATGGTGTGCACCTTTAATCCCAACACTAGGGGAGCAGAGGCAGGCAGATCTCTGTTGAGTTTGAGCTAGTATAGTCTACATAGGGAGGTCCAGTTCCAGGCCAGCCAGGGTTGTGGGTTTTTTTTGTTGTTGTTGTTGTTTTTTTCTTTGAGACAGGGTTGGTTTCTCTGTAGCTGTGGATGTCCTGGAACTCACTCTGTAGACCAGGCTGGCCTCAAACTCAGAGATTTGCCTGCCTCTGTCTCAAAAGTTGTGGGATTAAAGGTGTGCTCGACCATTGCCGCCTGGCTTAAAAGTTATTTTTATTTTAGAATGCTTGGATGTATGAGAGTGTATGATTTGTGTGTGTGTGTGTGTGTGTGTGTGAGAGAGAGAGAGAGAGAGAGAGAGAGAGAGAGAGAGAGAGAGAGAGAGAGAGAGAGAGAGAGAGAGAGAGATGTTGATTATACACAGGCACAGTGCACATACAGAAGTCAGAGGACAACTTTGGGGAGTTCTCTCTTTCCTCATTTTTGAGGCAAGGTCTCTTTGTTTCCACTGTGGCTCCTTTTCCAGGCCAGCTGACCCATGAGCTTTGGAGGATTCTCTGTCTCCCCCTTTTGTCTCACTTTTAGGAGTCCTGGGAGGCCAGCTTTCTTCTGTGGTTTCTGTCAGGCTCTGTGGAAATGCTTTGCCTGCTCAGGCATCTTGCTGGCCCTATTTTTATTTTTATTTTTGGCTGGGGATTGAATGTGAGAGTATAGAGGTTTTCACTGACTTCACTTTCGATGCTAGAATGGGGGGGGGCAACATAGAGGTCCATAAAAATCAAATAAGTATTCCGAAGAGTTAAACCAAGCTTTTGTTTTCTAGACAGAAAAGGACTGAAGAAAGTAAGAAATAAAAATCAGGTTTGTCATTCCAGTGTTACTGTTCTTGCAAGGAAAGGACAGGAAGTCAGAATGGTAGAAAACATGGAGAATGGTAGGTTGTTTAAGCTTATCTTTGTATGAGAGGAGTAGAGGGTATTTTGCTATCATGGCTGAAGTGACCCATGTGGAACTTAGACAGTCACCTATGTTTTTCCTAAGGGTCACCCCAACAGCTAGTTTCAGTCTGGTAGTACTGGATTTTAGCATGAGTGACTCCATTTTGATTTTTTAGTCTTGCCTTTCCTTGGAGTCTGGTCCAAAACATTGGCTTCCTGTAGTTTTCATTTAATATGCCTGTCCTTTCCATGTGGGTAACTCCCTAAGGAGACAACATCTGCCCTCTGCTTTCCTTGTCATGCTCTCCCAGTGGAGTGAGCTCAGCCAGATCCAGGCTGCAGCTGTTTCTCTCTGTCTGTTCCCGTGCTGAGCCCCAGGCCTGCATGTCTGGCTGGCTGCACTACACTTCTCACTGCGTTCTTCCCACTGAGTTTGACATCTTTTGACTCATCCTTCCCTGAGCTTCCTCACTCCCTTTCCAAAATCTTAGCCCATCTGGCCACTTTAGAGTCCTTTAGTGACTGTTTGACCTCTGCAGGAGGAGGGTCCTATCTCTTGCCTTCTGAAGACTCTTGAGTACGTGTGGCCCAGAGTTTCACCTGCAGGCTCCATTTCCCCTTGTGCCTCTTGTTCTTCACATCCCACAGGCTGTTTCTTGTGTCGAGCCCTTTGCTGAGGTGCTTCCCTCTGTTGGTCTAGTCGGTCTCTGTCCTCTCTTCCCCCCCTTGTCGCCCTCCCGGTCTGCAGAATCGCGTGGCCACCTCTTCGAGGAAGTCTCTTGAGACCACTGCATGTTTGATGTAGGTGCTCCTTTGTCTTCAAAGAGCATCCAGCGAGTCACTATTAGAAGACGTGGTTGGTTCTTGCCACTCCCATGTGGCTCTCCCCTCCCACTGGTGGTTTCATGAGGTGGACATTTATGTTTCCTCTAACTTCGTTTTCCATATACCTAACACAGTATATCTGGCACGTCAAAGTTGTCCTACAGAGTGGAAGCTGTAGCAGAGACCATCTCACTAACCATGAGGTGTCTTGTTAACAGGGTGTCTCACAGCGAGGGTCATAGATGCATGTCCTTATTGTCAAGGACAGAAGACTTTCAGATGATGAGCGACAAAGCAAGGACTATTAAGTAACGAGATTGAAAAGGCTTATACTGTCAGTGTAAATGGCACAACAGTGTTCAAGGTCCCTTGGGGGAAAAGTTCCGGTCTTGAAGATGACATCTCTGGCCTGGGTAGAGAGACCTGACATCTAGTTGGGCATGGTCAATGACCTGGCTAAGGAGCCACCACACAGAAAGATGAAATTGTCCTTAGGAGGGCAGGGCCATCTCCAGGAAGTCGGGACCATCTTCAAGAAGGTAGGATCATCCCCAGGAAGGAAGGATCGCCCCTAGGAAGGTGGGTTCTCCTCGAGCCATGCTAAAGAAATGGGGGGTGGGGGAGATAACTATCCCTTTAGTGAGATAATGCACATTTTCTTCCCAGAATTCTCAACCCTAGCTCAGTCCGTATAAGGGTCACAGGCATGGAGCTTCAGAAGTCTGCCAGAAAAGCACTGTTTTTTGTTTCTCTTCTTAGTTCTACCTCTGTTCTGTAAGTGTTTTCCCCAATACTTCAGACTTCACTCCTTTTCTCTATCCCCACTCCCTACCTTGCTGCCACATGCCTGGTCCCAAGCTGACTTAACTCTTTCTGGTCCTTGTCCCTTTGACAGATGCCAAGATTTACAGCTTGCTTCCCCCAGGGTGTAGGGGTGGGAGGGATTCTTTTAAATCCTAATAAAAGTATCCCCAAACTCCCCTCTGAGTCTTTTCTTAAATTATTTTCTAATTTTAATTAATTAATTAATTAATTACTTTGGTTTTTCAGGACAGGGTTTCTCTGTGTGGTTTTGGAGCCTATCCTGGCACTCGCTCTGTAGACCAGGTTGACCTCGAACTCACAGAAATTCACCTGCCTCTGCCTCCCAAGTGCTGGAATTAAAGGCTTGAGCCACCAGTGCCCGGCCTTTTCTTAAATTCTTTTACCAACGAAACTAAGCACTCCTAGAAGGTATCACAATTTCCCTGGTATCAGCTGGTGGATTCCCCAAAACTTTCTGGTAGCATAACCCTTCACTTTGAGGACTCATTCTATGAAAATACTCAGAGGCAGGCAAACTTTACCAGAATGTTCATCAGTGAGTAATTCATGGCAGTTAAAAACGCCAGCAAGCTCAGTGATTAGAAGCACTGGCTGTCCTTCTAGAGGACTGACGGTTCTTCCCTGCACACATAGCAGTTCACAAAGGTCTATAACTTCACTTCCAGGCGATCCTCCTCTGGCCTCCACATGCTCTTGGCACACAAGCAATACATAGACATAGAAATAGGCAAAACATCCATATGCACACAATGAAATTTATTTTAAAAAATATAATTGAGTATCCAGAATTGCAGTATAGCCATATATATAATTGTACATTGTACTGCCATTGTGGGTTATGTTTCATAGAGTCCTACGTGATATGGAATAACATTCATATCACTTATGAGAAACATGGATTGAAAAATTAACAAATACAGTAAGATCTTAAATTATGCAGAGGAAAAAACACACATGTTCAGGGAAAATGTTAGGGGGAAACATTAAATGAACTGTTTGATGTTGACACCTTGATTGATTTTCAGTTTGTTCTTCCTGATTGTTGGTATTTCCTGAATCAACTACACTAAATGTGTACTTTTAGAAGCAGAACTATTAAAAGCAGAAAGCTGGGCATGGCACATGCCTGTAATCCCAGCACTTGTAAGGCAGCTGCAGAGGGATCAAAGCCATCCTGAACTACATTGTGAAGTTAATTTAGAAATTTTGGTTGTGAGTTCTATAGAAAACTTTTTTTCCGAGACAGGGTTTCTCTGTGGCTTTGGAGGCTGTCCTGGAACTCACTCTGTAGACCAGGCTGGCCTCGAACTCACAGAGATCTGCCTGCCTCTGCCTCCTGAGTGCTGGGATTAAAGATGTGTACCACCACCTCCCAGCCAAACATTTTTTTTAAAGATAGCTTCTCACTGTGTAGCCCAGACTGGCCTATAACTGCAATATAGACCAGACTGACCTCGAACTGGCAGATTGGCCTGCCTCTGCCTTCAGTGTTCTGGGATTAAAGGCGTGTGCTACCATGCTGGGCTATAATACCTTTTGATCTATCTGTGTAGCATTTGTCCTTCCAGTGAAATGCCTGCATTTTTCTTTGGAATCATATCCTTCACTATTTTAGTTTATAGGATATGGGTTAAGTAGACCACTGACCCCAGCTCCACTGGGGGGTGGGCATATGAAACAGACCTAGCCAATCATTGTCTCCTTTTTTCTTTCTGACTTCCTTCCTTCCTTCCTTCCTTCCTTCCTTCCTTCCTTCCTTCCTTCCTTCCTCCCTTTTTGAGACACGGTTTTCCTACATAGCTCTGTCTGTCTATCCTGAAACTCACTATGTAGACCAGCCTGGCCTTGAATTTACAAAAATCTGCCTTCCTCTGCCTCCTGAGTGCTGCCACCACACCCAGTCTCAATTGTTGTCTTCTATCTCCCTGGCTTCAGGGATGAGCAAGAGGCTTAAGACTGGACAGTGAGATGCTGTGCAATATTAGTTAAAGATGTGTTACATTCTTTTATGCTGTGGAATATAAATATTGATGCAAAGATGTGTTGTATTCTTTTATGTTGCCTTTCCTTACCCCTGTGAAGTTGTGTTACTTTGTCTGCCTAAAACACCTGATTGGTCTAATAAATAGCTGAATGGCCAATAGCTGGGCAGGAGAGGGATAGGTGGGGCTGCCAGACAGAGAGAATAGATAGGAGGAGAAGAACAAAGAGCAAGAAAAGGAGAGGAGGATCCAAGCACAGCCAGACATGGAATAAGAAGGAAAGAAAAGATATACAGAAATAGAAAAAGGTAAAATCCCAGAGGCAAAAGGTAGACAGGATAATTTAAGAAAAGCTGCTAAAACCAAGCCAAGCTAAGGTCGGGCAATTACAAGTAAGAATAAGTCTCAGTGTGATTATTTGGGAGCCGGGTAGAGGGACCCGAAGAGCAAAGAGTAAAAACCACCTGCTAAAGTGAGACTCAGTCACTATTTTTATTTTTATTACTTATTTATGGTTTTTGTTTTGTTTTGTTTCAAGACAGGGTCTCACTAGGTAGCTCTGGCTGTTCAGGAACTCACTCTGTAGACCAAGCTGGCCTCAAACTCACAGATCCAGTTGCCTCTATCTCTCTAGTACTGGGATTAAAGGCATTTGCCACCCCCTCCCCACCCCAGTCATTACTTTTATAGAAGAGGCTGATGGGGCAGAAAAACTGTGCCTCCATTGAAGTAGGAAACTGTAAACCTAGCTGCCTCTGTACACAGGACACCAATAGAACAACACAGCAAAGTATGTGTGAAGGATGTGGGTGGAGGGGGAAAACCATCTTCATCAACACCACACACACACACACACACAGACACACACACAGACACACACACAGACACACACACAGACACACACACAGACACACACACACAGACACACACAGACACACACACAGACACACACACACAAACACACACCACTATCAATACCACCTTTCAAATTCTGACAACTTTGAGTCCTTGGATGATGCAAGGAAGTCTAAATTGCCAGCACCCCCGAGCCTTTTATGTCTAAGCACCAATACTCTGTTTCTTTGTTGGCTTGTTTAAGTCAGTTTGAAATGAATTCCCTCAAGCTGCAGTCAATAGCCCCTCACTAAAATAATGACAAAGACAGTAAAATACATAAAACACAATCATGATAGCATCTAGGGCTATCACAAAATACAGTGTAGAACTGACCTATCTATTCTGCCTGAGCAATAAAACAGTTCCACCTTTGAAAATGTTCAGTTGGACAGTGCTCATCTATAACACGGTTCATTCCCATAGCTCTGCACTAATAGCACCTTATACATGTCTTCTTGCAGTCCAAAGCAGGCAGGGGGTACTATTGAAAATAGCTAACAACCCTAAAAGCACAGGAACTGTAGGCTCTCCCCTGTGCTCAGCATTCAACCTGTAATTGCTGGATCTAAGGAGATGTGAGGTGTCTCAGGAGTGGGTTGGAATGGGGGGGCACTTAGAATGTGTTTGGGGGATGGCTTTAAAAAAACAAAACAGTAGAGTAAGATCTCAATATTCTACCGCCAGTCAGCATGGTCTTGTTGGAGTGTACTGGCTCAACACGAGTGCTGTTTTCAGGTATTATTGTTTCTTATTTGAGAGGCTGTTTTCCACTGTGCACTGAATTCCTGTAGGCAGGGATTTTGTCTTATTAATTCGTGTATAGGTCTTAGTGCCTACAGGCAAGTCCTGGACATCCAATAATGCCTGCTGAGTGATAAATTTGAACGTCAATTCAGAATTGTATAATTCTCCATTCTGCTTTTATTTTTTTCCTGATAGAAATTTCTTGTCTAGAATTAAATTGCAATATGTTTTCTTTTCACCACACTTCTGAAGATGTTATCCTCTCTAATGTCAGTTGATTGAAGAAGAAAATTCTAATTTTTCTCTGTCAGGCATAATGTTGATATTTTAACTCATAGTGGCTTAACACAAGATGGATTTTAGAAATAAATCAAGATCCCAGAAATTTAGGATTTTTTGAGCGGTATCACTTACCGCTGCCATCCTAAAAATAAAGTGTAGCTTGATACCTCTCTGCAAATGTATGGCCTGAAGTATCCACTAGGACACTGGGCATAGGCTTCCACCTTGGACCTAAGGATTGTGAGAATGAGGCCACCATCTGCTAACAGTGCCTAGTTCTTCCTTGCTGCCCAGCAGGCACTCCAGAAATGGCTTTGAATGAAGGGACAAATATGTAGTTTCAGGAGAGACAGATATACCTGGATCATTTGATCATCCTCTAGTACTGATAAGTTTTAAGTGAACAGCTTTAAAATATATTTTCTTAAGTCGGCATAGGTCCTGTCAATATCCAAAAGGACAGTTTCAATATTAAATGCAGTCAGAGAGCTAGGAAGGGATACATCACTCTTGATAATACACAAATAGGCCATGTGTGCATTTAAATTGTTATTTTTCCTGATGTTATCTCTCTTTTATTTTCCATTCTTTTTATGTTTTGTTTTTCAAGACAGGGTTTTATCGGTAGCTTTGAAGGCTGTCTTGGAACTTGCTCTGAAGACCAGGCTGGTCTCAGACTCACAGAGATCTGCCTCCATCTTCCAAGTGCTGGGACTAAAAGCATGTGCCATCACCACCCAGCTTATTTTCCATTCTTAAAATAATATGTTTATATAATCTATCTATCTATCATCTATCTACCTATCTATCAATCAATTACATGTTTGTGGGTGTGTGTCTGTCCTATTTTACCTTCTTAAGTGCTCTGTAGGGGTGTTTTATCCATTAATCAGAATGGCAATAAGAACACTCAGAGCACTTGCCATCAAGCTAGATCACTTGAGTTTAACTCCCAGGATCTACAACAGTGAAAAGAGAGAACACACTCTCAAAAGCTGTTCTCTGACATACACATAAAATTATAAAAGTAAACGAATATAAAGGGAAAAACACAATACCATGAGGCTTCAAACTCTGTCTCCCCACTATTAGGTGTGTAGTCTTGGGTCACTTTAAGAGCTAAAATAATAAACGTTTATTCTTCACAAAGTAAGCCTGAATAATGGGATACAGAACTATAAAAACCCTATACAGGGGGATTGTTACAGTCCACCCACGGAGAGCCACAGAGACCATAAAATGCTGCTAAGTAGATGTCTTAACAATTACTTTTGGAGCTAAGAACAAGAAGAGTTCAGAGCAGCTGGGCTCCCAGCATCCACAAGGTGATTCACAACCATCGGAACTCTAGTTTCAGGCATCTGCAGCCTTCTTCTGGGACTTCTGACCTCCCTGGGCACTAGTCACACACGCGGTGTGCAGACATACAAGTTGCCAAGACACACACATTAAAAAAAAGTCTTTAAAAGATAATTGTTTTAATTTTATCTTTCTCCTAAGGCTGCCCAGAGCAGGAGGAAGGTAGGGGGAGCGTGTGAGTGTGTTGGGGGGGCGGGAAGGCGGGGGTTAGATAAAAAAAAACCCACAAGAGAAAAGACACCCAAATGAGAGTGTTTCCAAACCAACTACCTCACAAAGAGTCTCTCCACACTCCACTGGCCCAGTTTCCACAAGTCTCAGCAGGAGCTGGGTTGGGCGGAGGTCCACACTGGCCAATAGAAATCAGCTGTGGTCTTACAGGTTTCGCAGCAGGTGGAGAAACTGAGCAAGAAAAATTACTTTAACGTGTGCTCAGCCTTGCGCCGTGGTGTGAGGCGCTACAATTGGTCCCTCTCTACTAGCAGGAACCAGAACAACGTTGGGGACCCAATTTCCTAATCCTTTCGCCCAGCAATCCCGACTCGTAGCACTTCCTCTGCCCGCCGAGTATAGCCTCCCCCCGCCGGCGTGTGCTGCAGGGTGGGGTGGGGGAACCCCCGCGGTTGTCCTTTATTGTCTAGGGAGCACCTGTCAGGTGGCTGGCCGGTGCCTAAAGCGCGCGTGGCTCCAGGCTTCACAAAGCGCGGGCAGCACCTGCGTGGCCAGCAAGTCGCCTGGGGCAGGAGGACCACCGATGGAGGGAGAGTGACGGGAGGAAGAGGATCCGGGATGGATGGCCTATGGGTGCTCGAGGTGTCAGAGGGCACGGCGCCCCCGGGATCAGCAAATCCCGAGAGTCCCGGGCACCAGGCAGCGGGAGGGAGCGCGACCCGGGAGGGAGGAGGGAGGGGCGTGGCCGCGCGCTGGGGGAGGGCTGGAGGAGGGGCTGTCGCGCGCCGCTAGTGGCTCTGGGGGCTCGGCTTTGCCGCGCTCCGTGCACTTGGGCGAGAGCTGTAGCCGAAAGAGGAGCTCAGAGTCTAGCGCAGCCACCGCGATGAGAGGCGCTCGCGGCGCCTGGGATCTGCTCTGCGTCCTGTTTGTCCTGCTCCGTGGCCAGACAGGTGGGAGAGCGCGGCCGACAAGAGGATTGCACCCTCCACCCGGTGGGCGCAATCCTGGGTCCGGGAGGGGTGTCACCAGCCGGGGTGCCTCCAGAGTGGTGGCTGTTGGCTTTTCCTCTGGCTGTGTGCTACAGCCAGTGCGAAGGTGGCGGGCGGCCGCGGGACTCTGTTGGCCCGCCTCGCTCACCTGCGCCAGGAGCGGGCAGCGGCGGGCGGTGGAGACCCTGAGCCGAGAGTCTTCCGGGAGCCGGGACCTCGGGACTGCTGGCTGCGGGCGAGTTTGACGATGCTTTTGTGCCGACTGAGCCCGGGTGGCAGTAGCTAGCGGCCTGGGGCTTCTCACCGAGAGCGTCCTCTGCCCGTGCGAGGCGCGGCCGCGGCTTCCTTTTGTTAAAAGTTGCGTGTGGGTGACCGGCGCCCCCCGAGGATGAGCCCGCGGGTCCCCGGAGGCGCGCGGGGCAAAGTTGAGAGCCTTTTTAATTTTTTTTTGCTCTGCAGCCGCTGCTTCCCCACCGCGGGCAGTCTTTGTGTACAGGGCTGGGAACCCAGCCGCAGTCGCTCTGGTCGTCACCCGCGGAGACGAATCTCGGTCTTGCTTGTCTCCCCCTTTTTTTTTGCACGGAGAACACGCGGCGAGCGGCTCTGGGGCGGGACCCCGCGAGCCTGTAGGTGGCGGTTACGGGGACAACTTGAGCCAGGCGTGTGGCGAGCAGCCGCTAGGTTGCAGACTTTTTCCTTTTGTAAATCTCGTGCTAAAGGCTCGCCCCTCTCTGCAGCCGCACGGTGTACATTGCTGCCACGCGCCGGGGAGCTGCTGCAGCCTACGTTGGCCGCCAGCTCCTGGGAGGCAGGGACCTCGTGCGGGGACGCAGCTGTTCCATGCCACCTCGTGCGCACAGTATGAGGGACGAGCCAGCTCGCCCTAGCTTTGGAAACCCCTGGTCTCAGCGTATGAGACTTGTAGTCGCAGGTGGCCGTTTTCTTTTGGAATCCCGAAATCTAGACTCCCCGTCTCACATGATAGCCATCCTCTGGCCTCATGGGGTGGGATGGGAGACAAGGGGTGAACTTCATGCAAATTCCATTTGTTTCTTCAAGCTATTAGGAAAACCAAGGTACCTCTGCAAGGGGACGTGGGTCTCTAGGTGATGTGTAGGCTCCTGGAGCTCCTTAGCCCTGCCCCTTTTTGCCAGGTGTCGCTGGTGCGCTGCCTGTGCGGGTTGCCTGGCTCTAGTCATGAATCTCTGGTCTCTCCCAGGTCGTTTTCAAAACAAAACCCAGAAACCCTTTAAGGTTACCTTGACGCTATAGGCTAGAGAGAATCTGCGCTCTGGAACGAAGCGCCCAAAGGCCAGCGACGCTGTGTGACCTGTTTGGAGCCCACCGCTGGCTGCATTTCTCAGATCACACTCTCCCGATGCGTTTGAAAGGCGGCTTTCGTGTGTGTGTGTGTGTGTGTGTGTGTGTGTGTGTGTGTGTGTGTGTGTGTACGTACATTTAGATCCCTGTGCCAGAGGAGGGGTCACCAGGGAACCAGCTTCCTAGGCGTATTTGACTGCTTGGCTGAAAATGATCCCAGCGATCTTTGTGTTTTCCACCTTGTCCTACTTTAGACCAAGGTGGAACACCGGGAAGATCATAGTTCCCACTTAAAAACTGAAATGTAACAATGGTTTGCATCTTCCTCCTGATTACTGTATTCTGACCAATAACTTTGGCAAAGAGAATTTGAAGGTCTGTTGCCTAATGACAAACCCTTGCTCTGCCCCTCTAGTTTCAGGACCTCCTTTTAAACCTACAACCTCCTTGGTAATGTACCCTTGGGAGGGTCAATTAAATTCGGAGGGGGTGGTGTCTTCAGTTTTCCTCTTGGGGTGTGTGTGTGTGTGTGTGTGTGTGTGTGTGTGTGTGTTGTGTTACTGTTCTGCTCCTGGCTTAGCAGGAAGCAGTTTTGTGTTTTTGTTTACATTGTGATCTCTTTGGAGGCTAGCAAGTGCCTGCTCTGTAGTAACCCCTCCTCCTTCCTGGGCATTTGCAGCTTTTACAGCTCAACAGGATGGTCCTGAAACAGTGAATCAGATCTTACCCCTTCCTGCAGGTGCAAGACACTATTCACTCATGCACCTGGCATCCTGGCTTATGATCCTACTGGAAATAATCTGATAGTTCTGTAATAAAGAGATCCCGATAATTTCACTTCCCCCACCCATCCACGGATTTCTTTTTTCTTATGACGTTTTAAATCATGCATGCCACGCTTTCGCAACACACTTTCTAATGTGCCTTAAATATCGTATCATGGGCGTGCTTTGTGCATACGTGGGGCTTTATAATCAGCAAATGTCTGCCAGGCCCCGTGCTGAGGGCTTTCCCTGCTGTTTCTCTACTCAGGGAACCTGGGAGGTCGGACCACTACAGCCTATACTATTTTCCTATTGGAGAACAAGTCACTTGCCCAAAATAATCAGTGAAGGAGCCTGAGCTCAGCTCCATATGCCTACTGTGTATCCATTTATACAACTTGCCAGAGTCTGATGTAAAGTAAGATGCATACAAAAATATTTAATGAGTGCTTACTATAAGCCCAGTCCTGTTCTGAGCCCCCGAGGCTACAGAACTGCTGATTTTGGTACAAGGGCTTCAGGCTACCTGTCTTGGAATGTTTGGGTTAGTCTTTTCAATTTAAGTGGGTTAATTTTCCAGGAGGAGTCACTGTATAGCTTGGACAGGGGCATGTGAGAGGGTTTTGAGGGGTTAGCTGGTTCCATCTAGTTAGAGTTCCTCAGAAGGGAAGATAAGATATCTTTAAAATGATTTTGAAAGCCATTCCCAGCCCCCTCAAATAAAAATGATTACAGCATTATAAATTTGTCCCTGATAACTGGTAGATCCCAGCAGTTGTTTACTCTGGCCGAGCATGGTGAAATACAGTGACCATTTACCTCACTCCCAGAAGACATTCTCATCAGAAATGTGTCAGGTATTCTGTGGGCTTCCCTGTAGTGCCCCGAGGTTGCAGATGTTGTTTTGGTGATGGATTTTACCACTGTTGTTGACAGACCTTAGAAGTAGCTCCTAGGATTTTGACTCACTTCCTCCAGCTGATTGAAGGACATTAAAGGAAATGAGGCAAACCAGCTGCGGTGTCCAGAACACAAGTCTTAGCTGGATCTAGGTGTAGGGTTACCCCTTAGGAGCAGCGGGGCATAGTCTCATTTCTCCAGAATGAATTAGGTTCAAGTGTTGGCAGACGGGGGTGTGGGAAGTGCTGTAGTCATGTGTGATAACTTTTCCAAAAGTGGGATTAAAAGACATTTGTAGGGATCCAAATATGCAAAATTTCATATGCAGCTTCAGCAGCATCAGTCGATATTTTCACGGCTGCAACTCTGGGGCGAGCATAGCTTGGAAGGGAGTCAGTGGTAGGGAAACAGTTTGAATCAAGGACAAATCCAGTATGGCTTTTGTTGAAAGTAGGAGGGACCTGGGGACAAGCCTGGCCTCCTGGCTCAGATTGCTGCCTTTATGGGGGCATGCATGGTTGTGTGGTTTATCCTCGGACTTCAGTCTCCGATAAACGAAGAGTAGCTTTAAGCCAGTAGCTAGTTTGTAGGCATGCTTGTTTGGCTGACTGCTTCTAAAAATGCGGAAGATGTTTCCAACCAAATGCACCAGCCTGATCATCTCCCATCCGTCTTCTGCTTTGGCTTCCATCCAGTCAAGGTGTGTTCCCAGTCAAGGTGTGTTCCCATGCACTCCTTGACAGAATGTAACATTAAAGTTTAGTTATTACTATTATTTTAAGTTTTTTTCTTTTTTGACACAGGGTTTCTCTGGTAGCCCTGGAACTTGCTCTGTAGACTGGGCTGGTCTCGAACTCACAGAGATCCACCTGCCTCTGCCTCCCAAGTGCTGGGATTAAAGGTGTGTGCCATCACTGCCTGGCTAAGTTCAGTTATTATTGAGGGTAGATGGCATGGCAGGCCATTCTGCCACTTACCTGCTGTGTGATCGGGTACCAGATGCTTACCCTCTCTGTATGCTGGGAGGGGTCACGGGTCAAGGTGCAAAAGCCTTGCAGGAGGTTCCGTATGAGGTGTGCTAGTCCATAGCCCCTCTCAAGAAGTGGGTGGTTTCCACTGTGCTGGGATTTTATAGCCCCCTTTCAGTTTAGTCTCTTAGGCGAAAATGCAACTATGCACCTTGTGTAAAACCAGATTGTACTTGTTGCTGATGCATGCTGCTTTTCCTGGCTCTGTAGTTGTCCTCACCTCCTTTGACTTGCTACCAAAGGGCATACACGGTTTGGGATAAAACTTTAAGGAATGAGAATCCAGGTGAATAAGTCCCTCCTCTGGTCCCAGGAGCCCTTTTCTCTACATGAAGTGGCTGTGCAAATACAGAACCATAGGAGCTTTCTGAAGGGACTTTCCTGGACTACTTCCCCAGGAGTACAGGGATCTTGTGAACTTACCCTTGGCTGGGTTTTGACCCACAGCAGGCTGGAAACCACGGCTTTAACGGCTCTGCCATTCACCAGACCGTGCTTTGAACACAGGCAAGGCTAGTGAACACTAGACCAGTTTAACAAAGTTTATCAATCCCCCGCTGCGTCCTCACAGAGAGAGAAGATAGGAGCTCTGGTGGGAGGGACATGCTCAGAGAAAAACTGGGGGTGCAGATGACGGTGGGCAGGCGGGCAGTGTTTTCAAAGAGAGGCCCCTCAAGTCTAGTTAGGCCAGTGTTAGCAGAGACTAGGGGACTGTGGACCTCCACATTGGAGATCTTACTTTGAGATAAGGCTGAATCCTGCAGAAGGGGGCAGAGTATTCGCAGTTGTGTTAGTTAGAAGAGTCAAGAGAAACATGGAGCAAGACTTTCAGATCCTACTGGAGGATCATCCATGAGGGTAGAAAGGTGTGCCCCACTAGATTATCCTCAAGGAACCAGGGGAGGGGGAAAGGAGGGAATGCATTTAGTGTTGAGCTTGGTGCAGATTTCGAAGAAGGCCTTGAAAGCCAGGCCAAGGTGGACTTCACTGGGAACAAGGTCACCAGTCCAGGGCCACCTGCTTTGCCTTCTGTCCAATTAAGCAAAGCATGGAAAACAGTGCCCCATCCTGCCCGCAAACTTGGGACCTTACTATATAGGTGGTGAAGAAGGAAGAACTTTCATCCATCCATCCATCTATTTATCTATCTATCATCTTTTATTACCTTTAAAGTAAAATTGTATATCCTAAAATTGACCACTTCAACACTTTGGAATGTACAGTCCAGGGGTATTAAGTACATTTACATGGTTATGAAAACAGTCTTCTCTCTTCATCTTGCAAAACTGAAACCCTGTACCCATTAGAGAACTCCTCCCCACCCATCCCCTGGCTATTACTGTCTCTGGACCGTTCCCTGAGTCTGGTATGGGTAGACCGCACAGTATTTGCCTTCTTTTGTCGCCTTCTGTTGGCTTATTTTAGTTACCATAATGTCCCCAGGGGTCTTCTGTGTTGTGTTGTGTAAGGCCAGAATTCCATGCTTGTTTGTATTTTTAAGACAGGTCTTGCCATGGTGACCAAACTGGCCTCTTAACTCCTGGTCACCTTGCCTCTGTCTCTCTGGTGTCGGGAGCACGTGTGCTGTCACCATACCTGTCAGAGTGTCCTTCTCCTAAGGCTGACTAATATTTCTCCTATTGCATGCATACATACTCCGTGTGTTGTTTCTCCATTCACAGCTGATGGGAACTTGGATTGCTTCTTCCTTCTGGAAATTGTGGATGATCCTTTGGGGTGGCTCTGGAGGAAGGAGATTCTCTTTTCTTTTTTCTTTCCTTTTCCTTTCTTTTCTTAAGGGTATCTCATCTCAGAATGAGAGCCCTGTACCAGTGGAGAGCTATAGAGAAGGACATCTAAGCTCTTCAGTGGTACTGGACACAGGGGGTTAGGTATGCTCTAGTAGAAACAAGGGAGGGTCCCCAAGAGAAGGAGGTGGATAAAGATGGCATCCAGTTGGCACCACTGCCAGGCACCAAGCCTTGGGAAGGGGAGCTGGCGTTCTGCTGGTGTCAGTGCCTGGGAGTAATGGTGAATGTGGGGCTCACAGGACGGTCAGAGAGCGGGCTCACTGGGAAAGAGCATGGCGTCAGGCTTGTTCATTCGTCACCTCTGGGTTGCATTTACGGAAACTCAATTTCACAGACTCAAAGCTAGATATCAATGAAATTCTTTTTTTTGGGTCAGGTCCCTGTAAGAAGTAAAATGAAACCCTAAAGTCTCAAACTCTGGCTCAACACTATTATGAAAGGATTTGGGGGATTATAAAGAATTCTGTGTTAAGTGCACACCAGTCATATGATGAAAAAAAAGATGCTATGACAGGAACTTCCCAGTAGGAATGTGAATAAAATGGATGTATTGGGTGAAGATGTAGACACAGAGCTGATGAACACTTGGGGAAACAAGGACTTTGAAGGCAACTTAAAGAAATTGGATTTATTAAACCTGGAGGACATAAGGTGAGGGAGGTTTGGTAAATGGCTTGCATTGCCCCGGAAGGAAACTGGGATTTTTTTTTTTTGGAAAAAATTCTTTAATTGTGGGCTGAAAAAGATGACCACAGCTGGTTATGGATCTCTGCAGGAGATAGGAGGAAAAGCCAAATGTCACTGTGATACGGTCCCATCCCACCCAGCTCAGTTGGCTTGATGTCTTTTATGGTCTGCAACCCTTGTTATGTAATTTGGAAATGAGAAAATAACTGGCCATGTTTGTTTCCTAACTCCATTGGTGTGGGTGGACTATTTCTCATATGAACTGTGTGGACTCATAGGTTCGGCGCTATGGAATACAGCCAGGGAGGAAGCCACAGCCTAAAAATAGGTTATTGATCTGTTGGGGTAGGTCATCTAACCACAGAGCAAATTGTGCTGTGCAGTGAGTGACTGGAGTGCCAAGATAAGAGAACTAAGGAAGTCTGAGGTCCATCCTCACCTAAGGGTAGTGTGCTGTGGGGTCGCATGTGCTGTGGGGTCACCCTGCACCGTGGGTAGCAGCTTCTTTGGGTCAGTAACATTGCGTAAGAATGAATGATGAGTAAAGGGGGGAATTCCTGGCTCCAGGGAGCTGCAATCTATAGGGAGATCAGTGCTTGGCAGACCCCCTGGGATGCCATGTGTCATAAGCTTTAGTTGACAGTCTGGCCTTGTGCCTTACAATTGGGTTGGAAGACTCAAGGCATCACTCCTTAAGTAGAATGGTGCCTTCAAAGGCATCTCAGGGACCTGAAATAAATCTTGAAGAATGGGCTGTGATGCAGTCAAGGTTTGAACAGCAAAAGTAAAATGTTGAGTGAGCCAAAAGGCCCCCATACAGAGGCTCTGAGAGTGATTTACAGGGTGATGTGGGCTAATCTTTGGGGCACCTGGATTCTTCAGAATGCTTGGGAAATGGAAGCATTTCCCACAATGCCACATGTGATGAGATTTTTGTAAATAAAATTTGGCCAAGTAATCGCCTATTCAGAGAAGCTTTAAAAATGGGGAAGTGCGCATCTCACTTTTGCATGTGATTATGTCGGCATGTGTATCATACAAGTCCGGTTCAGGTATGGACTGTTTGGAAGTCCAGGGTTAGTTACACTACTCCTCTTCCCTCCCTGCCATCCTCTGCAAGCCACTCCCAGCCATGATTCCAAATAACTGAGCATCTGACAGTGACAAGAGCTGACTTCCCGCTCTTCGCTCATTGACAGCCTAAATCTTGAGTGAAATGTGAAACGGGGCACTCGACAGGCTTCAAAAGCCTTTTTTGTTTGCTTTTAATGTGAATTCTTGTGATCTACAAAACTAGGGATGAGCAAGACCTTGGTATTCTGCTTGGGCTGGGACACACAGGTTCTTTCTAGATTCCACGGCCACTGCTGCACTAGAAGGCTCTTAGATCTACTGATGGGCCCCATCCCAAACAATATTGGAAGGGAGTGTTCGGCCTCCAGCAGTCTGTATACCCAGGAATAAGCTCATCTCTGGATATGCTCACTATGCTTTGGAGCTCGGGAAATTAGGGTTTTCTTTGGACCTACCTGACAAAGATCAGGTGGCTGTTTGTGTGGGCAGAGTACTGTCACCTAAGGAAGGCATAGTGTATGTCCTTGACACTTGCCTGGTGTCCTTGACCTAGTGAGGAAAAGATAAGTAGAAAAAACGAACAGAGGAGAGACTGGCCTCCTTTGTCTGAGTCTTTAAATTGTGAGGCGAAATTTCCAGCCTGCCTCAAGTGACTTGGGGTGTTTCAAAGGATTAGGAAGGGGGGACTCCCAAACGTTCTGAAACTACCAGTAATTTGAAAATAACAGTCTACACACTTAAGCCGGGAGGTTTCTCTCTGTGCTGAGAACAAAGGAACGGTGGTCACAATGGATTTGGCCGTGACTATGTTTCTACTGGGAGGAGGTACTCACAGAATGGGGTCCAATTCGTGTATGATTCAGGGGAAAAACTGTACTGGGGATATTAGAAGTATTCAGGGTTGGTGGCATTGACTGTCGTTCTACAAGGCCAGTGTATGCTTAGAAAGGGAACAGAACTGCATTTTAAAAGCAGAGAAATCAGACAGGTGTTTTAAAGGTGATCATTAGGCCACTGAATATTTTAAATGCATTTCCATTTCCAATCTAATTGTCACAGTGTAGAGCTCCTTCATTGTTTGAATCCACAATTTCTCATTATGTAGCCCAGGCTAGCCTGATCTTTACTATGCCACCCAGGTGGACCTCAAACTATTGATCTTCCTGCCTCACCCTCCCAAGTGCTGGGGTTACAGGGATGTATGTGCACATAGCCACCTTTGGTTTTCTTAATTATGAAGGCATTAGAATAGCTAGGAACAAATTTGTCCTTGAATGTTCTTGGATATAATATGTCTCTTTAATGCAGGGAAATAGGTTCATTTTCAGCTGCGCCAGAACCAGAAAGCACCCTTTTGATAGAAAAGGGGACCCCCCCATTCCCCCATCCCTGCCCCAGTTTTAAAATAAGCTAGCATATGTAGAAGGGGTTGTGAGTTTTTTCTTCAGATCTGAATGTGTTGCCTAATTTACATTTCGGCATTTCCAAGGGACATTACTTAAAATGATCATCCAGTTTAGAACCACTGTCTTCTAAAGGGGCTGGGCGAGTGAGGTGAGAGGCATCTCCTGACGCAGGGAGTGCATGACAGCAGCTGTGTCATCCGCTGACCAGCACGGCTTCATTCTGTTGTATTCTTTTGTTCGGTTTTCTGAGACAAGGTTTCTCTATATAACAAACAGTTCTGGCTGTCCAAGAACTCACTCCATAGACCTGGCTGGCCTTGAATGAACTCACAAAGATCCGCCTGCCTCTGCTTCCCAGGAGGCATGTGTCACTCCTCCTCCCGTTGTTTTGTTCTTTTTGTTGTTGTTTGTTTTCCCGAGAGAGGGTTTTTCTGCATATCTTTGGCTGTCCTGAAACTAGTTTTGTAGACCAGCCTGGCCTTGAAAGGATTCACCGAGGTCTGGGATTAAAGGTGACCACCTCCTGGCCACCTGTTGTATTGTTCTTAAATTGAGCCTCTGTGAGTAGCTGTTAAAGTGTTGGGTGGGAGGTTAGCAGTGAACATCCTTGGCCTGGGGCTCATGTGCGAGTGGATCCTTTTCCTCTCAAGAGCCCAGAAAAGCAGGGAGGGAAAAAGTAGAGAGGAAGAAATTTGAAGGCCTGATTTACAAAAGTCTATGGAATTTATACTTCATGATCAGTGGCTTCTTGCCAATGAAGAGACAGAGAAAAAAGGTCAGAGAAGGTAACCGGGAGGCAAGAAAAGGAAATGGAGTGGAGGGGACAGAGCAGGGACCAGGTCAGTGGGACTTGTTGGGTAACTGGGGGCCATTGCTTTCTGGGAAGGGCTGACCATTGGCTGCTGTCCCGGTGGTTTGCTGTTCTTGATTCAGCCGGTGCTCATTTGACAGGGACCGAGTTAGAACCGAAATGCTGGGTCAGCCCCCACCTTCAGGATTTTGGGGCATCATTAGTGTGGCAGGGTGAAGATTTGGAGCCCTTTGTTCTGGAACATTTCAGCATGTTCTTCCATTGCAGAGGGAGGTGTTTCAGGGATCTGAACACTAGAGCTCTCAGGATCGGGGGGTGTGTGACTGGTTCTGTCCCACAGTTAAAAAATGTTCTGTCATCTTTTTCTCATTAAGAGCTTGGGCATGACCATATTAAAACCTACAAGCTTAGCCATTGACAGCCCAGTCCACCCCTGTGGCTGTGTTCGGTCTCGATGAAGTTACCTGCAGACAAGTGACTCATTTATTTATTTTGCATCTTAGCCTTTAGAGTGTCCTTTCAGATATCCAGAAAGCAATAATTTCTGAGCTCTTCAGCTTTAAAAATGGGATTCAATGACTGGGTGGTGGTGGCACACGCCTTTAATCCCAGCACTTGGGAGGCAGAGGCAGGCGGATCTCTACAGAGTGAGTTCCAGAGCAGGCTTCAAAGCTACACAGAGAAACCCTGTCTCGGAAAACCAGAAACAACAACAACAAAAAGCCTACAGACAATATCCACAGACCAATCTGATCAAGACAATTCCTCTGTCTAGCCTTGCTCGCCCCAGGTGACCCTAGGTTGTGTCAAGTTGATAATAAAAACTAGCCAGCATCACCATGTTTATGTTTATTGTCACTTGGCTGGGAAAGGGCAAACACATTTAAAAGAGCAGCGGGGGAGCCTCTGATTTGTCTTATTCCCTGGCCTGTTTGAAAAACCTTTTGGCAGCCATTTTTGTTTCAACACGGAGGAGCAGACGCTACCTTTATGGGAGGAGCAGACGCCACCTTTATGGGAGGAGCAGACGCTACCTTTATGGTTGCCTTTTTGCTTTAAGGCATTGTTTTGTGTAACCCAGGCTGGTTTCAAACATAGTGTGTGGCTAAGGATACCTCAAACTGGTGAGCTTCCTGCCCCGACCTCTCAAGCGACCTCTCAGCGACCTCTCAAGCGCTGGGGTTACAGGTGTGTGTCACACCTGGCTAACATTTTTTTTAAAGTGACGTTTCAGGGACAACATAGAACGGTGAGCTCTCAGATCCACAAGACCAGTCTTTCGCCTTTGTCCCTTCCCGGTTCATCCACTCATTCCTATGGAACTTGATTTCATCTATGAATATTTTCAGTATGCAGCTCTAAAATACTGATTCCCTTTTCTGAACAGTAATAGTGCTGTTTCTGAGCGGCCCTGCCCCCCCCCAGCCTTCCACACGTGGGGGAAGGGACACTTTATTCAAACTGGAACACGAATCGTATTCTACCCTGCCATGGAGTATTCAGTTCTCACCTTTCGCCTGTTGAAAATAAGTAATATAGAAGTAGGAACAAGTTTGTAAATGTTTGACCAACCTGAAGAGCGAGCCTGGGTTGGGAGGTTCACCCTGCCATTGCTTCTTGGGTGACTTCAGCTTTGTGCTCCTGTGGAAGGGGTCGTGTGTTTGCCCAGTCGTGGGTGTGTGAGAATTTTGCTGATTGCGTTCCCGAAACAATTAGCTTGTTTCAGTGCCCGAGTTTCCTGTAAATTGTTGATTGAGCGGTTCAAGCATGGTCAAATTTTGTTTTTAAAGAGAATGCTGGATAGACAGTGTGTTAGTATTTTCCAGGACAATGATGTTCTTCTAATAGGCACCTTTAGACGGATACCTTTGGTAGCGCTCTTGTCTGCTTCTTCTGAGGGCTGTTTTCTATTCGTTTCCTACCATGAGTGACATTTAAATTAGCAGCTAGTCTGCTCTCTGTCCCTTTTGAGCCAGAGCTGGGGATTTTGAAGGAGTAAGTACCCGTTTGGCCCGCCGCTAATATCTGTTTGCAGAACTTGCTCTCTCCCGTTTTCCAGTCAACTCTGTCAGTGAGAAGGACTCACCTCTCCTCCGCCATCACTTCCTTTGGTTCTGCTGCACAGTGTGGACCTAGTGGAGATGTTGCCGAGCTCCTCTTTCTGAAGGGCTGCCCTGGCAGCCATCCCAGTGATGTGTTCATGGCAGTTTGTCGTAGTCTTTATTCTCAAGGTTAGATGTCTGACAGGAAGCCTCGGCCATCCCGTCTTTGCTCAGGTATCTTTAGTACTTTTGCTGTGTTGTCTGTTTTGGCCATGAAGTGCTGTGAAAGTCAGCCACGCTAATCTGATTTGCATTGCCTGTGCTTTGGCCCTCCTTTGCCTGGACACCCACAGGAATGTTTCACCCCTTGCAGCATAGCAGCTTCAGGTGTTGGCTGCTCAGATTGGCCTTTCCCAAGATGTGATTGCTGCCCTGATGCATAATCCTGAGCAAGGCTTTTGTTTTTTTCTCTCACTGAGGAGTTGTTGAAGATCACAAGTTTTTATTAGTTCTATTCTCCATTGGCTTGCGAGCCACTAGCAAGTACATGTTGGATCTTCTTTGTCTTCTAGACCTACCATTTTCTTGGAAATCCATTTAGTTCCTTTTCGTTTGTTTCGATCTAAGTCATCTAGTTTGTCTGAGGTACCCTACCATCTCTCCCCACTTCCTCAATCTGTCTCTGTCTGTCTGTCTCTCTGTGTCCCCCACCCCAACATTGCCCTCTGTCACTACTATTGCTGCCTGCATCACCAACAACAAACAAAAGAAAACCCCAGAGTTTTTCTCTATAGTCTAGGATAGCCTTAAATTCTGGATCTTTTGCCTTAGCCTCCCAAATTCTGTGGTTACAAGAAGGGCTACACTGTACTCCATGACACATTCACTTTTTTGTTCTTTTTTTGGTTTTTCGAGACAGGGTCTCTCTATGGCTTTGGAGGCTGTCCTAGAACTAGCTCTTGTAGACCAGGCTGGTCTAGAACTCACAGAGATCTGCCTGCCTCTGCCTCTCGAGTGCTGGGATTAAAGGCGTGCGCCACCAACGCCCGGCGTCACTTTTTTTGTTCTTGTGCTCTGTATTTTGATTGTTTTTAGTCCTTTCATGACCACTTTTTAAATCTTCATTTTTCTCAACACACTTCCAAGTCTCAAAATTATTTGCTTGTGGGTATCTGTGAGTATACGCACACCTACATGTGTACACATGCACATGTATGCTTTTGCATTCAAGTGTATATGAGATCAGAAGAGGGCACTGGTGTTCTCTATTGTTCTCCACCTACTTTTTCCTGTGAGGCAGGGTCTCTCCCTACATCTGTAGCTTGGGTTTTCTCAGCTAGACTGCAGTAAGCATCAGCGATCCCCCTATCTTCTCCCATCCCCAGGGGTTGGGACTACTGGTGTGTGCTGGGTGTCAACTGTTACCTCTCTAGAGGGGGTGGGGCCTGAGAAAATGGAGCTGATAAATGAGGAAGGCTATAGTCTCTTGCAATAGCCAACTTGATTCAGAGCCTCAGGCAGTTCGTACTCTGAGGACTAAGAAGGTCACATGGGTAGTGTTCTCATGAGTTTGAGCTGTATCAATCACAAGGACAGGAGCTGGCTGTCTTCACCTCCTGAGTGCTAGGATTAAAACTGAGTATTGGATTCTGCTCTCTTATTTGCCCAGTTTTGTGACTGAGATTCGGCCGCTCTAATTACCACCCCTGAAGCCAAAGCAGCCCTCAGACTCTAGAGCCCCCCTCCCCACCCCTTACCACACACTTTGTTAATTTATGGATTTACCAAGCCTGGACCAGAAATGAAATATTAAAAGACTGGCTGCTGCCTTTGAAAATACAATCTTCTTTTAAAGAAACAATTTAAAAACATTTGTCGTGGAGACAAGTTGTGTTTGTAAACTATCTGAAAACAGATTAGTGTGGAAACAAATACTTCCTGGCCTCCCGACATCAGCTGTCTAAGCTTATTGTTCACAACAAAGCGTAATGGTGGAAACCATCAAGGAGCGAGCAGGAAGCTCGTTACTGAGCTGTTGTCTTTGAGGAACGTTTGTAAGAACCGGGCACTCTGTACCTGCCCTGGGTCTGTCTGGGAGTCCTGCAGGAGAGGGAGTACAGTTTCCAGAGCATTAAAGTTACACCTGTACTGTTTGTTTGTTAGTTTGTTGTTACTGCTGTTTTTGTGACAGGGTTTCTCTGTGTAGCCCTGGCTGGCCTGGAACTCGCTCTGTAGACCAGGCTGGTCTCGAACTCACAGAGAGCTGCCTGCCTCTGCTTCCTGAGTGCTGGGATTAAACGTGTGCACCAACACTGCCCAACTACACATCTATACTTTTAATGCCATCTAATAAAGGTATCATTGCTACCTAACTGGGTGCATTTCCCTCTGTTTGTATATTTCTAATTATAGTCATTTGAAAAAAAATTGTTGCCAGGGCTTGAAATATTAGATTTCCAAAAATTACCAGTTTTTCTTCCTCCAATTTGAGTTTCTTCCAATTGGTGATGGATTTCAGTCACCATTTTAAACAAGTTACTAGCCAGGCATGGGGTACCCAAGCATGGGGATGCACACACCCCTTGTACACCTTTAACCCCAGCACTTAGGAGGCAGAACCAGGAGCATCGCTGTGAGTTGGCCAAGCCTGGTCATAGGAAGCAGCAGGACTAAAGAGAGAGACTCTGTCTCAAACAAACAAATGAGAGCTTAGAATTTTAGACTTGGCCTCCCTTCTCCACACTCAGGGATGGCCACATTCTAAAGCTGTTTAGGAAGTGAAACTTTCTCAATGGACATACTGGAAGGTTTTGTTGTTGTTTATTGCTGTTTTTCTCAATTCTGGAAAGCAGTAAGATCAGTTTCAGGCATTTTCTCTTGTTTTCTACAGGCACTGAGATCATTTTACACAAGGGGCCACTCATTAAAAATGGGAAGCTGGCTTAATGTGTTGCTCCGAGTGAATGTAACCCCAGAAAATTTAAGAGAAAAGTGAATGCTCATTAAGCAAATTGACCAGCAAGCATCCTGATGAATGTTGAATCGAATTTGAATACACCAATTTTGTCCATTAGTGTGCTTTTAAACCTATGCGATTGTTTGGGCCTAATTATTTTCTATTTTGTGTATTTGAATGTGGAATGACTGTAGGATTAACTGTTGCAGGGCAATTATCTGATTAGCAATTGAGGAAAATGGTGACTGGTATCTGATTAACCCAGAAATGCTTGGTAGGTGATGAAAGGTTTTGGGAGTGGAGCTCTAAATGGACACTGAGACAGATTGTTGCGGGCAAGAAGTTCATTAGAAGGGTTAGTGGTGCTATGGACTGACAGACAACAGCTTGGCAAGGGCTCTGAGGAACGTTCAGGCCCCTGTGTTACAGACCAGCATGATGGGGCTCTGAAAGAAAGTTCCACAGGGCAGCTGGGGTCCCTTAGAGTTCTCTGCCTGCAGCTTAGGTCCTGCTTCTCCAACAGGGACCTGTTTGCAAGAGCTAATAGTCCCGTCCAGAGGCATGGCTCCTTCATGCACCAGAATGGGCTCTGAGGCCCCCAGAGTGTGTGGGAGGGGCATGGGAGGGTTGAGTGCCAAGCCCTCTGACTCACTGAGCCAGATTGAGGTCTGATACGTTTGCAGAAGTTGTCTTCATCACCAGTGTCACTGTTCTGGAGTCCTGTAACTGTGACTGGTGCATTCTGCAACATTTCCCACTTGAAAGCTTGGGGATTTGAGAAATCTGTGCACGACTGGCTGCCAAGGCTTGTCAGGGGGACCCAGTGCGAGGCCGATTTCTAGGTGTAAAAGCCAGGCAGATTCGCTCACTCAAGAAAATCTGTTTCTGCAGGTTCGACTTGAGTTCCAAGATAGAGAGATCCTGGTACAGTTTCTTGCTACGCTAATGTCCCGAGTCTGGGTTTCTTCTGCTAACTGTCTGACTACCTTGTAGGGCAGGGGGCTACCAGTTCTCCAGTTGTGGACAGGACAAGCCACATCAGCAGTCCCTGGCTGGCACCAGGGAAAGATGCCAGCACTGCTCCCCCCAACCAAACCTGCTGTGTTGGAAATGGTGGGAGCATGGCTCACCAGTCCCTTTAGTAGGGCCATCAGGGGAAGCTGTTGCGGGCTTGAAGGCTGAGGACCACTGACTAAGGGTGTCAGAATGGCTGGACTTCATCCCAGCACAAAGCTCATGGCCTCTTGAGTCCCTTCGAGTTCAGACAGGGTGCAACTCTCAGTTCTCCTTCTGTCAGCCTAAGAAAGATAGATAGGGGTTTCAGTTAGTCCAGACAGGAAAGCAGAAAACCGTAGCCCTGAGGGACTGTGCAGAGGTCTCCAGAAGCATGCATGTGTGCTGCAGGAGGAGAAGCAAACACCTTTCTAGAGGCGATATTTTCAAAGGATAAATAAGATTGACACCTGCCTCGATTCCAAGATTTCAGAGGCTACCCACCCAGAATTGCTCACCTACATGGGGGACTACAGATACCCTCTGGGGGGATTGGTACTATACTGCCCCCACCTCCCAGTTTTGCACTAAGCGTTCTCTTGGCTCGAGTAAAGGTATGTGGCTTGCTGCCGTCTGCTCACTGCCTGGGGCACAGAGGGGACAGTGCTTCTCCCTGGCCTCCTGGTGTACCCCACTTTCTATCTCCTGCATCTTCCCTTCTTCCTGGGTCAGGTCAGCTTGCTTGTGCTGCCTGATCCTTCCCACTTATCACAGGGTAATTATATAAACGTATAATTATTGGTCTGTTATTACTCGACCAGGAGCTAAGTATAAACCACATGTGTAGGAGCAGGGGGAGGTCTTGTGCACTGTTGCTCCAAGGATCCTCCTAGCACATAGTAAGACTTCATTGTGGTAGTTTTGGGTGAATGAATGATGAGGGTGGTGCAGGCTTCACCCTTATTTCAAGGACATCTGAGTTTAAGGCTACATGATAACGATTTGATTTTGCTGAGTTTTAGGAAGGCTGGTCTAGCTTAGCAGGCAGCTGGCCCTGTTGCAGTAGCATCTACTTGCTTGGTTTTAGTCTCATTCTGGCTGTAGGGTACCCAAGAAAACAGGTCTTTGAGTGTCAGTCTTCCAGGGAGGTGGCAGAAGGAGAAGCTACCCTTGGGGACTTCATGATACAGGGTCAGAGGTCAACAGTCTGCACCGGAAAGGTGCTGAGAAGGTTTTCATGGAAATAAGTGTTGTCTCGTGTCTCAGGGCGTCTGAGCACCACTTCCTCCTTTGTGCTCAGAAGTGGGGTGTTGGAGTGTCCTGTTCATCCCACACAGTAATAGAAGAGACGTGCAGGGGCTGGAGAGATGACTCAACAGTTACAAGTGCGTTCTGCTTTTCCAGAGGCATCACTTGGGTCCCAGCAACCAGCTCCCTTGCTCACAACCACCCTAACTTCGGGGATCCACTGCCCTCTTCTGGCTTTGGAGGGTGCCTGCACACAGACTGACACACGTGCGCACTCACACACAGACACCACAGAGACACACACATCAAAGACACACACACACACCCTGGAGACAGACAGACACACAAGCACACACCAGAGACACACACATCAAAGACACACACACACACCCTGGAGACAGACAGACACACACACAAGCACACACCAGAGACACACACAGACACACACACTGGAGACACACACAGACACACACACACACACCCTGGAGACAGACACACACACAAGCACACACCAGAGACACACACAGACACACACACTGGAGACACACACACCGGAGACACACACACACAGACAGACACACAAATACATAGATGCACAGACAGACACACATAAACAAGCAAAAATGAAAAGAAGAAAGAGACACTTCCTGACCTTTGTTTTGCCCTGGCTAAAGCTTTGTATTTCCTTCCTAGACGTGTGAGCTACAGCCCAGCAACAGCAGCAGCTTGAGATGAGCATTTGTCTAAAAGAAGAGACTCAGCCTCATTGGTCTTTATGCAAAGAATTGTAGTAACATTCACACAAAACCGGCAGAGCCCTAAGCCTGGTTTTTGATGATGGTATTTCAAGACCTACAGAGTAAAAATGCTCATGTGCTTATGGCAGTCTTGCTTTTGGGTAGAGAAACTGTTTACTATTTGAAAATTATCAGGGTGTGCGTGTTCATGTGCATTTTACACGGAATGTTCTACATACTCTACTTACTCTGTTTTTACAATGCCAAGGATTGAACCAAGGGCCATTTGAGTGGTCGTCAAGCATTCTGCCACTGAGCTACATATCATAGGCCCCTCAGCATACTTTCTTATACCTGTTGTAAACTTCTGCTTGATTGAGTTTTTAAGAATTGTGTGAGAATAACTTTAGTGTACCTAGCTGACTAGGAGGGGACATTGTTGCCCCAGAGGCATATGATTTGGGTTCCCGTGTCCTTTGTTTTAGTGACTTTATCAGGTACCGTTTCCTCCCTAACCTCAGTGCACTCTGTACCCCCCCTTCTTCCTGCTTGTCCTGGGCTCAGAGAGTGGTTTTCTTGGTGCTTTTTCTGGTACTTCAAGTGCTCTTAGGTCCTTATTCTCCTGTTGTCACACCAGTGGGTGATCACAACAGCATCACAGTGGGGGAGCTTTATCAAGCATAGGTTCTTAAAGGAATAAGAGATGATGTGAGGATCCTGAACAACTCCATGCATGACTTCCAGACATTGCCACTGAGGCCTGGAGAGGCCAGTGGACTTCCCCAAAGTTTCCTTGCCTTGGTTTGGAATCCCTGTGCCTGGCTCTAAAACTCTATATTCCTGTGGTGTCACCTGCTATCCCAAGCTTAGGGCAGCACCGTCACTTATACTGGTACGGCCTCTGGTCTAGACTTTAAAAAGTGCAGAATAAAGTTACATAGTTGGACCTCCCCAACCCCTAGTTCTGTATTTGGGTAGGGTGAGGTGGATAATTGCAAATGTACAGAAAAGCTGAAAGACCAGTGCAGAGAACTCCAGACCAGAGCAGAGAATTCCAGACCAGTGCAGAGAACTCCAGACCAGTGCAGAGAACTCCAGGCTACAACTGCTTACGTTTGCTTTTTTTCCGGGGAAGAATCTCTGAAAAACCTCTCACCTATTGCCTTTGAGCACATGCAGGCCACCCACGCTGGTCCTCAGCCCCCCGACTAGAGGGTTGTTTTTGTTCCTTCCAGGAAGCTTAGGGAGCCTCTTCATTTCTGTAAGTTCTGCTCGGGTTCACTGTCTTCCTAGAAATCTCTCCAGCACCAACAAAACAGATTCTCTTCTTTGGCAAGATAACAGGAAGGCGAGTAGAGACGCGCTACCCAATTGGTTCCCGGGGGATTCGCCCCAGCCTCTGAGCCAGCCCTGCTGTGCACCGTTGCCCCTCGAGGAATTGAAGTCTGGTGGCAGAACAGTTGCCTCTGCCCTTTTCTCCAGCAACCGCCTCAGATAAAATTTCTTGTCGAAAACATTACTGCTTTAGTCCCTACTTCTGTAAGATGACATCCTGACAGTAGAAATAGAAGGAAAATTTCCTGTTTGCTCTCGTGTGTGGGAAAAGGGAAGGTACAATTTTCTTTTTCTGACAGGTCCCTTAAAAGTAGATTTTAAGAGTATATTTATGAGTAAAATGTATTGACTTACCCATTATGAAGGAAATTAGCATATTCATCTAGTTAAGTCAAGTATAATTAATTCCTAGTATCTTTCAAAGCTAGAAAATCAGAGAGGCGCCTCCAAAGTGTTGATCATAGTTGAAAATGCCTCAGGGAAACCATCCAAATGTCAGGATGAGTAGGAAAAAAAAAAGGTGTGACACGTATGTGGAATGGAACATTATTCAGCCTCGAACAGGGATAGAGTTCTGACATGCTGCGGTGTCACTGGGTCTCGGTGACACCACAAGGACAGATAGTGTATGAGTACTCTTATTCAAGGAACCTGGAGTGCCAGATTCATGGAGATGGGAAGGGGGCTCTTGAGACTGGGGGAGGAAGGAGTGGAGAGTTACTAGCTAGTGTTTCTGTTTGAGAAGATGAAAATTCATAAAAATGCATGATGCTGATAACTGCCCAATAATATGAATGTTCTTAATGCCACTCAACCTCACACTTACAAATAGTTAAAATGTAATTAAATATTATGCATATTTTATCTAATAAATTTCTGAAATGCCCCAGTTGCCATATGCATGTACATATGTATATGTGTGCACACACATACACACGGATGTGTGAGAATGTTAATCATTTCTTATCTAGCATCTCATTTGATACCATTAGAACTTGATGGTGTAGGATTGGAACTACAGACTAGCCTAGGGTCTCCAGCGCTTTAGTTGCGGAAGTTTTTGTCACCGATGCCCCCTTACTGTCCCTCCTGGGCCTGCAGAGTTGGCGTTTAGCAGAATTCTAGACTCGCAACAGAGCACAGCATGCAGGGAGCATCCGAGCTCTTCTGTCTCCTTGTACACAGGCCTCTCCTGCCACAGTGAAGACCCAGCACTCCTGACCCGGATCTCTGGCAGCGCCTACATAGACCCCTGCAGGCATGGCTGTGCTGAGCTGTTGGTGGCTTGGAGTCCCACTGTCCCTCTCTGACCCTTGCCTCTCTTCTTGACCTGTCTCCTGCATTGTTCTTTAAGTTAAGGAAGTTAATGTTGAAAGAAGTGCGTGGCCCCCGGACGCCATCCCCAGCTCTGGCTGAACAGATGGCTGGGTCCCCTTTTCTGGTGTTTATTTGAGACCACACCTAGCGCTTCTTATCTGGTTCATATTTCAATAAGTGCTTTCCAGAAATCAAAACATGGAAAGCTACATATTTACAACACGAGCTGTGCTGGCTGATGGGGAAAACCCAGTGGAAATGAGAAAGTTCCTCCCTCCCTTAGCTCTGCGATATAGCCACATATGCCGCCCTTGTCAGACCCAGGGCTTATCTAACTCCCCAAAGGCCATGTTCATAATGACTAAGGAGAGCTTCCTCTCTCTGAGTCCTTGAGTGTCTTTGAGATGGAGGTGGGGGCTGCGATGGAAGTGGGGGGGGGACTGCAGGGGGTGGGGGTGGGGAGTCCTGCTTCCTCAGACATTCAGTTGATTTGTCTTGGGATGAGTGAGCAGGGACTATTTTAAAGGAAAATATTTTCCTAGGAAAAGCCTGTGCTTCTGGTAACTGTATATCTGGGAGAAGTTCTGGAAAACAATTAAGAATCTTTGTTGGAGTGTGGGTGTGGACCAGGAGTTACTGACCTGTGACCTTTAGCTGAGCCACAGGCATCTGAGGACCTTTGTGTCCAGCCCCTAAGACTTTAAGGAATATTCTTTATCTTTAGCTCATAGGTTCTAAGTGTTTGATTATGGGTCCTGGGTGGTCCAAAAAGTTACATTTATCTTTAATTTTTATTTATTTATTTACTTGGCGTGTGCCTGTAAGGCACGTGTGTGCCACAGCACAGATGTCTGGAGGTCAGAAGAAAACTCCAGACTCCATTCCTTCCTTCTATTGTGTGCATCCTAGGGTTGAGTTCAGCAGGCTTCCCGAAAAGTTCTTTACCTGCTGAGCTGTCTGGCTAGACCCTGGAAATTTAGGTAGGCGCCTTAAGAGCAACGATGATCTGAGTTTCCTGTCGTGGTGGGAGTTTTGGGACAAAGCCCAGGGTGGACTAGGAGCTGGTTGAGGTCAGGGATGACCTTGAACTCCTGACTATCTTGCTCAGCCTCTTGGAGGGGCTGGGATTGCAGACCTGTATGCCCCACTCCAGTATAATTGGTAGTTAGGAGTTGAACCCAGAACCTCTGGTGTAGTAGGCAGGCTTTGCCCACTGAGCCGCATCCCCAGCAGGCCCTGGACTCTTCGTGCTCTTGGGACTTTCGAATGAGTAGAGTTCAGAATGCCTGTGCTTCTCCACCTGGTCTCTTCCCCTTTACCCTTCTCTAGTTGCTTGAAAACGAACAGAGGCAGTTAGGTGTTTTATTTAAAATGTACAAATATTAAATCACGGAGGAACCGAACACTGCACAGTTTTGCCCATGTCCTTCAGTCAGTGCAAAGCTGTGCTGAATGCCACGATTGTAAAAACCTCATCGTCCTTGTCAGTCCCTCAGTAGCAGCAGAACATGTGACATCTCTTTGATCTCCGGTTTTGCTTTTCACAAGGCACAGGCAGCCTGAGGGCATCTTCTTTGCCACCGATAGCTTGCTTAGGATTTTGGGGTGGGGCACGTCCCACTAAGACAAGCGGCCCAGCAGAGGGATCTGAGTGGAGAAATACTTAACAGCAGAGTAGGAGGTCTGCCTGGGGATCAGGAATGTAATAGCCTAGCCGGGAGCTGGGCACAGGGGTGTCCGCCTGTGAGTCCCTATTGCTCAAGAGACAGAGATGGGGGGTTGGGGGAGCAGTCACCTCAGCTCTGGCATTGGAGATCAGCCTGAGCAATATAGTGAGATTTCATCTCAAAAGATTAAAACAACAACAAAAGCAAAGCCCCAAACCCCAAAAGAAGGGTGCAAGGATACATGAACATTACAGCAAAGGTGATTTGTTAGCCCTGGCTTGTCTGTGTGGCTAAGGCAGAAACTTGGAGCTGCTGAAATGAGTTTCTGCTCTCAGCAGCAGAGGCAGGAGGGCCCAAGCTGCAAGTGAACCCACCTGACTCAAGTCCCCATGCAGCAGGGCAGGTTGGAGGGAGGGTGGAGGGGGCAACCTGGCCCTGCCTCCCTAGAGCAAGGGTGCTCCTGTTTGTCGGGGTTTCCTTCTCTAGTGTTGGGGAACTGTGCTTCTTCCAAGGTCCATGGGATCCCCCCATCTAGCCTCTTGAGCAATGGGACCACAGGCTGAACCCTCTGTGCCCAGCTCCACTGTTTTATGAAATCTGGGCACATTGGCCAGGCCTCATTCTCCACTGCTATTTCTCTGCTTAGACACCTCTGTAGGATGCAGCAGAGAGCCTCATCTCCCTTGTACCACAGATGTTCTCCTGAAAAGAATGGGTCCCAAATATGAGAGGCTTAATGTAGTGTCTTACCCTGACTTTGGTGCCCTTGATCCACATGGGCCTCGTGCGGCAGCCCAGGAACCACTTTTCCCAGCTGCCCCTAGTGTGTCTCTTCCATTTGCACTGTCTACAGGAAATGCCCGATTGACAGTCTCCCCGCTCCTTGGTAATCCACTCCCCACCGCAGTGATTTCCCAGATGTCGCTATTTGGGCCAGTAAGAATGAGTGTGTCTCTGACTCTCACCTCTCCTGTCTCCCAGTCTCTGGGGCCTACACACACTGGTTCAAATGTTCCTAAGTCTGCCTTCTGTTTCTCTCCCAATCACTTGGCATCACCATCATCCCATCTCAGAGACCTAAAACATGAGTGTTGCCATCTCAACTGGCTGTCCTCCTACAGATTGCTCATTTGTCACCAGATGCTGGCTAAGCTGACTTTGTTCTAGTCCTGTTCCTCAAATGGCCTCCAGGGTAGGCTTCCCACCCTCCTATGGAGAAGCATATCTGGGTTGGTCCTCTCCACCTTAACCTCTAGCTGAAGCTCTGTTCTTCTAGAGGCTTGCACTGGAGCCCAATTGTTGCCTCTCTCTAGGAACCCCGTTCATTTCTCAGATTAATTCACTTTAATGTAGAGATTCCTCAAATTACAATAGTGTCATCACTGAACAAAAACCATTAGAAGTTATAAATGTGTTTAATGTGCTCAACCTATCGGACATCTAGCCTAACCTATCTGAGACTAAAGAATGCTGTGAGTCCACAGTCGGGCAAAATAATCTAATACAAAGCCTGCTTGATTGTAAACAATAACAAAATATGGTTGTCTGTCTCAGGTGACTGAGTACCCTGCTTAGAATCCAAAGCCCAGTCTCCACTGAGGATTGCTTCTGAGCCCTTGCAAGGTGAAAAGCCAACCACGCACGGATAGCCCTTTTGCCAATACTAGCTTCAGAGTATGGAAGTGATCTCTGGCTCTGAGTCTTCCTCCTGCTGCATGGGGTGTGGGCGGTGTGTTCTCGGCTCTCAGCATACCCTAGTTAAATAGAGGGGCTGAGTTACTGTTCGTCCGCGGAGACACAGCTCACACCTGTTGCGTTAATTACTGACATGCCCACTTTATTATGTTTGGTTTCTCCCTCCTCCTCCAGCGCTCTTCTACAGACAGGCTCATCTTTAGGCCAACCCTGACGTGCACTGCCGAAGGAGCTGCTTTGAAAAGCCTCCTGCCAAGATGCCTTGTTGTTTCGTGGGTTTTAAACCGACTTGTGAGTGGCTGCATTTCTATTACTTGAAACATCAACTTGGCTCATATATCCGACAGACTTTGTACAAGCTCTAAATATCCCACCTCTAAAAGCTAAACAGAAGTTTTTCTTAAACAAAGGGGCTGTCTTCAAAGCCTGGGCCTGAAGAGATGTCTAAGTGTATTTATAGTATTGTCCAAACCTATGCGACCTTAATGACGAATTCCACCAGTACTGTTGTCTTTGTATTGTTGGATTAAATATTGCCCAGGAAGTCCTTTAGAGATCTTGCAGTGGTGTGTCCGTGCATACTGCGTGCATGAGTGTGCTCAAACTTGACCTGGAAGATAACTTTGAAAGGTGGCTAGTCCTAGTAATTTGGGCATAAAGTAGTTTGATTTCTTTCAAAGTGCATGCTCTCCCACAAGTACATTTGATGTTATCTTTTATTGCACACTATGTAAAACAATACAAAAGGATAAAGTTATTTGCCACCAAGTGGAGCTGACCTTCAATAAAACCCATGAGCAAACAGGCTCACTGTGACGTGGTACTGGATGGTGCTCCCAGTTAATGGCCCCTCCTCTCCATGCCCCTCCTTACTCCCTTCCCCTCCTTGCATTTATTGAGCACCTGCTGTGTCCCTGGTCTCCAAGAAACTGAGGCCACAGAGACATGCAGGCAGCATTGGAGGCTGAGCTCACTGCTGAGGGGCACTGCTTGTTCAGCCCCTCATAGGCGGAGCTAACCTCGAATTCCTGATAACATCTGCTTGGAGAAGCTGCTCTCTTCCTCAAACACACATGCTGGTTCCCCAGACTCAGGTATCCTGGCTCTTTCTCCCGGAGCCTTTCTTGGTCTGTCTGGGTGGGGGAGGGGCAGCATAATAGTCTTCATTCAGTCTGTAACATGTTGCTCCCTCTCCTGATACTGCCTTTATTTGGTTCATATTGTCTGTCTCCTGTACAAGGCTCTGGGGTCCCCATCAACACACGGTTTTAGTTATGCAACAGATTTGTGCTGCAGGAGTTGGCCTCTGCAGATAGTTCTAGGCTCTGCTTGGCCTGGGTTCCCCTAGTGTGTGGGTGACCCAGAGTCCCCCACCCATGGGAGTGGTTTGAGGGCCCATATGGCATTTACCGAGCCCTTCTCACTGCCCCCAGTAACATCTTTGTAAGGTCTCCAGGGTATTGTGGGCAATTACTGAGATCCTTCCTTCTTGGTTCTTACCCATTATATTCCTGTGGGGCTGCAAAAGTATGTCAGAAACGATACGACACACATCATTAGTGTTTCTTTTTATTATAAATCGTAACTAAACAGTACAGAAACTGAGGACAGCTGAACTACAAGGTAGAGGCTCTGCCTTCTCCTGGCCTACTTCCCCAAAACCAGCCAAGGCCCCTCTGTGTGGGTTTCCTTCCCAGCCATCTTTTTACCTGGTTCCTTATATTCACCGCCAAAGGTGGCAAGGCTTTGAGATGACTTCCCCACTTTTAACCCTGGCTAGAAATCCAGGCTTTGCAGGAATGATCCTTTGTTCAAGAATAAGACCCTAGAAGTCAAGATTAATAGGAGTCAACCACTACTGCAGGGGCCGGGCACCAGCAGGCTCAGCCAGTCTGCGGGGACAATCTGACACATTGTAAGAAATACAGGTATGCCTTAGACATTTTATTTTTCTTTAAAAAAAAAAGAAAGTTGGTATACAACATATTTTCAATAGAGGATCAAAGTCTTTGAAGTTTGGTTACTTTTGAGTTTCCAAGGCGTTCTCAGCATTCTGAGTGACCATCCCCAAATGCAAGCTCTGTGGGTTTCATTTCATTCCCTCCCAAGTCCTCCTCAGACATACCAGAGTGCAGGCTGCAAACTGGAGGCCCCCTCTAATCTTAATCTAATCTAAACGTTTCACCCACATTAAATCCAACAGTAGATCTCACACTAGAGGCCTTCTTACAGTTTCTGTTAATCATGGGCCTTCAGCTGTTTCCCTTTACACTCATACATACGTGTGTGTGTGTGTGTGTGTGTGTGTGTGTGTGTGTGTGTGTGTGTGGTGTGTATGTGGTGTGTGTGTGTTCGCTCTCATAGCATGTTCTTCATATATGTAATTGATACATTATCAATGCACATCCTAAGCAGGTTTGGGGATAAAGGCGGGCGACTCAGGCAGTGGGAGTAGCAGCAGTTGGCTACCCTGGGGCACAAAAGTCTTGGGCTCCTGTCTGTTATGGGGTCAGCGTGAGCTTCTGGGTCCTCAGCTCAGAGTGAAAAGAACTCTGTTCAACACTTGCCGCTTCCTGGAAGGAGCAGCATGGACATGACCGGGTGGAACAGCAGACAATGGGGAATTCAGTCACACTGGGATCCTTGACAGACTCCACCAGAGGTGGGAGTATTATCTAGGAAGGAGCCAGGGCCAATGGAGAAGGCTTAAGCAGTCCTTGTTGAAGGTGTTTGCTTGTTTTATTTTAATTTTACACTTTTGCTTGTTTTTTTCAAGACAGGGTTTCTCTGTGTCCTGGAATTCATTCTGTAGACCAGGCTGGCCTCAGACTCAGAGATCCACCTGCCTCTGCCTCCCGTGTGCTGGGATTATAGATGTGCACCACCACTGCCTGGCCTAATTTTAGGGTTTTAAAAACATCAGAACAATGTACGCGACAACAGAGGGTGCTGCTTTAAATTATCTAGTTGAGCAGTGATGAGAGCAAGCACAGTGTGGGCCAGCCAACTTTCTTCTCTCAGCTCTGATGAGAGCCAGTACACAGTGGGGGACGCTCACCATTCCTTCTCATTTCCAGGGCCTTGCCATCCTCCCAGGCACAGCTGCATCTGTTCAATGGTCTCTTCCTTCCTCCCCCAGCTCCAGCCCTCATAACCTCTATACTGCTTGTCTCTGAATTGCCCAGCTCCACATTCTTCATGCGAGGAAGGCCAGGCATCCGTGTCCTCCCATATTGTAGCATGTGTTAGGGCTCTACTCATTTTTACAGCTTGCTAATATTTCGCTGTACTAACACCCAACATTTTAGCTGTTGGGAGACAACTAAGTTCTTTCTGCCATTTGGCTCCACTGAATGATGGTAAGAATGTTGCCGTCAGGTATGCTTGAGCCCCTGCCTTCAGCTGTCTTGATTTTGGGCAAATTTTACACAGATGCTAGGGAAGACACTGCAAGTACTTGAAGAGGCTACGAGTGTAGGATGTGTCGACATTTCTTTTGCACCGGTGTCTTTTCATTCTTCTCTGTCAGTCCCCAGGGTGGTGAGTGTCATCATATGTCACTTTCTTTTGGGTCATTAACATGTTCAGGGACAAGAAAACAACTCTTAGTACTACCCACAGCAACATATAATTAAGGAAGTATCACATTTGGTGATATAACAATCTGGTGTAAATAAAAGATTTATTTTATTAAATCTGATAATAAAAAATCAGCATTGTTGGAAGCTTGCTGAATTTCAGGTATACAGTTCAAAATATCTATCTGAGTTGTTTCACAGCTCAGTTGAAATATGGTGTGCATATGTGTGTGTGTGTGTGGTATGTGTGTATGCATGTATATGTATGTTTGTGGGGTATGTGTGTGTATGCATGTTTGTGGCGTGTGTGTATGAGTTTGTGTGTGGTATGTATGTATGCATGTGTATGTATGTTTGTAGTGTGTGTGTGTGGTGTGTACAGGCACTTGCACCCCTTTGCACAGAGGTCACAGGAGAACCTTGTGTTAATTAATCAACCTTGCTGTTAACCACCCACTCCCCTGAGACAGGCACTCTCACTGACTTGGAGCCTGCTGTGTGGGCTAGGCCAGCCAGAGAGTGAGCTCCTGGGCTCTGCCTGCCAGGCTGGAGCTGTGGGCACTATTTTATACCTGGCTTTTTATGTTGTGTTGAGTACCCAGACCCAGTTTCTGAGGCCTGTTCCACAAGCCACCTTACCCCCGAGTGTCCCTCTAGCCCTGGAGTGTCTGATTGAAGATGCTACTTCAATGTGAATCTCTATTTTTCTAAACCTGAATCGCTGTTACTGTTGTTGTTATTATTTTTAGAGAGGCCATGATAGCAGCATTGAAGACAGTTAGGAAACAAGGCAATAAAGTTTACTTTCACTCGCACCCAATAAAACTGTTTTTATTTTATATTGTTTATGAAGGTTGTATTTACAAGTCATTTTTGAAAATAAAACCCTGAATACTTCTAGTGGCAATTATTTTAAAATTTCACAAAATGATGTAAGATGTCAACTAAATTTTTGGATTAAATTTGCTGTCAGTGTCCAAAGTGTACATATCCCATTCCCTGGAACCAGCCTCCCCCCTCCCCTCCCCTCCCCTCCCCTCCCCTCCCTCCCTCCCTCCCACCCTCCCTCCCTCCCACAAGAGGCTACATAATTGGAATATAAGTAACTGAAGCATTAGCACCTCCATTTGTTGCTACCTCCACTTTTGTTTCTGAATGCTCTGTAGGCCTCTGAAAACAGCCCCCCCCCCTTAAGCTGAGTGCACCATTGAGACCTGAAACCTGGTGGCCCAGGTAGGCCCTATAACATCTCTTTGGCCGCTGGTGCATAGTGACATTGGATGGCTATAATCCCTGTCATTGTTATCCTGGGCAGTGTCTTTGGCTCTGGGGTGACACTTTGAGGACACAATGGAACCACAGTTGCGCTTCCGGTGAACCATTGACCTGGATTGAAACAGGGACTGGAACTGATCATGCACACATAAGCCTGTCGAGGACAATTTGGGCCTTTCTCCACAGTGCCTCCTCCTGTCTCGTTCTCCAGACTCTACACCTCCTGTCTGCACATGTGCGCAGCTCTCCTGCGTGCCGTACTTCGCAGACTTCTTTGCCTGTGCATTTATTTTTTCTCCATCTCTTGCCATAAGGAGAGCCCTACACTTGAAGCTGCCTTCCCTGGAATAGGCAGAAATTCCCACTCCACTGAAATTGTGTCCTTGAATTCCAGGGGTCTCTTAGGTTGTGTGTGGGTGTGGTGTTGTTTTGTTGTGTGAGGCAGGGCCCTACTTGGTAGATCAGGCAGGCCTTGGTTTACAAACATCTGATTGTTCTTGCCCCTTATTTGCTGGCCACCTCAGAGGACTGGTTTCTTGTATGGGATCTCACCATATGGCATTTCCTCAGCCCCACCATTTTTTCTGGCACTTTCTAAAGCAGGGCCTTGCCTTGGCTTCCTTCCCTCCTCAACCTCCCTCCTTTCACCTCTCCCCATCCTTGGTGATTTAAAAACAACTACAACACAACCAGCCCTTCATGACTTTCCCACCTGTTTTTGTCTGGTAGAACCCTTGTTTTTACGGGTTCCATCCTGAAGTCATTCCTGTCCAGTGCTCGTCCTGCAGATTGGACCAGGCTTACGCCAAAGGTATGGGGGCTCCTGGTGGCCTGCCAAGCCTTCAGCTTTACTTACCACGGCCCCACGATGACTGTTTCTCAGCTGGTGCCTCATATGTGGTAACTGTCTCAGGGTATAATTTGGAAGGTGCGGTCATTTTTACCTTGACATTTGGAGATATGTAGATATCTGTTTTTGTGAGCCTTGTCATGATAGAAACAGGTGAATTTCAACACTTGAAGAAAAACAGAGGTCCTCCTGTCATGCATGCTCTTACTTTTAATGTACCTTTTCTCTCTCACACACACACACACACACAATGGATGTGTTTATCATACCTGCCTACTGCTATATATATAAACATACGTACACACACACATATTTCTCTTACCTGCCTGTTGCTCCTCTCTCCCAGTTCATCAACTTCCTCGTTCCTAGCCCCCTCCTACTTACACAAAGTCTTATTTGTTTTGTCCTTGGTGACCACTGGCTGGAATGAGGACTGCCTGCATGAGTAGGGCTCATGGCTCATTTCCTTGACCAGAGGCAACTTACCAGTGGCTACACCACTGAGGAATAAGTCATGTCCATGCTGCCCTAAAGGTGGACAGCAGGTCATCTTTTGGTTTCTGGTTTCCATTGTGTAAGATGCCACTGTGGTTTTTAAAGTGCACATTAGTGTAGCAGCACTGTGAGGACAGACTAGCATCAGCGTAAGCCCTGCGCATGATTGAGCCAAAGAAAGCCGCACGTCCATCTCGGCAGCCTGTACGCCAGATATGACCCATAGGACTAATTGACGGTTGCAGAAAATAACTTTACAGATGAATTTAAACTTTAGACAGAATTCCCTTTTCAGTTGCAAATAGCAGGGCTATTTTTACTGTAAGAGTACACAGAAGATGGAACTCAATATTAGAAGAAATGCTTTATTTTGCCAAGACAGCTCACACTCAACACAGTCCTTGTTTTTCTTGGCAGGAATTTCCCAGCCATCTGTGAGTCCAGGGGAGCTGTCTCCACCATCCATTGAGCCAGCGCAATCGGAGTTAATAGTTGAAGCTGGCGACACAGTCAGGCTGATGTGTGTTGATCCTGCCTTCGTCAAATGGACTTTCGAGAACGTCAATGCAAATTATGAGAATAAGCACCGCGAATGGATTCAGGAACAAGTCAAGGCCACCAACACGGGCAAATACACGTGTATCAACAGGGCTGGCCTCAGGAGCTCTATTTATGTGTTTGTTAGAGGTAAATGCTGGGCCTTCTGTGTTGCTCTGTCGTACATTATCCAGTACCTTGTTTTAACTTTTAGGTGACAGGCAGAGTTTTGCTGGCTGGTTCTAGAATGCCTAACACAAACGTTTCCTTTGCTGGCTTCCCCTATCTATCTTTTGATTCACAGTGACTTTGAGTGTGACCCCAGCTGGGGGTTTGAAAGGCCATAACTGGATTACAATCTGGTTAGCCCATTTGTCCTGGTGCTTGGAGTCAACCCTAAGAATAAATTAGGCCCTTTGGGAAAACTGCATTTTAATACTTTGAGATACTAAATATTCCCACTTAGTAGAAACACTTCAGGGAACCAAAGGCCTCCAAAGGCCTAAGCAGACTAGCACTTCAAAAGACTTGGCCCACTCTTAAGGGAGTAAATTCCAGAGAAACAGCTCAGATAACTAAGCATCCCTTACCAGGCATACATTATTTTGGAGTTGTTCTCTTCAACACTTACAACCTCTTGCAAACAAAAGACAACAGAGATGTGGCAGTTATATTCCTATACCTTGTTTCCTCAACAAATTCAGCAGTTTGTGTGTGTGTGTGTGTGTGTGTGTGTGTGTGTGTGTGTGTGTGTGTGCGTGCACTTTTGCTATGATGTCAAGAGCCCACAGGGCAATATCTTTTGCGTGATGTAGAAAACAAAACTAATGACAGTTTTAAGAGACAAATGAGAGGCCAGGAAATGAAAGTCCTGGTCCTAGCACTGGTTGTATTGGGACCAGGCCTGCCATTTATAAGGTGTTCGCGGTTCTGCGAGTATGTAGTAGATATATTTCTTGTGCTGGGGAGATGTGCTGCCTAGCGCCTCCGTTTCTCACTGTGGTCTCTAGATAAGATGAGCAGTCTCCCTTAGGGGACTGTTAAGGAGACACAATTATACAAATCTTAGTGTGCTCAAACAGGGGTTAATGAAAGCTGCCTCGCAAGACTGCTGTGGAATTGGCTGTGCCTCTGCCTGCTTTATCGGTTGTCCTTCTTAAGTGTGCAGCGGAGGGGACATGCTCCACTGATAAGCCACAGTTTAGCTTCAGGGTTCCGCTCGGAATCGTTAAGCCCATCCCCAACCTGCCCGTGACATTGGAGAAGGTGGTCTCTAATTTCCAGGTGGTAATGAAAGTGCCATTAGGCTTAATGATGGGCCGCTTAGACACCAAGTTAGCCAGAGCAGTCCAAGTTCACACCCTTAACTGGTCTATGCCTTGGCAAGGAAAGAAATTGGTACCTTGTTGGAGGCTCTCCACTCTGGTGACAGAGAAAGTATAGGCAGAAAACCAGCTGTGGCTTCTGATCATAATCTAATCATGAAGGTCTGATTTCCCCCCTTAATTAAATTAAACACGTATATTTCAGTGGCAACAGATTCTGTGTGTGTGTTGGTAACATTTGATTTCCAGGTGGAGAGGATCATTTTAAAACAGAACCTCAGGGGGCTGGGAGGATAGCTTGCTTAGTCTAATGAGTGCTTGCCATACAAGCTTGAGGACCTGCGTTTGACTCATAGGACCCACATAAAGGCCAATGTGTTGGAGGCTGGAGAGGGAGCTCCATCTTTAAGAGTAGACGCTGGTTTTGCTGGGGACCCATTTTGGTTCCCAGTACCCACACACAGCTCACAACTACCTACAACCCCAGCTCTAGGAGATCTGACACCCCCAGTCTTCAGTATGTATGTACATGGTCCACATACAGACAAGGTGCTACATATTCATACATGTAAATTAAATGAAAACACTGAAAGCCGTCATGCTATGCATGCTTGTAATGGTTTAAGTCTTTTAAAAATGTTCTCATATGATGGTGCACATCTTTAATCCCAGCTGAGGCAGATGGATCTCTGTGAGCTCAAAGCCACCCAGGCTGGGTCTACATACAAGTTCCAGGCTGGCATGGTAAGACCCTATCTAAACAAATAGTGTCCACACCCATCCATGCGACACGCTGACTTTTTGTTCTGTTTCATAGATCCTGGCATGCTTTTCCTGGTTAACCTTCCTTTGTATGGGAAAGAAGACAATGACACGCTGGTCCGCTGCCCTCTGACAGACCCGCAGGTTTCCGATTATTCCCTCAGGGAGTGTGATGGGAAATCTCTCCCCAAGGACCTGACATTTGTCCCAAACCCCAAGGCTGGCATTACCATCAAAAACGTGAAGCGCGCCTACCACCGGCTCTGTCTCCGCTGTGCTGCCAAGCGAGAAGGCAAATGGGTGGTGTCAGACAAATTCACCCTGAAAGTGAGGGCAGGTATGACACCCTGTCGGGGATGGAGACCCTGTTCACCGGGCCAACTTTTCTCTTCCCGCTTAGCCTAGGGCTTCAGGACACAAGCTGCTAGTAAGAGCACCAGCTTCCAAAGCAATGCCACACATTGAATTCCTCCAGAGTGACAGGTTCATGACTGTTGCTGGCTAAAATGGTCATTAAAGTAGCTGGCTGAGGGCATCCCAAAGTGACATCCTTGCCACAAGTGTTCCTACTCAACGGGAAGATTTAATTTGAGAAGATTAGTCTATAAGGGGTTTATTCTTTAATTTGTTGTGGACAAGTGACTTGATTTTTTTTCTTTCTTTCTTTAGCTGAGTGTAATGCATTCCCAAGCTATTCTAGCTCTGGGAAAGAAAGTACCCACAACCTGTTGTACTTAACTACTGTGGTGCCACATCGAACCTCTCAGTAACTGGAAGATAAACTAGGCTTTAGATTTGAGGTTATCTAACTCGGTATCACTTTGGGATTCAACTGATGAGGAGAATTTTTAAGCCGGAGTTTTTCAGAAATAAGCAAGGTGTGAATTGTTAGGTGGGAAAGATACCCATTGGCTAAGAGAATATTTTTAGTCGTAGGCTAGGTCCTCAAGAAATCATCAAGTGTGCCCCAGGTAAAGATGAAATCTGCTTCACTATGCTAACTTCTTCCACCTGGTTGAAAAAAAAAAGCCAGAAGCATTTATGATCTCCCAGTGGACAGACATTGCTGTCTTTTTCACTCAACATGAATGAATATACTTGTGGGATGAATGACTCAATTGGTGGAATATTTAGATATGCAAGCAATACAGCTAGGTTCGAATGTATTAATGATAGAATGCAAGCTGTGCAGTCAAGAAAAAGCAAGTTTGGGCCTAGAGAGGTGGCCCAGAAATTACAAGTGCTTGCTGCTCCTCGGAAAGATCAGTCCAGATCCCCACCTTGACCTTGAGGACTTCAAGTGGCTTACACCTTTATATCTGCCTATAACTCCAGCTCCAGGGATTCAACACCTTTGGCTTTCTCAGACACCCACACATGACATACACTCACACAGACACATGCATACACACATAAATGAAACTAAGAATAATTAAAAAGAAAAAAAGTACGTTAAACCAAGAGAAGTTAAAAATCACGCTGTAATGGAGCAGCTGACTTCAGGTACATATCTCTTTTAATTCTAGCCATCAAAGCTATCCCTGTTGTGTCTGTGCCCAAAGCAAGTCATCTTCTTAGGGAAGGAGACACGTTTACAGTGACATGCACCATAAAAGATGTGTCTAGTTCCGTGGGCTCGATGTGGATAAAGGGGAACACTCAGGTAAGGAATTCTGTCCATTCTGTTGGTTTGTGGCTGTCCCTGTGTGGGAGATTGTACAGGTTGTCTACAGAACTGGCCTGTGGGTGACTCTGCTGGTAGACATGGCTATTAGTAACTGACGGGGAATGTGTGTTCACATGCTGTTTGCCTGTATGTATTACAACATGCATTTACTGGTAGTGGCAAGTAACTGCCACACTCTCACTATATTTTGAGAGAAGAGTAGGCACTAGCCTCAGGTTATTACTTAACACTTTCTTTTTTTAAATTTAGCTTTAATAAAGAAAATTTAAAAACAACAAAACAAATGAATAACTATATGGCCTTCAGGTAAATATCTGCTTAGGCCAGATGATAGCAAGAGTTGTCAGCAGCCCTCTTCTTGCAAAGAATAAATGGTATCATTTGTGACCCACAAAGCTCTTCCGGTCCCCGAAGAATGGCTGGGGATGGGGTTCTCTCTGTGCAGCTGGGATCTCCCCTTTTGAGGCAGGTGATCTGAGATTAGTTTACTAATGGTTTTCTGTTTGTTTCAGTTGCTATTAATAAGATGGTTATCTTTAATGTGAAATATTTAGACACGTTTATGTTCTCATTCATTTGACAAATACATATTGAATGCCTACTATATGTCAGATGCTGAGTTGGGCATATCTTAAATAAATTTTAGCCAGATACTCCACTTCCCCCATCTTTTTCTTTTGGTGCTAAGGCTTGATCCCAGAGGCATTATGCCAAGGGTACTACTATCTAACCAATTTTTGAGTTTTATTTGATCTTCCTTCCTTCCTTCCTTCCTTCCTTCCTTCCTTCCTTCCTTCCTTCCTTCCTTTCTGGTCTCAAGTAACTTAACAACAATGCTTAATTTTCCTAATAGTGTACATTAAAATTCCCATTAACTGAGTTTCCTTTTTATTTTTAAGTAATTTTAGTGACATGATTACTTAGCCACCAGTAATTCCTCTTCATTGCACATGTGGGAATGTGAAACGGAAAAAAAGAAATACATTTTTTCCACTTCCTCCTCCTCTTTGCCAATGTTCAACATGGGCAATTCATGCCTGCATGAAGAGTTCTGTGCTAAATGCATAACCATGGTGATCCGCATAAGGATGGGATTTGTTCAGACCTTGATGGATGATATCTTGCTTCAGCCATGAAGCCTGCCACTGGCCTGTAGAATAGATTGTACTGGAGATGGATTCTTTTAAACCATGACTCAGAGAAACAACTTGTAGTTTTTAGACCTTCTAATATAATAAAAATAATAGCTTCTGTATGGATTTTGGTCTAACCTTACAGAGCATAATCCCATATTAATTGGCTTTCTATAATCCTTGATTTCAGATGGGAGAACAATTTAGACTGTGTGTGTATGTGTATGTGTATTTGAGCCTGTGTGTACTTGAAAATTAGCCCTTTTAAGATGAGAAATTCAATTGCCCCAGGTGGTTTTGTTCTGAACCATGGTTCCCAGGAGCCCTGCATGCCATTCCCAATTAACCCACTGGCGATGGTAGCTAAGTCTTTAGTGTTAGGAACTCTTCGGGGAGATCCCAGTGTGTGCCTCCAAGGGTTAAAGAAAACCAAATCATGTGCAGACAGCATGTAATGTGTGACTTGCAGATGGGACTCTTGGCTCTACGCCAGGGTTCACCATGAATCTTTTATTGATCCTTTGGCATAATTTGGAATGCTGTTAGCACTATCAGATTATTTAAAAAATCCACAATGTTTGATCCTGACCATTTTGAGGAAGTTTCATTCATGAGGAATTGAGACTACAATGAGATCTTAAGATAGTGTGATTATTTGTTCAAGCATATGTCTTGGGGTTTCGATGATGGTTGCTCATCCCAGCTAGCTTTCCCAGTGCTTCCAAATTTTGCCAACGTTTCTATCGACTTTCACTTCTTAGTCTGGTGGTGGTATGTTAAATTATGATCTTTGACTTGAGAGGGTTGCTAGAACATCATCTTTGACCAAGCTGTTTTGTTCTGCACTGAGCATCTCAGAGTTTGTGCTGAGTGGCCTTTGGGGGACTCTCTAGCCCTAGTAGGACGTGGTGTTCCATCTGTTGTTATCACAGTGGCTTTGGAGAGAAGTCAGAAAGAGTGACCTGAAGGCCATCATAGGGTAGTTCATTTTGTTTTGATAGTGATCCTAGGCAGGGAAATGACAGATTTCTACTACTAAAAACCATCTAGAAGGGATGGCCCGGGATCTGCAGGGTCCATATGGGAAAGGCCTTTAAAGCCCTACTGTTAGCTCACACCTTTTAGAAATAGGCCAAGGCCAGCTGCAGCTGTCTTTGACTTGATCAAGAGCTCATAGCCAGAGAATGACCATATAGATTCTCTTAGTTTTATTAAGCCTTGTGCCGTCAACTTTTATGTATGGTTATTTTAGTGTAACAGGATTCTAAACATTGTGGTCTGAGCATTAGCTCTGTCACAGAGCACTTGCTTTGCCTCTGTAAGGTCTTCAGTTCCCAGCCTGTAGAAAAATTCTTGAACTATAATTATACAAGGGCAAAAAAAGAAAAAAAGAAAAAAGAAAGACATTGTCTGTGTTTGTAGCTAGCAATGCTGTATATATAATAGAAATATAATGTGACCTTCATAGAACATTTAAAATTTTCCAGTAGGCACATTCCAAAAATGAGTGATTTTAATGTCACATTTGACCCAGTAATATGAAATGCTATCATTTCTTACTAGCATTAACATAGAAGTTATTAATAATGTATTCTGCATCTTAGATAATTCTAAATAACCAGAATCTAGCAAATATTTTATGTGGACTCACAACTGCCATATTTGAAGTACTCCATCGTCACAAGTGGCCAGTCCTTGTTAATGCCAGGCACATGTTTTCCATGTTTGTTTCTCTTGCCATTTCCCCACATGCATGTCTTTCCACTTGGCTGCAGTTTCAAGATTGATGCTTTGTGATAGCTTCAAAGCTGGCCAAGCTGGCCTTGAACCTATAGCCATCGGCCTGACTCAGCTCCCAAGTGTTGGCACTACAGATGTGAGCAGCCTTGTCCCCTCCTATGCTGTCTAAGTAATAAAAGCATTTCTGCTACTTTCTACACAGTCATCATAATCTTTATTGTGACATTTACCTGATATGTATTCATGTTGCTTCAAGTGTCACCGAAGTCACCTCGTGGAACTTTTGTCCTGTTAGGTCCCTTTAACACCGCTGATCTGAGGGCCTGCCTGTCCTGTCCAGCTCCTTTCTAGCATCGTTTCCATTACTAGCCTGATGGGCTAGCACCGCTGGCCATCACCCTTGTCCTACCCGCTCTGGCTTGTTTTCTTTAGGTGATGTTGCTTCCCCATTGTAACGGGAATATGTGTACACTGCAGCAAGTTTGGAGTAGCATAGGCCACCTATATTAATGTTTTCCCATGCTATTTCCTCTGCAAGCATATTTCCATGTGTGGCTGCAGACGGATCACAAGAGCCATGTCACAAGGACAGCCTGCTCAAATGCTTTGTGGTGTGGTCCTGTATGTGTCATGTGCCTCATCCCTTCAAGTAGTTAAGAGCATGTGACTGCGTTGGTATCTGTGACGGTGAACCGCCAAGTCAGCTGTACATACTCTGGTTCTCATTTTATTTCTGAAGATACCAAATGTTGATTAAAAAGAGTGTTTTTACTCTCAGTCACCAGATGCACACATGGAAAAAGTAATGGGAGGGAGTGGAGATGGAACAGGTCAGCTGTTTGCCTAGCATGCATGGAGCCCTGGGTTCAAAGTGCAGCTCAACATAAACTGGGCTTGCTGATGGCTTCTGCCTGTGATCCCAGCGCTCAGGTGGAGGAAGGCAAGTGGCTCGGAAGTTCAAGGTCATTCTTGGCTATGCAGGGAGTTAGAAGCTATCCTGGGCTACACGGAGATCCTGTCTCAAAGTGGGTGGGGCAGGAAGTGTTAATATGACATAAGTGTGCTGACTCATTTTGAAATATCAGTATTCTGTAATCCTTCTTCCATGGTGACTACTCAGATCTAATACTGCAGCGGACTTGGAATGAATTTTCTCATCCCCCCCCCCAATCATTCATAATGACTATCTTTCAATATAATCCTGTGATATGAAGGGTTCTAGTGACAGGCTTGTCACGATGCCTTATTATTCCTTCTCAGTAGTGTATAATGAATGCTAATATGGAGAAGTTAATTGCTGCTATTTTTAATTTAGGAAAGATCCTGAATATAAATTATATGGTAATCCTGATTTTTTTTTCTCCTCCCCTTCTGAAAACTGTAGGCTAAAGCACAGGTAAAACGCAGTAGCTGGCATCTGGGTGACTTCGACTATGAACGCCAGGAGACACTGACTATCGGCTCAGCAAGAGTTAAAGATTCTGGAGTGTTCATGTGTTATGCCAATAATACTTTTGGATCAGCAAATGTCACAACAACCTTGAAAGTAGTAGGTAAATATCTCTATGGGGATGTATAAATTACTGGCAATAGTAGAAGAGAAATTACTAGATAGTTTCCTTTTTATGCAAATGGGACTCTTAAGAACCGATTCGTAGAATTTATTGTTAACGAACGAATGAATGAATGAATGAGTGAATATTATCCCTGGAGCTTCTTGCTGAAGAACACCAAACCAGATCCTACCAGTTTACTCCAAAAAACTGGAGAACAGTCCCTGAAGTTCAGATCTGTCACTCTGTGCTCCCACCCTCCCCTCCCCCAGCAAGCAAAGCATATACTGTGTTTCCCATCAGAGTTTAGCCCTCGCTGAGTGATTTGAGCTTGGCGTTATGACTGTAGATGTTCTCTGTCAGGCATCAGAGATGTGTCGAGCCTGGAGTATTTCTCTGTCTTCCGGTACGCTGTTTTTGTCGGTTGTTGGCTTTAGTCCCTTTGTGGTCTGTGCTGAGTTGGGCTTCTCCAGCCTTTTGTACTTCCCCCTCTCTGCTCTGTGGCTACAAAGTTCATCGTTCACATCGTCGTGACGGTGGTGTTGGCCCTCGAGAGCCTCAGTTAGAGCCCGGTCCTGAGGGTCCTCTCTGCCCCCAGGTTCTCCACATGTACTCCGCACAGGTTTAGCTTTGGTCTTCCCAATGCTAGAAATTCCACAAATGTTTATGTCTCAGGCAGCTTCTTAAGGAGAGGCAGCACATAGTAGGTTCCTTGTTATTTTTGCTTTACCTAGACCAAAAAGAATTATCTCAAAATTACTTTATTCATAGGGTTTTCTGATTTTTTTGTTCTTGTGTCTTGTTAATTAAAAAAACACCTTTCCATCTTTACTTAGTATATAAAATTATATATATACATATATATGTATATAGAACCATGCCTTTTAATGCAGCCATTTTCTTGTTGCTTACTTTCGAGAACACACATTAGCGAGGTGAAACAGGTCTTCGTGAGCAGTAATAAAGCAATGCGGTGTGTGCTTTTGTCTCTCCTTTTCCCCTACCCCGGATTTCAGCAATTTATGGAACAGAGCTCTGTGATTGCCCCCCCAATCCCTTAGAACATCACAAAAATGTGGTGTTTCTGCCCAAGTTCTAATGGAAAGTCTCTCAACTGATGAACACAGAGAAGACACCCCGCTATAATTATAGAGTCATCACATGAAAAGTGTGCTCCTCTGTCCCCAAATGTGATCGTGAGCCATTTATTAATTTGAATAGAGGGCTATGCTTTTAAAATATTAAACTCCATAAGCACTAATTTGCTAAGTTGATTAGGGAGCGTGTTGATATATCCTCTTCAGCTCCAGAAAGCAATTAGTAAAGATGTTTTGAGCGTATTGTTGTATGTAATCGGATTTTAAAAATCCATTCATCAGTTTCCAAGAATCAGAAATGTGTGACTGGAAAGCCAGCCCCATGGCTGTGAAATCCGAATCTGGTTTTGCCGTGGGTTAGGAGTGGGTTGTGGTAGGACAGGAACAGGAAAAGTCAATGAGACTTCTGTCCGGGGCTAGGTGTGGGGTACGGATCCAGAATGGGATGGGCCTTAGAGAAGACTTTGGGATTCTGCTGAGTTATTTTTTTTTAATATTTAGAATTATGTACAGTGAAGGTCCACAGCATGATGCTGCAGGTCTGCGTACAGATCATAAAAAGTTTACTATCATTACTATCGTTGAAGCAAATGAACACACCACTGTCTCCCGCAGTTACCTTTTGGTTGTTGGTTTTGTAGCAAGAGCAGATGGAATCTGACCTGGTTTGGGGTTAGGGACTCTGCTACTTAGCTTTCTTATGCACCCCATTTTTTTCTCTGCATTTCCTCTCAGAAGAAACAGCCTCCAGCTCCCACAGCATTGGAGATGAGGAGAGGCAGAGTTTTATGGGAGTGTCAGACACAGTGTTTGAACCTAATTAAAAATTAATGTTACCACTAATTTCTTAATGCAGAAGTACTTGAAAAAAAATTAAACATAAAAAATTTGTTTAGAGTTCCTTTTTCATGTCATAGTACCTAAGGTAGAGTCTTAATAATTATTACATTATAGAAATATAAAGCTCCATCCCAGCACATGACCAAAACACATCCTATTGTGTTAGGCCAGCCTTTTGTTACTATGACAAAACACCCAACACAAGCAGTTCAAAGGAAGACAGGTTCATCTGGCTCATAATTCCAGGTCTGGAGACTTGAGGCAAATCTGGACCATCATGGTGGGAGCAGGGGGCAGAAGAAAGATGCTCATCTTGTGGCAGCCAAGAAGTAGAGCTCCCCCCACCCCCAACCATTCCATTCAGCAGTAGAGTTAACAATGGATACCTGTTGATGAATTTGGAACCCTGATGATCCAGTGACTTCCCACAAAGCCCATTTGATAGCAGCCAGGCCTTTAACACATAGGCCTTTGTGGGGGCAGGGTGTTCTTTACAGTCAAATCGTAGCAACTATATTGAGCAAGGTAGACTGCAGAAAACCCAGGACCACTTACATATTAGTTCTATGGTAACCGTGACATTGTATCTTATCGTGCTGTATCTGGATATATGACCTTGTGATGCAATGTTTGTTCTTTTACTATAGCAAGATCTGATGAACAGTAAAACCCTTGCTTGTTAACAAAGAGTGGTAGGGGTTATGTTGTTCCTGATGCTGGTGTTAGGACAGGACCAGCTCCAACTCCAGTCTTTTTATTTTGGGTGATTTGTTTTCATTCCACTTGAAAAATAATCCCTTTCAAATTGGTTCAGGAGCCACAGAACACTGGGTTGTGTTTCTGACCCAACCTATAGGCAACCAGAGAACATTAAAATCTGTGGTGACAAGTTCTTGTGTATCTGTAGGTAACTGCAGGGTTAGTGAAAGTTTACAATTTTAAGCATTTGAAAATGAGACAGAATAAAATTTAAACTTTAACTTGGTGTAACTGTTTCTAAAGATTTGAGTATTTTGCTTATTTTTGTATATAAGGGTTTTCATTATACATACAATTTTATTCATGTTCTTATTCTCTCTCACTTAAAATGTATGGAAACTCTAAAAAAAGAGGCCATTCTTGGCTTCTCTTAGACCCATGTTCAAAGCTAGACTTTGCTATATGACTTGGAATCCAAATATAAATCATCAGTTTCATCTATAAATTAGAGATTACAAGTATTACCTATAAATTAGAGTTATCACTAAATCTCTAACCTGGGCCTAAGGAGATGACTAAGTAGATACGAGCACTTGTTCTGCAAACCTCAGGAGCTGAGTTCAAATCCTCAGCACCTCCATAAAAAAAAGAAAAGAAAAGAAAACAAAAAGACAGGCCCGGTGTTGGTGGCACTGGCCTTTAATCCCAGCACTCTGGAGGCAGAGGCAGGTGAATCTCTGTGAATTTGAGGTCAGCCTAGTCTACCAAGCAAGTTACAGGCTGGGCTCCAAAACAATACAGAGAAACCCTGTCACGAAAAACAAACAAACAGACAACAAAAAAACCCCCAAAAACCGAGCATGGCATGGCTGTTCATGACTGTAGCCTGGATTCTGGGGGACACCAGATCCTGGGAGCTCCCAGACCAGCCAGTCTTGCTGAGATGAATGGTGGGTCTCTGACCCGGTGGGAGGACCTATCTCATGGTAGCCGGTGACGAGGGAGACACCGGGAGTGCTGCCCTGGTGTGCCGGGCACCCCCATGTTCTATATGCGCATGTAGCATAGCCATAGGCACCAAACACAACACGCATGCATGCACAGAAAGCCCGTAACCTGCTTTTCATCTATAAATTAGACTCTACAACTCTGTTTCAGAATGATTGTAAGCATAAATGCCATAATTATTATATAAAATGTGTGCTAAAGTGCCTGGGGCAGTTCTTGGCACATAGTAAACATCCCCTAAAAATGGTGGCTATAAAAGTAACATCGGGCAATTAGTTTATTGCTTTTTTCATCAGGCTTGCTCCTGGATTATTATATAACCATTTCTAAGGCTTGCACTATTTACTGTCATCTCAAGAGTTATTGTAACCTGTACGCATAGCACTTTGTGAATCTCTAACCCATTTTAAGAAGAGTTCTCAAATGGAAATTATAGGATTTAGACTTAAAAATAGATGATTTAAAAAAAGAAACTCTCGATTGCTAACTGGTTCTGAGAAGAAGCGTGCCAGTTTGCCGTGTGTGGCTCTCCGTGCTGCTTTGAACACACTTGAGATTCTTGGGTTTATTTTAAATTAGTTTTGCTATTTTTAATAAATGGAAAGTGCTATCCATATTTTAATTACTGATTTAGCTAAACACGCCCCCCCCCCATAGTGGCAGTTTTATGTTCTCTTTCCCATTACTTTAATCCAAAGTTGCCCTTTATGATATTTTCCTTTTGCTGCTTCCAAAACCCACCCACCCCCTCCCTCTCCCATAAGGATTAAACGTCCGGTTTTCATGTTAAAGTGCTGTCTGATTGGTCCATGTTGTGAAAACACGTGGTATGTGGTATGAAAAGGGCCCACTCTTACTTTCTTCAGCTACACAATGATATTTTCTGTAGCATTTTTTATCACATATTAGAGCTCGTACCAGCCTTGGCTCAATGGTACTTTCTTACTACGTTTGTAACTCTTCTGGGTATAGGTGGGGGCTATTTTACTAAAACACCCTTGAACTTGAACCGCACAAGCGTGGAGACAGGTGGATGGAGAGGACCTTTGAGGGAATTGCAGTCTGCGAGGCAGGGACCTTGGTGCGTGGCTCGTCTCACCCAAGGCTGCTGTGAAGAGCAAAGGGAGCTGGTGCACAGCCCGCTCATGTCTTCTCACTTGTCGGTAGTCAACGCTGGAACTCAGTCACCGTTGTGATCCTAAGGTGACGTTGCGTGTTCTTGTCAGTTGTCAATGTTGATTGCCTTCTCATTCTGTTACAATTAGATAAAGGGTTCATCAACATCTTCCCCGTGAAGAACACTACAGTTTTCGTAAACAATGGAGAGAATGTAGATTTGGTTGTTGAGTATGAAGCCTACCCCAAACCTGAATATCACCAGTGGATATATATGAACAGGACCGCCACTAACAAGGGGGAAGAGTATCTCAAATCCGATAACCAAAGTAACATCAGGTAAGAAATGGACGTGTGCCCTTCTCTCCCAGCCACCTTCCCAGCAATGCATGGATTGACGTCAGATGGCAAAGCCTACCTAGAGCTCCCTCTGTGTCCTCAGCTGAGAACTCATTTTATTGTGGGTTTAGAATAGTCACACTTCACAGGAGTATGCCCACTCAGTTTCTCATTTGCAAAGTGGGGGTTGGTTACTCTTCTCTTCGTTTTAAGGGTAACCCAAAACAATGACAGGCATATCTTCAGGGCACAATAACTTTCCTTACGAAGGAAAAGAAGTTATAGTATTGTTACTACTTTATTAAAACTCTTGAGGGTAACTATGAATTATTATGCTTTGGGCCAGGTGATCAATTATTTTTCTTTATTATTAGATCTCTTATTAGAGCTGCAAAACATCGTAATTCCAATAGCAGTAATACTACCTTGTTCATTCATTTTGTCATAAACATCTGACATATATCATCACAAACCTTAGATGTGGCACTTAAAAATCCTTTAAAATTTATTTGTTATTGTGTGCATGTCACAGTGCAGGGACACAATGTGTCCCACAGCACCTGTAAAGGTCAGGGACCATCTTTAGGAGTCCGTTCTCTCCTTCCCCCTCTTACGTGGGTTCCAGGGATCAAACGCAGGTGCTTGTGGTGAAAGCGTCTTCACCCCCTCACTGGCTCCGCAGCACTCTTAACTTCCAGCATTCTCGTGCATGAGGAAGCCAAGACACAGAAGGGATGTGACCAAGATCAGAGGACTAATAAGGGGCAGGTGACTGTGGATGAGCTAACACAAGTGACAACCGATAGGTTAACCTGGGCTATTGATTGAGGGTTGGGCTGAAGAGGGCAGGGCTGGGAAGTACCCAGGTAGGAGAGGAGAGGTCAAGGTGAAGTGCTCTTAGGTTGGGATCGTGCATGCCTTTGTTACAAAAAGGAATTACCAGTTCCCTGCAAACTGAGCCCGAGACAGGAGTCAGTGGCATGGGATTTATGCAGAGGGAGAACTGTGAGAGAACAGGAAAGTTGCTTGGGGAACTCTGCCCTGAGCTTCTGTGCCTGGCCGTTCAAGGTGACCCTTGGGTGAAGGTTACAGACTCGAGGTGTGCTGAACTGCACCCACAACAGGGGTCCATGGGGACATGGGAATAGGCCCATAGATGAGGCACAGGACAGAGAGACGCCTGCATAAAAGGTTGAGATCAGAAAGCTGGGTCTAGTAGCAGTCTGCCTACTGAGTGGTGAGAGAAGAGTGAGCCAGGCCACTGAGCATGGTAAGTCGCTCATGGTCTTGCTCAGCTGATCTGTCCGTCTAGGGCTCACACTAGCTCAGGGGCCATATGGTGTTCCGTCTCCACAGCCATCCTCTAGGTCCCCGAGTAGATATTTGAATAGCAAATATTGCAGGGGAGGCTGGGAAGAGAAGTCGAGGAGTAGAAAGAACACTAAGAGATAACATTATTGACAGAAGCAAGGTAGGGTGACAGTGGGGGAAGGAGGTCATGGTTGTGTGGATCCCAAGGGCCTCAGGAATTGCCATGAAAATGGAGGGTGTGTGCAGACTGTTGAGCCAGGGTTTCCCAGGGCAGAATTCAAGTTACTGCTACAGTGTGGGCAAAATAGGAAGTGGCCACAAGGGTAGTCTGGGACTGTGGCCCCAAAGGCTTGGCCAGCCTATTTCTGTGTCTTCACATGCAGGTTTTTGTTTCAAATAGAGTGACGTGCGTGACTGTGTGTATCTTGTTAACACCGAACTAAACGATTCATTGATATCCCCCCCCCCCATGAGGCATTTCTTTCCAAGTAGAAACAGAGACTTGTGCTTTAGGACAGACTGTCCTCGGGGTGCTGATGTATCGTCCTTCCTTTGTAGATATGTGAACGAGCTCCACCTGACCAGGTTAAAAGGCACAGAAGGAGGCACTTACACCTTTCTGGTGTCCAACTCTGATGTCAGCGCTTCCGTGACATTTAACGTTTATGTGAACAGTAAGTAAACTGCAGGACTCCTTATCTTTTTATTTTGTGTGATTGCACACTGCAGCTCGTGTGTAGAACAGCTGCAGAGCTGCGTCTCTTGTGTACTATGTAAATAGTGTTTCATGATAATTTTGACCTTAACAAAGACCTCGTGGTTTGGTGGTTGGAAGAGAAACCGATTCCCCGGCCTACATTTCACTGACCACATGACCTTGTAGAAGTGGTGTGAATTTCTGAGGGCTGCCTCTGAAGTAAACAGAGGAGCCCGGGGAGGCTGACATTAGGAGCTAAGAGAAAGTGTATTATTATTGATTGTTGGACTGAAAAGCCAGATGTTGAATGGGAGCTGGGGTGAGGGAGAGATACTGTCAAGCCCTGCCATGGATTTTCTCTTCCCAGAGCTTTCTCTCTTCAGGCTGTGATATACCGTTTATGTTTAGATTGTTCTCCCTCTAAGATCAATGTGCTATTGACCCAGCTCAATGGGTCACCGCTGAGTACATGGGAGTACTGAGGGAGCAGACAGCAAGTGGTTGGGGGGGGCAATTGTCTGTAGTCATGGGAACCTCAACACCAAAGTCCTGCACTACTGTGGTTTTCAGAGAAACTTCTAAGAGGAGGTGGAGGCCAAGCAGACAGGCGTCTGTCCTTGCTGCAACTTCTGCCAAGTGAAACGCTTCTCCTTGGCTCTGTTCTGGGTCCAGCAAGAATAACCAGAATGTTCCAGAAGACATCTCAAACAACAAGTGACTGTTAGAATTATCCACCCTGGGTGTGTAGGGTCTGGAGGAACAATGAGGACACTTTTCCGTTACTTGCTTGTTGCAAGAGAATAGAGAACAAGCAGCTTGAGGGAAGGGGTTGTGGTGTATGCTTGCAGGGAATGTAGTCCATCTAGGCAGGGAGGCCACGGCTCTGGGTTAGGTCTGTGGCAGGAGGAGCTTGCAGCTTGCCTTGTTCACCTTATGACTAATCAGCAAGTAGAGAACCGAGGCTGGAAGCCAGTCTACAACCCTCAGTGGCCTCCTCTGCCAGCCATGCCTCCTGCCCCGAAGGTTCCAGTCTCTGAAACAGCATCACCGGGGGGGGGGAGAGGGATCAACCATTCAAATATGTGAGACTGTCAGGGATGTTTCAGATCAAACCAGAATATTTCCCCACAAAAGCAACTTGGGAACTGGACAGCATGCTGTACTATAGGGGATTGTACATGGTGGCAGGGGCGGGATGAGGGGAGCTTCTCTCTCCTGCAGCAGCTTACCTGTTATGGTTCCACATGTATTTATCCCATTTGCCCCTGCCTTGCTATGATAGCAGGTTGGGTGGGGTTGGATGCATTTGTTATTGAAGAAGAGAAATAACAATAAAGCTTTACTGTGGACTGCTTTTTTAAAAAATTGCAATCTAGAGTTGCTTGACTGTATCAGTATTTCTAGAATTGTGCTTCCTGATTAAGATGTTGTATCAGTCAGGTTGCTCTAAAGGAACAGACCTGCTAGAACACAGACCACACACACACACACACACACACACACACACAGTACACGCATGCATACACACGCACATACACATACACATACAGACTCACACACGCATGCACACATACACATACAGACTCACACACACACACACACACACACGCATGCACACATACACATACAGACTCACACACACACAGATACACACACAGAGTTACTGGATTGGCTTACAGAATGTCGTCAGTGTAGTCCAACAATGGCTGTCTCATCCAGTCCACCAGGCTGAAAGTCTCAGCAGTCCTAGTCTGGTGCTGAGAGCCAGGAGGATTCCTGAAGAGTCCTGATCTTTGGTCTACATTAGAATCCTGAAGAAGACCCAGATTTGGGGTGAATCTTCCTGCTTCAAATAATCTGTTCAAGAAAAATCTCTCTCAGGATTGCCCAGCAGCTTGGGTTTTAGTTGACTCCAGAAGCAGTCAGACTGGTAACCAAGATTAGGCACCACAGGTATCGGTGTGCCATATTTGAGCTGGGTGTCACGGTGCCTGCCTTTGATCTCAGCATCCTGGGAGGTTGAGGGCTGGCCTGGTTTAGACACTGAGACCTTGTCTCTAGGGGGGGAAGTGTCACGTGCTTAATAATATTCAGTGCTTTTACATTGCTGATCTTCCCAGGGTCCTAATCTGTTGATGTGTGCTATATACCTCCTTCAGGGGAGGGGCAGGGGTGGTTTGTGGGATGGAGCAATGATCCCAGATTCTGGACCACAGAGCTCCTGCTTTCCAAAGGAAATGATAATTAATATTTCTCTTCCTCAGAACAGTTTTGATTATTTGGTATCTCATTGGCCCTCAATTCAAATATTTCTAGATTAATTCAGATGTTAATCAAGGGAACTTAATATATTACACACAGGCAAAATTACCTACTTCTGAAAACCTTAATATTCAACTAATTTAAGAGACGGCAGTAGGTGAATCAGTGTCTTTGCCAGCATAATGTGCAAATTGTTCATGCAAAACTTGATTCCAAGTGTAGTAGGCCCCTTCCACCTACCTGCTGCAAGACGTCCAATCCATCGTAGATCAGTGCTCCCAGAAAACACAGTACACGTCAGTTAGTAGAGAAGCAAACTAAGGTGGACAGCACCTAAGGCTTCGTCAGGCTTCTCGGGTGTAAGAACCATTCTGCCAGATTGCGCCTTCCGAGGACCACTTGTGTGTTCCTGCGCCTTTCCCCAATGGCCCAGTGACAGTGGATCACAGGGGAGCATGCTCCATGGAGCCCATTGCGAAGCTCATCGTGTTATTATTCTCTGCCTTAGCCTCTCAGCCAGAGGAGCATGTAGATGTCTCTTTCCCAGCGTGTCATCTGCCACTTGGGCATGAGACACTGACCCGGTACATTTCCGGCTTTTCTCTCTGGTGGCAGACTTGCCCCACTAGTCAGGGTCAGTTACAATCACATCTGCTGGGGAGCAGCAGTAACCTCCAACATGATCTCCCCCTGTCGGGAGAGGTCTTGTCTAGGGCTGGGCTCTCCAGCAAGCACCTGGCCGTTGATGGAATGTCTGCCTCTTCACTCTGGGTGTGTGGAGGATGATGCGGTGGGCTCTGCCTTCTGAGGTTAAACTCTTCAGGAAGCCTTTGCAGTCACGTTGGTTTCTTGCAAATGCTGTTAACAAAAGCCATTCATTTTACTCACAAGTCACATTGGATTTACAAATGGCTTTGACAGTGAGCATATTTGTTCAAACTGTCCATCCACCTTTTGTGAGGCATGACACAATTGCTCTGTACTTGACAGTATTATGGGTTAGGTTTCCTTTTTTATTTTTTTTGTGGTACAGTTAAATCAAAAGCTAAAATCGATGGCTGGGGATGTCATTCAGTTGGTAAAATGTTTCCTGTTCATATTCCAGTGCCTAGTATTACATAAAACCAAGCCTAAGCCTAAGCATGGTGGTATTTGCTTATACCTCCAGGCAGAAGGGTCAGAAGTTCAAGGTCATTCTGAGCTATGTGGTGAGTTGATGCAGCCTGAGCTGTGTTTGAACCCGTCTCCAACAATCAACCAAACAAAACTATTTTAAAATCAAGACCCCGGGAATCATTTGTGTCCATCTTTACATCCCAGAATGTAATGATGGCAGTTACGAGTAATTCTATGCATGGTTTATTCTGTAAATAAGCTCAGCCTCCAGGGGGAAAGGAATTATGTACTGCAAAAATTAGAATTAATAAAAGTCAAGATAATAAACGCACCGGGTTAGCACAGAAATTCAGGCTACTTAGTGACATTGATGCATAATTGCTTACAAGATTCAGCGCTAAGAAATGCTAATGCAAGTCCTTGATTTGTAGTGGCCTACCTTCTTGAAAAGTCCATTTATTCTGATATTTTCTCATGTAGATTTCAGTATAGTTAGTGTGGGGGGTAGGGGTCTAGTCCCTTATGGATTAGGAGTTTGGAGTCTTCATAAAAACAAAACAAAAGCCACACCTCTCCCCCCATTGAATTTGCATTATTATAATTCCTCTTTGGAGTGCTTACCCGAGGTGTATATAGAAGTCAAATTCTTAGTTCTGAAACGTTTGATGCCCTTTGGGGAAAATGGTGATGCATTTCCCTTGCAAATGAAAATGGGGTGGGGAAGCATATAATTGTAAATACTCCAAGCTTTACTCCAAAGTGCTTTCTCCATTAGACAATACTCTTTCCCAGAATTCTCTGGATGCTGGGAAAAACTTCTGTTGATCAGATGTGTGGGCAGCCTGCGTTGCTTATTGGGAACCTCTGGCCAAGGTTGCCACACAGGTCAGACACTTGGGTGTTGGCCAGGTGAAAGGAAAATGAAAGGCCAGATGCATATAGTAAGTTGCACTAATTTACTTGGTTTTGGGGTAATTTTTGAATAAAGGACAGACTTTCTAGTGGATTCCAAAGGGCAATCAGCCAAGCAAATCTTTTTATAAATTTATTTTGACTTTTAATCTCAAATATCCTTGTGAATCCTGGAGTTGTTCATATAGCTATTGGAGAAAACGATGCTTGTTATAATGATCATTATCTTTCGAGTCTCTGAACTGTCCTAAAAATTCAGACATCCTCCTCTGATAGCTACCTCAGTAGTATAGAAGGGTCACGGATAGCTCTTTCTGCAGTCTTAAAGGTGTTTCCTTCAGTGACAGACCTCAGCCACGGAGGAGGGCTGCGTGGCAAGGGTTCACCTTCCTCAGGGTGCTTGCAGAGAGCCGTCTTGTGTTAAACTGGACTGGAATCCACAGTGATGGCTGGACCACACCACACCAACTCTCAGTGCCACCAGCAGCTTCATGCCATTTACGGAAGGCTGCTAACCGGGCACCAGAAACAATTTAAGAAAATGCTCAATAATGGATTATTTCTAAATCACTGCATCAAATAATTAATGTCCTGCTTGGCACTCATGGTTATTTATAGACCCCGCAGTATACCAAAATCAGCCAAAGTGATAAATCACCCATAATGAAGCTTCCTGATGAGAAAGTTCCCCTTTGACCACATTTGCAAAGTCCAGACTGCTTCTGATGTATTTTGGGTTATCAGTAGATGAATCCGGTTACAGATGGCTAGAGCCTCACTATGTAGAAGCATCTATACGTGGCGCAACCTGAAAGTCAATCACACGGCAAGCCCGTTTGCCAACCACGAATGTGGACCTGTCAAGCCAGCCGTGTAGATGGCTTTAGACCGCCTGCCAGCCATCTGGGTCCACCTGGCTGGCATCTGAGGGTCTTCTACCAGTGTGAAAAGGAGAATGGCTGTCTGCCTTCAGGGACTGCTCAACTTAGGGGCTTGGAGCGAGTCTGCCCTTGAAGAAGTCCCTCATGGAACAGGAGAGCAAAGCTAGGAGCAGTCTTTCCATAACTGGAGATAGCTTCCCACCTCCTACCTCTTAGACTCTGAGTCTACCTCCGTCTTCCTCTTCCTCCTCATCTCTGGTTTTGGATACTGGGATTGAAGCCTAACGCTCCTGCATGCCCCCTGCCTGGGTTGCACTCCCAGCACCCCTGTTTTCTATTAAAAAGGGTGAGGGTGTAAGATTTTCCAAACAAGTGTGTGTCTAACCATCATGCATTTCTCTGTGGGGTTTTGTTTTAAAAAGCTTTTGCCTTTTAGTGTTGCTATGGGGCCTGGTCCTGGAGTCAGTAGCTGGGACTCTGAAACAGTAAGTAGAGAGGTCTATAGTAAGTAGACTTCAGTAAATAAACTTCCTTCGTGAAAGTTCTTAATGTTTGCTTGCTTCTTGGAAGCTATGGGACTCCCAAGGTGACTCGAGTGGAGTTGATGCCTGGATCTTGGCTTTCCTTCTTCTGCAAGGACAGACTCCAAGCCCCCAAACTGAGCTGTCCCTGAAGTCAGGGACTTCCTGTTCTCACACTGGTAAAGACCCTGAGATTCCAGCCAGGTGGGAGACCAGATGGCTGGCAGGTGGTCTGGAGTGGTCTCCATGGCTGGCGTGACAGGTCCACCTTCACTGCTGGCAAGTGGCCTTGTCATGTGATTTACATGCAGGCTGTCCCACATTATAGTCGAATATATCTGCTTATGGGTTTTCAATTCAAGTTTTTCTTACCTCAAAAGTTAGGCTTGGTAAGCCCAGAAAATGTATCAAGAAGCAGAAATGAAAAACAAATTTTATATTTACCATTTAAGAGTTTTATTTTTAATATTTCAATGTTTCCCATTATTAATATCCCTTGTGTTGTATCTTCTTCCAGACCACGTGTGTGTGTGTGTGCGTGCGTGCATGTGCATACACATGTATTTGTCTGTCTGTGTTCTACATGAGGCTGTCAGCTGGATGCCCTTGTGTGCGTGTATGTGTACGCGCAAGCGTGTGTGTGCGCATGTGTGTGGGTGCGCGCGTGCACATGCGCACACGCATGTGTCTGTCTGTGTTCTATATGAGGCTGTCAGCTGGATGCCCTTGTGTGCATATGTGTGTGCGATGCGCACACACATGTGTCTGCCTGTCTGTCTGTGTTCTATATGAGGCTGTCAGCTGGACGCCCTTGAGGAACACTCACACAGTGACTCACAACTGTCCATTACTCCAGTTCCAGGGGTCAGTTGCCCTCTTCTGACCTGCACAGTCACATACTTGATACACATAACATACATGTAGGCAGAACAGTCACACATATGAAATAATGCATTGATCTTAACAAAAGTGAGGTTGTGTTATTTCCTGGCTCTTTAGTGTTGAGTACAGATGTATTGAGAATGTCTTTTCAAGTCATAAAACATTCTCCCACAGCCTTCCTTTGGTATCTCTTTGTACAGATCTTTCATAATTCCTTTAAGCCCACATCTGATACAATTTTGAGACATTACAGAGTAAGACAGTTCTAAAATGATGAGACCGAGTTTTAAAAGGAACCTGTCAGGAGTTTATAATCGCCTTGTTTAATCTTGAATGAGTGACCTTGCCCGAGTGCCTGGAAGTTATGAAGTCGCCATCTGTCATTATGTTTCATCCTCTTCTGTCTTCCACACACTGTCGGTTCTCAGGGCCATTCTAAATTAAGGACTGACTCTCAGGTTGTTTTTAGTGTGGTAGTTAATCTATATAAAAATAGGTTCCACATTAGTCTATTTGTAGACGTTATATGTATTTGGGATCTGGCAGTTCTTGTATCTGGTTTTATTGAATCCTAGTATTGTTTTGGCGTGTCAGTTTTGAACACTTGTTTTCATTGTGCCCAGGCACGGGCACACACCCATCCATGGCAGTGTGAATGAGAAGCTCGGAGGACAGTTTAAGGGTGTCGGTTCTCTCCTTCCACCATGTGGATCCCAGGGACTGGAACTCAGGTTGCCAGGCTTGGAGGCAAGTGCCTGTGCCCACTGAGCCATCCTACTGGCCCCTTGATTGGACATTATAAAGTCTCTTCAGAGAAAGAGAATCTCTAGATACTAGAATGGCTATAGATGTTGAAATTGGAGGGAACAGATATGGAATCTCTTTTACTCTGGAAAAGACAGCAGTAGATGCACTTCTAAACCTGGTTCTCGGCTCCAATGTTACCACCATCATTACTTTCTTTCATATCTCATAAGATAATTGGTCTTGGGGAAGGGGTTGTGTGACACTAATGGGAGTCTCTATGTGAATGCCAAACCTCTTAGAGAATGCAGTCACCTTCCTGGCCCTGTGCTACTTATATGGCTCCTGCGGTCTAACCATTTTTTTTTAATTAAATGGTGGAAAAGCAGAGAAATGAGCTCAGTGTGTGACTGTAAACTTTGATGACGCTGCCCCCGACTCTTCCTGACAGTGGCATGAGTAGTCCTTTTATATTGTGAACCCTCTGCTGTGTGGAAATTTCCTTTTCAGTTGAGCCAGGTGTGTTTTTACATCAAATTAGCCTTGTTCCCTTTTAAATGTATGCAGGGTGGCCTCTAATTCAGTGGGAATTTAAATTAATCCAAGAATAGGTACATAATTTTTCTGTGGGCATTATGTCAATATCTTCTAAATTATGTGGCAAAATGAATTACCTACTTTGCAGAGTAGAAAAATGACATTTCAGCCTGTGCCTGTGCATCTTGGCAGCCCGCATAGCTCTGTGTTAGGTGTTCAGGCCCCTGGCTCACATCTGGACTACTGAGGATCCATGAATTGAGCATTAACGAGTCTGACTAAAGCAAGCTTTCTCCAAGAAGAGACATTATTTGGGAATTCCATTTTGAAACTAGGAGGGTTTTTATGTTTGTTTGAATTGTATATGAGGCATCACGCATGTGTGTTTACATGTTTCCGTGTGTTTGCTCATGCCAGTGGACAAGTGTGTGTAGAGGGAAGACGTTAAACACTTATTTATTAAATCAAGGTCTCTCACTTGAACCTTGAACTTGCTGATTCAGCTAGCCTAGATAACCAGCAAGTCCTGTCCTGGCTTCCAAGTACTGAGATTATACATGGGCCACCTGTAGGTGCCAGGGTCCCAATAACAGTCATCACATTTTCCTCACTGCTACACATCACTTTTCTCACTGAGCTGTCTCCCCAGCCCTCAAGGACTCTTTCTGAGGGCTTTCTAGAACTGGGATTCAGAAAACTACATGCATGGTCCCTGGGTTTGAGCAGCCAAGGGATTAAGAAAACAATTTTAAGTAGTTAAAAAGGCCAGAAGAATGTTGAATACAATGAAGAATAAACCTCAATCTAGTTGGGATACCACTTCATTAAAGTGGCATTTTGTTGTTAAAATGGGCTCTGTGTTTAAAATATATGGGTATGGGAGACTATGGTTGAAGCTTTTGTTTTTGTTTGTTGGACAAGTTTTTTTAAATGCCTATTTGGGGACTGTTGGAGTGTGTAGACCAGTTTATAGAGCTTGCTTAGCATGCATGGAGGTGCTCTGAGTTTGATCCCCAATATACATGATGGTGGTGGTGTACCCCTGTAATTTCAGCATTCTGAAGGCAGAGGCAGGAGGATTAGAAGTTCAAGGTCATCCTTGGCTGCACAGGGAGTTTGAAGTCAGCTGGGCTAGATGAGACCGGGCCACAATACTCATTTGCCACTTATAGATATCCTTAAGAAGGGACAAGATGCAATATATTTCCAAAATATCTATCCTAAGGATTTTTGTAATTTCTTTTAGTTTATTTAAAAAATCAGCTACAGTTATTTTATACTTCTGTTTGAGCTGGTTTACATTCCCTCTCATTATAACAATATTATGACAGGAATGTAGCTTCTATTGAGACCCAACTAGAATGGTAACAGATTGTTAAAAATGACCACTGCAACACCATTCTGCCCCAGCAAACCCAGGGTTACAAAAACAGAAATCCATCCTTCTGACCACACCCCATTTGGTGTTTTTATTTGGAGACTCTAGTCTGTCCCCTGTCTGTCTGACTATAGATTACTGGCAGATTGATTGCATTGGGCACCGGGTGGGGGGGGCTGGTTAAGGTGGGCGGGGCCAGAGAAGAACTCCACACAGAACCACTTCCCTGCAGGAGATGAATGGAAGGTGAGTCTCCCTAGCTTCCTTCTGTGTGCCTGGAGCCTCACAGTGCTTGCTGCCAGCTCTTGTTATATGTACCGCATTCTTAAAATTAATTTTGTTCTTGCTTTCCACATGGGCCTGATGGTGGTGAGAAGAATATTTTTCAAAATCACCAATCTGCGGGGTAAATCAGTGTTTAGGATTTTAATTGCATGAGCAACAAATTCTCATATCACATTAACAAATGACTGCTTACAAGCTGGTCATTGTTGTTGGGATGCCGGATGGCTTAAGCCTATAGTGCTTTTCAAATGGAAAAGTCTATTTTAAAAAAATCTGTGCAGGAACCATAAAACTTAGACACGTCTTAGGCTTATCAAAAACCCCAACTTGGGAGGAATTAGGGAATGTGTCATTTGATATCCTACTTTCAGAATGTCTAAGAAACCACAGCTCTGGCTTAACCTGGAGAATTGCAGAGTTATGTATCTTTAGCAGTGAAATGCGTATTTAATTCCATACATGGTGTATTGAGCCACTTATAAAATGCAGATAAGCTCAGATTTTCATTTTAGGAATCAGTTCTACCTAGCTCATTCTTTATGCATTAAACATTTTCCTAATACAACCTGCCATGGACTGCCCACGCTGGACCAGTGTGACTTAGCCTTCTCAGAATGAGGTGTCATATATATCTCCAGTATTGAGGACAGGACTGGGACTAAGATTAAGTGAGAGAACAAAATTCAAAACTCTGGGAGACACTCACTCATAGGTCCCCACATGTACCTTAAGGGTTAGTGATTCTGAACTGTGGCACGCGGGGCTGCTTCTCTGGCCCCTTCTAATTCTGGCCTTCCTTGAGTTCCTTTAAGGTACTTTGTTAAAAAAACCAAAACAACAACAATAACAAAACCACATAAAACACTGGGTCAGATCTTTAGTTTACAGAAGCTAGGGTTTGGAGCAGGAGTATTCTCAGAAAATATAAGAATTAGGACCCTCTGAGGCCCAACAGGGCAAAAGTAAGTCAGCTAGCCTCAGTTAATGACCACCTGGGATAGTAGCTTTCAAAAAGAAACAACAACAAAAAAAAACCCTACTCAGTTAACCAACACAAGAGCAAGTAGGCCAGCCAGACCACAACATCTCTAGCCTGGGCCAGCCATTATGTAACTGCTACCAGGTGTCACGCTAGAAGGCTTGGATCTTAGAGAACACTTGTCACTGAAGCAAAGAATAATTGATGGTGCGTGTTTGAGCTGTTCCAGTTTTTTAATTAAAAAGGTTTTATACATTCATTTTTGGCTCCATGCTCACTGTATGATGAAAAAGGTTAGAAGAGAAAAGTAGAAACAATCCATAACCCTGATAGCATTGAGGAATTCTTTCTCTATGGTGCCAACCCAAGAAAAGCCCATCTTAGGACATGATGGATCCAAGTGGCAAAAAGAGGTGCAGTCAATGAACTTGAGATGTTCGGATCCCGCTATCTCTACCTCCTCTTTGTGGACTTCCCTCCTCACTTGTTAGTGCCAGATTTTTAAACTTCATGTGTGTAGGCATGCATGTAGTTTTCCTGTCTGTTGCTTCTATGTCTTGAGAATAAGGGTACTAGTTCTCCTGGTCAGAAAAGCCACAGTTTGACTATTCTCCCCACTTATCTCCTTGTGACTAGTTCCCTTGGATGGTCCCATATTCATTCACCAGCTCTTATTGGGTGTCTGCTGCCACCAGACCTACACCATTAGTATGACATGCAGCTCTTGCCATCGAGAGTCTGATGGAGGAGGCAAAGCATGAGCTTGAATAACAAAGTCGGGTGCTCCTTAGGGCCCCAGGATCAAGGGTAGAGACCAACCAACTTGACTTGGGAGAAGTATGGGGTTCCTTAGAAGAGGCGGTGACTTCTTGAGCTGAGTCCAGAGAGACCCTCCATATGGCTACTGTAGTCTCCAGCAAAACAGCATTCTCCTTAGAGTTCACTGTTGTTTTGTGTCCTATTTTTCAGCCTGACCCTACAGTTGCCCATGATAATTAAATGAAACTTGCCAGATGGATGCTTTTGTAAGACGATGGCTCGCCTTCTTGCTCTATTTGTGAAAGCTGGCATTAGATCCAAATTCTCAAGGGTGCCTCTACCTTGAGGATGGCTTTGAAGGGTAGTGGCTCTTTTTGTGGTGTTTGCCAAATGGCCTGCCATCAGCAGGAACAGGTTGAGTGACAGGTGGGTGTGTCATGCGTGTGGACACCGATCCCTGCCAACCCATCTTGCCTCCAAGGAGGTGGTGTGCTGAGCGGTGACTCTCAGAGATGTCATTCAACATTGCTACTTGCCTTTGGGAAAATGAAGTCCTTCAGCTTCTGATCCGCCAGTCTTTTCTGTCTCTCATCTATTGTTCTTATTAGTTCTTTGCCTGTGATGATGTTGAAATTCCAGTGTGTCTGGTTAAAATATGCATGTATACACACACACACACACACACACACACACACACACACAGTCGTAAAGCAGCAATTTTCAGAGATTTTATTAAAGGGAGAATGAAGAATGGTAAATATTGTCCACTTAATCTGTAGCCAACTTGCTTAATTGGGGAGCATAGTATTCCAATAGAAAGCAACCAAATCAATAATAATAATAATGATAGCAATATAATAATAATAAATGCATCATTACCCATCTGCGGGTCATTCTTGGTTCTTTAAAAGAGGTTTATGACATTTGCATATGTGTGTTGGGGGGCAGTATGTGCCACAGCGTGCTTGTGAAGTTAAGATTGTTAGTACTACAGCATGCTTGTGAAGTTAAGACTGTGAGTACTACAGCATGCTTGTGAAGGTAAGACTGTGAGTACCACAGCGTGCTTGTGAAGGTAAGACTGTGAGTACCACAGCGTGCTTGTGAAGGTAAGACTGTGAGTACCACAGCGTGCTTGTGAAGGTAAGACTGTGAGTACCACAGCGTGCTTGTGAAGTTAAGACTGTGAGTACCACAGCATGCTTGTGAAGTTAAGACTGTGAGTACCATAGCGTGCTTGTGAAGTTAAGACTTTGAGTACCACAGCATGTGCATGGAGGTCAGTGGGAGTCCTTCCTTGCACTGCGTGGGTCCCAGGAACCAAGCTCAGATAGTCAGGGTCGGTGGCAATCTTCTTGACTTGCTGGGACATCACAAGAGCCTTCATTTTAGTTCTTTGCATGCTCCATCATGTTTACTCAACACCCTGCAAGATAGTCACCATTATTCCCCTTCTATAAATGAAGAAATCGGTTCAGAGGGGGATTCAGAAGCTTAATCAGTTTGCACTGTCCACTACATTCCTGCCTGGCTGGTTCTTATGGCCTGGGAATGTCTCCAGTGGTGCAGGTGACCATCTCTACCTGCATGGCGTTGACTGTTAACTGGTTCACCCACAAAGGGCTGGGAGCCTTCGAGTATGTTGCTATCAGGGCTGTGCAGTACAAGTTCATCTTCCTTTCACTCGAAAAATGATTTCAAGAATTTGAAATTGTTGAATATCAATTGATTATTGTAGTTACACAGGACTGTTAAATTAGTCTTCCTGCTGGTATAATTTATGTTTTTGCTGATTACTCTCAGGCTGTAGATAATATGTATGAACAAAACTCTGTGGCTGGTTCTTGTTTTCTGTCCCAAGTTTTATATGAAATGAAGGTTTAGACGCTCATACTGTCATTCACTATCAAGTTTTAGCTTTCCTGTAAGTATAGCAATCCAACTCTTATCAGCACCACCTTTTGCACTTCCTTAAAAGAGAACATAGCTTCTGTTTTTCTGCTACACTCCTGATGTCAGCCATTCCAGTGCTCATAATTTAACATGACATGTCTGGGCAGGTAGAGTGACTTGAACTCCTATTGTCAAGGAGTCTAAGTTGAGAATGCTGATTTTTGACCTGAAGCCGAAACCAACCAGGTTGGTCTTGGCAGCCTGTGCTATGTAGAGTTCCTCGGCATAGGCCTGTGCTATGTAGAGTTCCTCGGCATAGGCCTTCAGGTGGATGGGGAGGGTCCATGCAGGGCTGGACAGCATACCCACTGAGCCCTCCAACCACCTTTGAATGTCTCCCATCCCTGGTTTGGGTGAGCAGCAAGTCAGGTTCCTCAGTGGCCTCTGGAAGGATCTAGGGATGGGATAAGAAAGAATGAGACAAATATCAGGGTTATTTAGAAGACTGACACAGCTATCTCTCTTCCTGCAGCAAAGCCAGAGATCCTGACGTCTGAGAGGCTCACAAATGGCATGCTCCAGTGTGTGGCAGTGGGATTCCCAGAGCCCACAATAGATTGGTATTTCTGTACGGGAGCAGAGCAAAGGTGAGACGATTATTTTTGGCACTGCTTAAAATTCAGAAGGGAAGGGCTATAATTCAGTTGCATTTCAAATGTGTTTTCAGACTTACTATTTATTTTTTTAGAATAAAAAGCTGTGTTTTGATAATTTCTTTTTCTCCTATATCTTTGTGGCTTTTTAAGAAGGGATAATGGCTATATTTCTCCTAGTCGACATTAATTTTGTTTGCTGAAAAATGATTACTGAGTGCCTTCTCTATTTTGGTAGTTATCTTTTTGGGTTTATCATGCAATTTCTAGCCTGCAGGTAGATAAAGCAATTTCCCAGGACAGAGTAATTAGATTTCCATTCTATACACAGGAGGTAACGTGTGTGGGAAATGTGGCTGCAGTTATCATGAAAAAAATTACCTCAGAAGTTAATTGCCAAGTAACCAAAAAGTAATGATCGCACAATTACAACATACATATGGCGTTTGTGAGCAATGGGTTTGAAAAAGTGTTTCTCCTTGATTGGGTGCCCAGCCCCTGAAACAAGGAACATCTGCCATTGTGTGGCTTTCCCTCGACGTCCACACTTAAGCCTTAAATTGTCCTCTCGAGTTACCTGAAGATGAAAACGGGGTCAGTGTGCCATTTTTACACATCAAACACCCTGTTATACTCCAGCTTCAAAAGCTTAGTTGGGTCTCATGAATAATCAGAATGGCGGTGGAAATTTTCTTTTTCACGGAAGACGTTTTATGACAACACGTTAGGACTAGCCATGTTGGCTTGTTGTTTTGGTGTGGGTTTCACCAGAATGTTTTGTTTGGGGAGGGGTTGCATAAAACCTCTGAACATTGTACTTTCCATGACATGGCCTGAGTAGATATCTTGTGCTCAACAAAATGTTTACATGGAAGTTAGCTGTGTGAGGAACGTGCTCTAGCATACACCATGCTCAGCTGTATCCCTGTCTCTGCCTGGGTGTATCTGAATTCTAGTGGGTGGAGAGAGACAAGATGGGCAATGGATTGATTTAGAAGGCAATGGAAAAGGTGTTCAGGGGCTGTTTCCTGAAGATCCGTACAGCCAGAGTGGTCATCGCACATGTGGCATGGGCTCCCATCTCTGGACCTCACTTTCTGAGTCCTTCTTGCTTTCATGCTTGTTGATTTTCTGCAATTTCCTTTTCTATACACTTTATCTTCAACCGTCACACACCCTTTCCAGATTTGTTTCTAAGAGTCTGTGGTACTGTGGGGTTTAATGCCAGAAGCCATTTGAGTCCATTCCTTTCAGCCAACCTTGAGATGGTACAGCCATCTAACAGTACAGTTAATAGGAAAACCTAACAGTACAGTTAGTGGAACCTGGCAAAAGTCACCAGGTCGGGCACTTGGAGCCAGGACACAGGTCCATGTCTGACCTCTAAACCATCACTCCCTCTTTCTCGTTCCCCACAGTACTTTCCTCATTCATAGGGCCCCAAGGGGCTCATTCTCCTTGGGCCATCCTGACCTGATGGCTGGCAAAGGGAGTTTTTATTGAGCCTGAGTTTCCAGTCATACACGTGTGCCAGATCAAAGTGTCACATGCCTTCACTTGGTTTCGTGGTGTAAGCCCACACTGTCATTCTCTTGTAGGTGTACCGTTTCTGTCCCACCAGTGGATGTACAGATCCAGAACGCTTCCGTGTCTCCATTTGGAAGACTGGTGGTTCAGAGTTCCATAGACTCCAGTGTCTTCCGGCACAATGGCACAGTGGAGTGTAAGGCCTACAACAATGTGGGCAAGAGTTCTGCCTTCTTTAACTTTGCATTTAAAGGTAACAACAAAGGTATATTTCCTTTTGATCCAATTTAAGGGGATATTTAGGCTCTGTGTACCATACCATGATCTTAACTCCATTCCAATATTGGCCATACCATTTCTGGTTAATGCCTACATCCCACTGGTCTGTCATCAATCTCACAGACGCATTCCATGCTAGTCTGCTGATTAAGTTATGCTTGTATCAATGCAATCCTAACTGTTTTGCTTTCCTTGTTGTCTTTGTGTTGTTATGAGCTTCTCGACAAGTTACATGTGTGCAGTTATAGTTGAGAAGGGGAACCAACCTTTGTTCTGCACAAGTATAATTAGGACACTTTAAAAAGTTTAAATTCACTGGATGTGGTGGCATACAACCTTTAAGCTCAACACTCGGGAGGCCTGTGGATCTCCATGAGTTTGAGGCCAGCCTGGTCTGTAGAGCGAGTTCCAGGACAGCCAGGGTTAGCCAGAGAAACTCTGTTTCGAAAAACATAAATAAAAACAAATAAATTCTATCTATGATTTTAGACATTTTGTTAAGTATCTGTATCAAAATATTAACAGTATCCTTTATCTGATCTTGTCAGCCAGTAGTTTTTCCCCAATTTTATTTGTGTGTGTGCATATATATGTGTGCCCATCTGCACTGTCAGAATCGTACAGATCATATGCATGCTGCTTGAACAGCTTTCTGTGAGCTACACTCCTTGTCCAGCCAGTCCTTTAGGCTGTACTTCCTGAGTGACTAGTAGGCCACATGACCCTTGAAGGCACTGATGATTGGGCACATATGAGACAAGGAACCTGAGTTTTCTTTTAGTGCCCAGTTTCTGTGGTGTCCAGCATTGGCCATAGGGCTCACGCCAAAAAGCCGCATGTCCTCAGCGTTTGGACAAGGAGAGGCAGAGTCCTAACACTGCTCTCTGTATTGTTACTTTTCCCAGACAGAGCGTTGAAAAGGACACTTTGCAAATGCCTTTCCTCTTTGTTGAGTGTAGAAAACATAGGAGAGCAGGAAGAAGAAAACGCAAAGCTCCCAGAAAGGAAGTCCGTTCAGATGTTGCTTTTCACTGAAGCAGCATAGCATTGTGTGTGTGCTCCCGAAAGTTCATTTTCTTTGTAATCTGGTTCTAACTTACATCTTTGGAGAGGCCCGCGCGTCTAGTGAGGTGGGGGGGGTGCAGTGTCAGTGCACTTAGCCAGGTTCCATCCCTAGCACATAATAAAATTAATAGTAATAGTCGTGCTAAATGAGAAAGAGAGGAAGGGATGATTGTGCTTGGATACCAAGAGTAAGATGTGTTCCCTGCATGCTCCATGAGAGAAGTCCCGTTTGGGGCAGGTGGTGGTAGCCAGGCTGCTGCCCTGCCAAGGGCTCCCAGTCACAATTCTCTTCTCTTGCAGAGCAAATCCAGCCCCACACGCTGTTCACACCGCTGCTTGTTGGCTTTGTGGCCACAGCTGGTATAATGGGCATCATTGTGATGGTTCTTGCCTACAAATATTTACAGGTGACCGTTGCTTTGCTCTCTCACTCCCCGTCCCCCCCCCCATGCCGCAAGGACCCGGGCATTGATTGTTAAACGGTGACACGTCTTTTCCTTTCTCCTCCAGAAACCCATGTATGAAGTACAATGGAAGGTTGTCGAGGAGATAAATGGAAACAATTATGTTTACATAGACCCGACACAACTTCCTTATGATCACAAATGGGAGTTTCCCAGAAATAGGCTGAGTTTTGGTCAGTATGAAGCTGGGGCTTTCCGCGTAGCTCTGTGTGTGTGTGTGTGTGTGTGTGTGTGTGTGTGTGTGTGTGTGTGTGTGTGTGCGCGCACGTGTGTGTACACATAACAATGATTTTAAGGAACCTGCAGCAGCTTCCTTCGTCTTGTTTCACCTGAAACAAGAAGTGTCTTCTGTCAAACAGTGCAGAAGTTGGCTGGGTTAGCAAAAGAAGACTATGGGGAAGTGTCTCCCGACACATTCGCCTTGAATTGCCTTGTTGATTTTGGAACCCTCACAATTGTCCACCCGTCCTCCCGCTGACCTTGTCTTCCTTCCTAAAGGGAAGACGCTGGGTGCCGGTGCCTTCGGGAAGGTTGTTGAGGCCACTGCATACGGCTTGATTAAGTCAGATGCTGCCATGACGGTCGCGGTGAAGATGCTCAAACGTAAGTGTCCAGAGTGTCCACTACCTGCCGCCACCACCAGTGTGGCCTCGTGGGTTTGTTTTTCTTTTCATCCTTTTTGCTAAAATACAGTGTGTTCCATTTCAGCAAGTGCCCATTTAACGGAAAGAGAGGCCCTCATGTCAGAACTGAAGGTCCTGAGCTACCTGGGCAATCACATGAATATCGTGAATCTCCTTGGAGCCTGCACTGTGGGAGGTGAGTCTTGGGACCACAGTGCCTGTTGCTGCTGTTGGGCCATCAAAATATGATTTGGACAGTGCTTAATTAGAAGCTGATTGGAGTTGTTGTTGTTTTTCTAGCATTTTGCTCTGTTTTGCTTTCCTCAGCGTTCCTGAGAATGTAGGATTTTTGTTTTTTATTTATTTCTGTGTGTTGGGAGATTCCTGTCCTCTTGTTATTTTGAGACACAGGCTGTGTTGTCACGCTGTGTTGTAGCGCATTGGAATTACTCCCCACAAGCGTGTTTTGGTGACCATTACCTCCCATCCCCCTCCCTCTCGACAGTCCTAAGGACCTCTATCCAGCTCTCTGCAGATCAACATTTTAACTCCCGCAAGTGTGTGAGAACACACCACAGGATGTTTCTTTGTGTAGAGCCATTCACCCCTTCCTTCGCATTATACATTGCATGCATGTATTGAATTATAATACCCTCCCCCTTAAACAGGTACAGGGATGTAGCTTTTGGTTGTGTCATCCCAAGGGTTAGGGGGACATCCAGGATATATGCAACTTACTCTTGCACCACATCACTATGGGCTCTTGGCTGGCTTGGCTCACTCAGAAGACTTTCCTGGTCTTAAAGCTTTAGATATTGCTGGGTCATAATTAATCACTCAGGAGTTAATGTTCATTTGCTTCTATAGCAGAAAGTAGCCCCAAGCTTCCCACTTCTCAAATGTACACCAAATACAGCAAGCGCTTCACTTCGCTAAAAAAGAAGCTTTCAGTTTGAACCCTTAGTCAGTGCTCCCATCAAGGGTGTCTTGATGTTTGCAGGAGGCATTTCGTTCTAAAGGAACAAAGGTGTGTAGATTGAGCTGTTGCTGTCTCTCCAGAGAGGGCCACGAGACAGTAGACAGGTTTTAGACAGTGTCTCAAAACAGCCCCCCTAGCTGGTGCTTCATCAGGCCATGAATTGTTCATGAGGCAGTTTCTACCCACGGCAATTAGTTGCCTGTTAACTTGGAACTGTGCTTTTAAGCATTCAGAGCACCAGCTCTCTTTTCAACTAGTAATGTCAGCAAAACGGGTCGTTTCAGGTTCTTCGCCCACTTCCAGACTGGGCTTAGCTGACTGTTCCATGTGGTTGATTCCCTACTAGGAGACAGTTCGGGCTCTTCATTTTCATAATAACGTTACAGCAAGGACTCAGAAACCTGCCGAACACAGAAGTGCATCAAAGGGTCCCTGTAGGAAGCTTGATCATGGTAGAACCTTTGAAAGCACTCACTTGTGGCTGCAAAGCCAGCAGTCATTTCAGGCTCCTAATGTTCATGTCACTTAGACATCCAGGTAGAAAGGGGGGCTGGCTTGTTTTATTTCACTCAGCACAATGCTGCTTCCCTTGATAAGTGATGTTAATAGAAACATGTTGGGACTAAGAAGGCTTAGCCACTGAAGCAGAATGTTAATAGCCACAATCACCCTTGGGTATTTCTACAGGAGGCAGGATTATCTATAGTGTATCTTGTATCTTCCTAACATTTTATTATGTCCTCACAGGGCCCACCCTGGTCATTACAGAATATTGTTGCTATGGTGATCTCTTGAATTTTTTGAGAAGAAAACGTGATTCATTTATTTTCTCGAAGCAAGAAGATCAGGCAGAAGCGGCACTTTATAAGAACCTCCTGCATTCAAAGGAGACTTCCTGGTAAGGCTGATTTACATAAATAGTCAGCTGTTGACAGGCAGTTTGTGGGGTCATAAGGGTTTGCAATCAAGGCTGATTCTTTAAAGAAATGAACTGAGGTACTCTGAGGTGTGAAATCAGATTATTAAATTATTTAAATGTGATTCACTATTTCAAAAGTTTAGATAGTACCCTTGAAGATCCAAATTGAGATTGTTGCTGATTTCTTTTAATGCGTGTTTCTGTTCTTCCTAAGCCCTGGTTCTGTGGAACCAAATGTGTTTCCTACCTGTTTCTTTTCCATTCTTGTGTTTCCATGTATGCTCTTGAGCTTGGGCCTGTAGGCATCTTCATAGTGGAATTATTTATCAGGAAGAGGCTAAATGCTGTCATGAGGTCATAGTTAAGTCTTGGGGACCAAGCGGAGTGGCTAAGAACACTGAGCATATTTTCATACGTGTAGACTTCTTTCATCAGCATTGTTTGCGTGTCCCTGTCAAGCCCCTTCACTTTATTGTGTTATAAAGACATCACTATTAAAGGACAATGTTTGAATTCTGTACCTCTTTGACACTGTTCTTGAAGGATGATGATGCAAAGAATGATGTATATGCAGCATCAAGTTCCTTGGAGAAAAACTAGTTTGATGTACAAACATAATAGAAATCTCTGCCTTGGCTTGTGTCTCCTTTCTGCTCAAATGTGGTTGAGATCCACCATGGAAAAAGCCTCCCAAGATCTTCCAGGCCCAGTGGAAATCATATTTGCTCTGTAGCCCTCATATTTTATACCGCTGCAGTTGTGTGGGAGATCTTACCCCTTTTTATGTTTACTCTAAGTCCTGGGTTAGAATCCCACCAGAAGCTAAAATAATGAAATTCCATAGGAACTGTACTCCGTTTTTAGATGGCAGGATTTTGTCCTCTGAAGTCTTTAATTCCAGACTTTTAAAGGACACCCCCGGTAAATGCTGATGGACAATTACCTTGTAAAACCTTTTCTTGCCACTAAAGTGCCAAGTAAAGCCATGTAGTTTCATTTTAGTCCTGTAAACTTGAGTCCTTTAACATGGTAGTAAAATGCCACAAAACCCGCCTTTTGATAGTTTTTCTTGAACACAAACTCTTCATAAAGAGGCAGGAGCCACTTTGCCTGAAGTCTGGAGCCTGGGCCCTGCATGTGGGTTTTTAACTTTCTGAGATAAGAATGACTTGAATTGTTCTGTCCTGTGTGATGTTCTTTGCGCTTTGGGATCCCATATGGGTTTGGAGCCACCAGCACGCTCTGAAGGAGGTTGTTGTCATGGTGTTTCTATGCTAATCAGAGGCAGGAAGTACTAGAAATCTTGAAGAGTCTCCAGCCAAATGTTGCAGATTCAAGAGGTCCAGATGGTCTAGAAAACCATCCAAATTATTGGTGTTTATCTGAACCAAACTTGGTTTTTTAAAACCTTCTTCCCTTAGTCGCTGTATGCTTAACCATCTCCCCCCTCACATGTCTTGGAAGTATTTTGTTAACTTCCCACTTGTCTGAGTAAGGGCTAATTTAGAGTCTGAAGTAATGTGAGGTAACAGTTTTTGGCTCTTTAACCCCCATTAAATCCACTATAGCTGGAGATGGGACTCCTCTAACCTGATCCCCACAAAAAAAGATGCTCCTGAGGATTGGACCTTAAGTGTGAATGGTAAAATCAGACCTTGATGTTGAATGGTAAATACTCATCTCTCCCAGAACCTAGTTTTGAAACTCTTCATTCAATGGTTGCGTTACTTGTCTTGACATAAAGCCAGTCTACTGTATGTCATAGTGGGTGAACTGTAGCCTGGCCGGTCATTGCCAGTGCTGTGTCCCCTTTCCAGTTCTGTTTAGTTCTGACTTAGGTGTTTCCTCTCTCCAGCAGTGACAGTACAAATGAGTACATGGACATGAAGCCTGGAGTTTCCTATGTTGTACCAACCAAGGCAGACAAAAGAAGATCCGCAAGAATAGGTGGGAACAACCCGGCAAGCAGGGGCTGCAGTCAAACCCTGTTCCTTATTTTCATCTTGTCTCAGGGACAGGGTCTGGAGGTCACGTGCTGAGTTTGAAGAAATGTGGGGCAAGGATTTTGCCTCTTTTCCACTAACTGCAATGGCTACATCATTCCTAGAAAGAACCTACTGTGGCCTAGAAAGAACCTACTGTGGCCAAGCAAGTGGTCAGTGGCAGTTAGGGCTCGCAAGTAGATGTTTCCAGCAAATGCATGTGTTTATATCTAATGTCTTACTGTGATAGGTGTGAGATTTTGAAAACGGAGCCCCCTTTGTCCTAAGGATTCTGAAACCCTATCAGGGATTATTGGATAGCTCTGGTGACTTTGTGATACTGGTGCTGTGACTGCTTCTGTCTTCTCTCCACCTCTGAGGTTTGTATTGCTAAGAAGTCCTGTCTTCCTAATAGACTCGTATATAGAAAGAGATGTGACTCCTGCCATCATGGAAGATGATGAGCTGGCTCTGGACCTGGAAGATTTGTTGAGCTTCTCCTACCAAGTGGCCAAGGGCATGGCGTTCCTTGCCTCCAAGAATGTGAGTGACAGTGAGTCTTGCAAGAGGCACAGAGTCCTTTTCTTCCTCTCTCTCTCTCTCTCTCTCTCTTTCTCTCTCTCTCTCTTTCTCTCTCTCTCTCTCTCTCTCTCTTTCAATGTTTCATAGTCCTTGTTAGAATGCAGAGTGTCATTTTGAAAGTGTGGTAACCAAAAGCAGAGGAAATTTCGTTTCTTCACGTTCCAACTGCTGTCTCTTTGGAATTCCTGCTCTAATTTATAAGCTTGAAAGTGCAAACCTGTCTAAATGAGCTTCCATGAATATTCTTTTATATGCAGTGAATTCATTTCAAACTTTGGCTTTAACATGTGGGATATGCTTCTAGAAAATATAACGATAATGGTTTTTATCAGTAAATGCGGAGTCAGGAATGTGCCTCACTGTTACTAGGGCACATAGCTGGTCTCCCGTGGGGTGAACCCCTCAGATCGTACGTATCAGGTAGTAAGAGGTCAGAGAGAGCATAAACAGTTAAGGATGGTGGTGGGAAGAGACGGAAGGAACATGATTCTGGAATAAGTGTCCTCAGCAGAAAGGAATCACCCCTGAGTGAGGTCACAGCAACTGCTCTAGTAACATTTCCAGACAATTACCGAACTAAGAGATGGGTTGAAATTAAGACCCCTACTTTGTGTCCTTGGGAGATGTCAAGTTGAAGCTGTGAAATGTTTTTTTAGGAGGAGACATTCAAAGGGATGCATACGAAATGAACTTTCAGTTTAGAAATGCAATTTTCCTATTTATAATGCCTTTTCCTATGAATGAAAGCAGCCGTAGGGGGAGAAAGACGTTTATTAGAATTGGGGTGGGAAGCAATTATAGTAATTAGAGTCCTGATCGTGTGAAACACAGAATGTGAATATCATTTGCGGCATACTTCTTATTTTTGATGTACTAAATACTTTAAAACAAAAGTTTTTTTTTAAATGTAAACAGCATTGTAGTATTAAAAATAGTTTTCTCTTTGAGAACGGAAGTAAATGGCTGTCACTTTCTTTTCTACCCCAATAGTGTATTCACAGAGACTTGGCAGCCAGGAACATCCTTCTCACTCATGGTCGGATCACAAAGATTTGTGACTTTGGTCTAGCCAGAGACATCAGGAATGATTCGAATTATGTGGTTAAGGGAAACGTAAGTACCTTTCTCTGTCCTACCATTTTGGTACCCTGATATCCAGTTTTGATGCAAAATTGTTTTCTATGATTGCCATAATCCAATCCCTACCTTGCAGTGCCCAGCGTTTTAGCAAAATTTGCATGGCGTGTTGAACGTTCCTACCACTAACATTTGATAATAGAATTCTTAGTTATAATTGTGTAATTATGGGGCATGCTAAGGAAACAGAAATAGCCTTAATTTTCATTATAGCCTGAGAATGAGAATAGCCATGAATTTGATTTTGCTTTGAAGGTTACATACAGTAAGCAGTTTGTTGTTGTTGTCATTTTATTAGTTTGGTTTTTGAGATTGAACTACCATGTGAAAAAGGCTACAGACTAAGATGGTGTCAGAATTAGCTGTGTGGAATGCTGGGTCTCGTAGTCAATATAAGGCTATTAAGTAGACTCATAAATAATGGTTGGTTTGTGGAACATAGTGAATTTTTCGAAGGGCTGTATTTCACCACCAGCCTTTTCTGTAATCTCAAAACAAACTCATGCCTTAGAACACATTGCCTTCCAATTTTTATAGCAGGAGAAACTAAGGTGTACTATATTTTAGTGATTTATATCTGAGATAGCTTAGTCGGTAGGGGCCAATGGGTATGGAAGGCCATAACCTTCTAGATATATATTCTTAGGTGTCTGTTTTTCCTGGGCCCATTTGAACAGTCCATATTTATTTCTGGAGGTCAATTTTTGTATCTGTCATGATGATGCAATGCCTTGTCTTTCATCGCCATGGCTCCTCTGTTGGCAGGCTGTGCACAGCTTGGTTTTGTAAAGGTATTGCTGACTTTATATCCTGTCCCAATCATACAGTTCTGAAAAGGCTACATCAAGGTCAGATTTTTTTTTTTTCTAAAACAGGAGAATCGATGAAACCAACTTCTACCCATCCTGGCTTAGCACTTAGTAGAAGATGGAAAATGCTTTACTATGTTATATTTTAGGCTCTGAATATTGATATTCCTAGGCCCAGGCTAGCTGAGTTCTGCTTTGGTCCCATTAGCAGATGTATAACTGACAAGAGATAGTTACTCAGTACTTATAGGAGTTCATACTTGGCAGAGGTCTCAGAACAGAGTCAGGCCCATTCTTATTCTACTTTGTGGTTTTGAATTCCAAACCATCAGGATAGAGCTTGTGCCCCAGCGTCTCCCTAGGTAATTCTGTGGTTGACAGGTCAAGTCAGTTGAACTAACCAATTATTTGAGAAAGTTTAAAACACAAAAATGTACATGACATGGTGCTGCATGGAAGTTTAAGTGTAGTCATTGTGAAGTCTCTTTGCTCCCTGAAAATTCTTTCAGTTCTTGTGAATTCTTAATTATTTTCCCACCCTGGGCTCTGAGTCCAGGATAGCCTATGGGCCCCTTGTCAGAATACCATTTCAAATGAGTGGAATACTTAGATTTAACCAAGGAAAGCAGATATGGTGAATAATAATTTTCAGATTTTGAAAAGAGAACTTATGGTAGACGGCATACCCACTTCTTTATTGCATGAAGTAACACATCATAAAAACTATTCTAATTTCAAAGTGATCGTGAATGGAAGTTTTGTTTTGCGATTCCTGTAAACAATGAGATCAGACATGAAGGTGTCTGGTGACTACAGAGGACAAGTTATGAATCATTTTTACTACTTTTATAGGTTTAGAAAATGCTAGACTTCACTTAGAAGTTAATTTTTTAGATACCTAGTCCCCTTGGATTCAAGACACTAATTCATCCTAGGTTAACAGTTCAGAATTGCAGCATAATATCTGGAGCTAAAAAGTAAATGGTTTTATAGTTTGTATGTGTGTCATTTCCTACCCCAACCCCACACAACAATAACTTAACCCTAGAAGAGGCTCTCTCCCTAGTGTTCAGCTCTAAACTGATTTTAGATGATTGATTTAGCTTCATGTGGCAGATTAAAATCCAGAAACCCTGACAGACTCTTAAGAGGCATGGTCATGGTAAGTTCGGTTTGACCTAGTGAAAGGCTCCTGAATGTCCCCTGGTGTAAGCACGGGATTGTCCACTTCCCACCTCAGAACAGCCACCGCTCTTTTCGGTGCTTGTTAGTCTGGGTGGATGGTAGTGAGCTGGACACTGTTAGGCATTTTTACCTGCATTACCTCATTTAGCATCCCGTGAAACAACCCCTGGTATCTGAGGGGTTATTTTTGTTTTTCAAGGTGAGGTGAATCTGAGGCTGGCTTATCTGTATTTGGGTAACTTCTCCAGTAGGTGAGTGAGGGGTAGTACAGATTGCAGATGGCAGAAGCCCAAGAGCCACAAACGGGGAAGGGAATCGAGGCCCAGGGTTGGCAGAGAAGTTCTACAACAATAAGCTCAGCACCAAATCCTTCTACATGTCTGTTTTGTCATTCATGTGCATAGCCCTCCTCATCCTGGTCAAAGATGACCAGACAGATAACTAGCAATCATGTCTATGAGGCAGATGCATGACGGGGTGCCACAGGAAAGAATGGGGACCCAAGTGCATAAACGCTACAGCATCTTAAGTTGTTTTTCCTCATGCCACTGCATGAAAACTGGATCTTAGCTGCTAAAACTAAGTGGTCTGGCTATAGCTAGCTATAGAGGAAGCTTGGAAATGTAGTTCAAATTGGGAGAGGTCATATGTTTTGTTGACGAAGAGGGGGAGTGAAACAGAAAGTGCCTTCATTGTCAGAGGCTTCTGCTGGGAGGAAGGTTAGAACCCATGGACTTCTGTGTCTAGTCTGCTATACTGACTCAACACTATTAGAACCACAAGTCATAAGTGGAAGGTGACTGGGGGGGGGTCATGAAGTTTCAAGGTCCTAGGTGGCATTCTTCTCTACTTTCCAGCCAGATTTGCACCAGCAGGACAGTTTTCCATTTTGTCATTTGAGTCTGGTCTCCTGTGTTTCCTCCTAGGCCCGACTGCCTGTGAAGTGGATGGCACCAGAAAGCATTTTCAACTGCGTGTACACATTTGAGAGTGACGTCTGGTCCTATGGGATTTTCCTGTGGGAGCTGTTCTCTTTAGGTAAAACATTCCTTGCCAAAGATTGCCTCATTGGCCAATGGTTTCTGGAGGTTTCCTTTGTATTCTACTCACTGGTGATTGATGCTGATTTGCGCCCTGTCTGTGCTCTAGGAAGCAGCCCCTACCCAGGGATGCCAGTCGATTCCAAGTTTTACAAGATGATCAAGGAAGGCTTCCGGATGCTGAGTCCGGAACATGCCCCTGCAGAAATGTAAGGGCTCACAGACCTTTTCTTAGAATTTCCTTCTTAAAGGCAGAAAACCCAGATGTTGATGGCCTCTGCTAGCACAGTTTGAAATGTCACTTGATTCCTTTTGGTGGCTACTGTGGCTCAAATGTCACAGTTGTGGTTCTCTTCATAATCTCTTGTCAACCAATAGTACAGACACGTTTGACAGTACCTCACACACACAGGGTTTTATTCTGTGTATACATGTCACTTGGCACATCCCGGTGCCTAGCCCAGATTTGTTACTGAAGTTCCTGGGTGGTGGACAGCAGACGGCAGGTTAAAGGCATCAGAGAGTGATGGACGTCGGCCCCCATTTTGCAGGTATGATGTAATGAAGACTTGCTGGGATGCCGACCCCCTGAAAAGGCCGACCTTCAAGCAGGTTGTGCAGCTCATCGAGAAGCAGATCTCAGAGAGCACCAAGCATGTGAGTGGTGGGCCCAGAATGCTCCTCTTCCTCGTTCTAGGGTCATGGTCCTCAGGCTCCCAGGACAAAGACCAACCTTCCCCCATCTCCCTGGCTTGGATTATATACAGGCCTTCTTTAGAGGGTGAAACAAAACAATGGAAGGCCCGCTCTTGCTGCTCACACCCTCCCCGGCTTCCGCTTCCTTTCTAATCCAGAGAGATGTGAGATGGGGAGGCAGGCCTTGTGTTCAGATGTGTGGGATTAGATGTTATCACAAGGCTGCCCGTGCTCCCTCCCTGTCCTGGAATGTTGATCATGGGACTGTCTGGTCTCCTCACGTGGCAGGGTCATTCATCCTGCCTGGGTTGGAGGGAGTTAGAATGACAGCATGGAAGAAGGCAGCCTGTTACCACAGTCAAGTGAGCTTTAGACAGCCAGAACCAGCCAGTGGCAATGGCTTTGATGCCCACAACCGTGTAGAGGGCTGTTTGAAGTCAGGACATCCCTCCCAAGTGTTTGGAGGAGTGTGGAATGAAATAAATCCATTGTTTCCTGTTGGGCTTTTAAGGAAGAATTGGCCGTCTTTACTGGGACTAGACTTGTGCTTTAGCTACTCCTGCTCTCCTGAGCTAGGAACTATCCTTCCTAATAGCACAGCGCTGATCCTCTGGGTTAATGCTTGCTCTGCGGGGCATCAAAGCACATTTCAGGTGAAACATCGTTTTCCACCTAAGTGCTTTGATTCCTGACAAATGACCCCTGGAAGAGTCATAGGTGTCACTTCAAATTACACCAGCCATTGGGTTGTAGTTGGCGCTAGGGATCCATAAGCCTCCTTCATAGGCTAGCCAGTGCTTGTTCTTAGATGCGTCCCATGAGAGGAGAAACATTGCAAGCACTGTCCTCTTTTGGTGTAAAATGATTTCCTTGTGTTGGGAACTGAAGTGTAAATGCCATCCGGGTTTCTGCCGCTGCTTCCTGCCAAACCCTTGTCTTTCGGCACTCTGCAGCTGGGTTCGTCAGAGGCCGTGCTGCATTTGACGGTGGCCTCTTTCTCTACAGATTTACTCCAACTTAGCAAACTGCAATCCCAACCCGGAGAACCCCGTGGTGGTGGACCATTCTGTGAGGGTCAATTCCGTCGGCAGCAGCGCTTCTTCAACCCAGCCCTTGCTCGTGCACGAAGATGCCTGAGCACAAGTCACGGCCAGCAGGCTTCCCTGGCGTCTCCATCCCCATTCTTTTGGCTTCCATGATGGTTGTTTCGTTCTCCTTTGACTTGTGTCCTACTTCGGGGTAGTTGGTTCCCACATCCCCACCGCCACCCCACTGTGATCCTGTCTTTATGAGCACACTTTAGTGGCTGATGATCCCCTTTTTGCCATCAGCCACCATCCCACTGAGACGGTCCGAACTGTATGTATATATATGTTCCCATAGCAAAGTAGCTCCTACTGTAAACAGAATCCTGCTTTAGAGGGAGGGTGGGGTGAAGGTAGGTGCCCAGAGTGTTTTGCAATGCTCCTCTGAGTCTGTCTGAGAAGTATGGCCAGTAGTCCACTGGAAGAATAGAAGTCGTCCCATTTGGCCTAGAGAGCCCCCCAAGATGATGGGGAAGATGTAGCGAGACTAGAAAGTGAAACCCAAGCCCTTTGTGTGGAAAAGTAGACCATTATTAGAGCAGAGGACATGTGAAAACATCGGGGCTTAAGAAATCTAGTAGTTCATGCTGAGAAGGAGACCTAGGCTGTGAAAGGAAATGCCCCAGAAGCGTGAACAAAGATGCTTTGCTGCCACACAGGCTTTTGTACAACTGACCTGGTTTTTAAATAGAGTTGGCTGTTAGGGAGTAGAATCGGAGGCAAGGCCTCCCTAGCCAGCATTTGTATATACTCATCTATATGTAGTATGTGTTCATACACCGGAGGGGGGAACCCCACGAGCTCTAGTTTCTGTGTACAACCCTGGCATTAGGTCTGCCGTGTGTAAGAATAGATTAAGAGCCATACAGATTTGAAGGAAACAGTTAGTGCATTTTTTAAAGGAAAAATGTTGACTGCTAAGCACAATCTTTATAAAACCTCTTAGCCAGTGTACTTGCTCTGTAGATTGCCGAGAACAAGCCTCCCAGCTTCAGAGTGGCATTGCAGCCAAGGGAACTGACGCTGTTTTGAAAGGGTTACCATTTTACCCCATGATTTCTGCAGGAGTGAGGAAACAGTGCAGTCCTGGCTTGGATTCCCACATAGCAGGGAGCGAAAGTTAGATTCAGCCTTTTTTATAGGCACATCCTGGACTTCGGGCCAGTATCTATTTAAGTGTGTGTGTGTGTGTGTGTGTGTGTGTGTGTGTGTGTGTGTGTGTGTGTGTGTGTGTGTGCGTGCGCGTGCGTGCATGCATGCATGCGTGTGTATATGCGTGTGGGTGAGATGTTTTGGGGACCTCGTTGCCCTGAATCCTGGAGGTCCTCCAGTACCCAAGAAGTGACAGCTTGCTCCACCACTCCTGTCTTTCTTCTGCCCCCCTACACATCGCCCACCGTCCAGAGGAGATTACCCAAAGCCACCCCAGAGGCTTACAGTGTGGAGCGCTTAAGGATCTATTTATTTGAAATCCGCCTGCACTTCTGACACTCTTATCTGTACTCTACATACTGTACCCATTCCTTAGACCTTATATAATGCTATCATTCCAGGAAAATGTAGACTGGGACCTTGGATGTTACCTTATAGTTGCCATTCCCCCCACTCCCCATCATCACTGTCCAGTATAAACGATAAGTGTGTACATGGCAAGATTTACGCGTTGTCTTGCAGGATTCAGGTATGTTGCCTTCACGGTTTCCCCCAATTCTTTACCCCTTAGACCACAGTTAGAGACGTGTGGCCATTAACCTGGAAGTGACCATTTGCACTGGAGTTCTACACTCTCGCACCTTTCCAAAGTTGACTGATTTGGAGGCTGTGTTGTCATGTACGAGATTGTCACTGTTCGCCATACTTTGTCTGAAACATTCTTTGCATTCCTATTAACTTTGATTATAGTAAGGAAAGTAGCTGTTAATTATGGATGTCTAGGTACTTCAGGGGCGCACCATTGAGAATTTGTCTTGGATATTCTTGAAAGTTTATATTTTTATAATTTTTTTTTACATCAGATGTCAGATGTTTCTTTCAGTTGCTTGATGTTTGGAATTATTTTGTGGCTTTTTTTGTAAATATTGAAATGTAGCAATAATGTCTTTTGAATATTCCCAAGCCCCATGAGTCCCTGAAAATATTTTTTATATATACAGTAACTTTATGTGTAAATATATAAGCTGTGCAAGTTTAAACATGTTATGGTTCATGTGTTTTTTTTTCTGATATGTTGTCCAATTGTTGACAGTTCTGAAGAATTCTAATAAAAATGTAAATATATAAATCAAATATATTTTTCTGTTTTTTTCAAAGTACATCCACCCAGTCAGAAAGTTTTGTGCACGATTTGCATAAAATACATGTATGATTCACATTTCACTAGGAATTATAACTTGAAAATTCAATGAATGTTTATAAGTAATTTTAGTGTGTGCTATTTTCTTTATCCTTACAACCCAAGGTCTCTATTTAATTTGAGAAATGTAGAAAATATTTTTGATAGTTTTCCACATAGCTATGATTAACATTAGGTTGATTCATGGGAAGTGACTATTTGTTGGCAAAATAACAGTAAATAACAGCAATTTCAAGTGGTCCATGAGACGAAGAGCTTTCTGTACCATATTATCTGTTTGGAATGGGTTGTGGAGGCATAGCTCAGTTATCAGTCAGTGAAGGCACATGTACCTGAGTTCCACCCCCAGAACTAATTTTTAAAACAGGAAAAAGCCTTGGTGTGGTAGCATGCACTTATAAATCTGTTACACACCTGTAAATCCCCATGCTGGAGAGGTGGAAAAGGGACTATGGGGCTTACTAGCCAACCAATCTATTCCCCTAGTAGTCAAGTCCTATCCAGTGAGACATGTCTCAATAAAACCATGGACAGAACCTAAGGAATGAAACCTGAAGTAGTCCTCTGACCTCCACAAACATGTGACTGCACACATACATGAACCTACTATAAACATGCTAAAATAAGTTTTGACCTGCTGTATAAACTTGTCATGTACACCTGCTGAAGTGTGTCCCCAGAGAGAAAGGAAAAGGGTAGACAGATGAACTGCAATGAAGACAAATGCCTCCAAATCAGGAGGGAATTTTGTGGCTAGGAAGGCATTAGCATCAATAATCAGGAAGACAGATCGACAGACATTTTAGTCAGGCGATGGCCACTATCTTATTACAAACAGGAATGGGTGTTAATTGACCACAGAACAAAGAGGCCTTTTCTTTCCAAATGCTTTCACTGTCACTTACCCTTTTTATGTTTGAAATCTTGAGTTGGAAGCGATTGAGGAGCTCATGTTATTAGTCTGTAGTTCTTTCTCCCACTGGCCCAGGCCTTTATTGTCCAAGCTCAAATTGAGTTCAAATCTTGGCTTAACCCTGTCTTATCAGCTGCCTCTGTGACTTTGAGCTGACTGGCTGTTGAAATGTAAGTTTCATAGTACTACAAGTACCATGGTGCACTAGTAGGAAACCTTTAGAGCACCTCCCCTGTATGCCTAAATATACATAGGCATTCAGCATGGTAAATTTGGCTTAGTAAATAGTAAAAGGAAATGCTGTATACTCTGGTGATGGCATATGTCAGAGACTGAACAATTGCTTCCAATTATATTACCTCCCTCCTAAATGCATGCAATCTTGTCCTAGTTCGAGGCAACTTTGCAGCTGGGATTTGTATGCTTCCGTCAAAATTCCAACACCTTGGCCAGCAATTCAAGACTACTTCACCTTATGCACGCCACTCCATGTCCACTAGCCCATACATATTCCCTACTCTCCTTTTCTGCCTCCAATCGCACACCTCATGCCTCCTGTCTCCTAACAAGCCCCCATCTTTCAAGACCAACAAAATATCATCTCAGCTGGAAGTTGCCTCTCAATTCTCACAACATTCCATGCTTCTGGAGCCTCTTACCAGGAGTTCTGTCTTGAACTACAGTTATTCTGGCTCTTATCTCTCCCATTTCCTCCCCTTTATCTAGTCTCAAAATTAACGAACAGAATACCTATATGCTCACTGGTGTGTACTTGCCTAGTATTGAATCATGCAGGCATTTGGATATTGTGTAGCATGGTTCTCCATGCTGTGGTATAATATAATGACCAAAATTGACTTGGGGAAGAGTTTATTCCAGTTTACAGTTGCCCATCATGAGGGGAAGTCTAGGCAGGAACCTGGAGTCAGGAACTGAATCAGAGACCATGGAGGAGTACTGCTCTAGTGTTGCTCCCCACTGGCTTGCTCAGCTTGCTTCCTAATACCGCCCCCCCAGGCTCACCTGCCCAGATGGGGCACTGCCCATAATAAGTTGGGTCCTTTTGTGTCAGTCATCAACCAAGAAAATGTCCCACAAACTTGCCTACAGAATAATTTGATGGGGGCATTTTCTCAGTTGAGGTTCCCTCTTCCCAGATGACTCTTGCTTGTGTCAAGCTGACCAAAAACAAACAAACAATCAAACAAAAAACCCAAAAACAACAAAAACCCAAACAAACCTAGCCAGCACAGAGATTAAATTGCCCAGAAGGTTCTGTGGAATTATAATCTGCATCCAGATCTGAATCTTCACTTGAGTCACACAGATGACCAGTATTACCATGCTGACATCTCCTCCATCCCAGCCCTTCTCTGGTCCAGCCAAGGTGCCTTGGGAACTCTGGCCATAACCAGGTAGACTGTTATCTGTCCTCAGGGAGACTGGGCTGTCTCTCCCTGACCCGCACCCCATCCCAAAATGGTCAGCAAGATCTATGTTCTTGCAGCATGTATCTGAAGTACAAGCCCCCCTTGCAGACCCCAAAGCTGTAAGTACAATGTGTTAACTAACAGTTCTCAAATAAATAATTAAACATCCCATCAGTTGGGAATGACGGCGAGCCATCAGGGAGGAAATGATGCCAGGAAAACCAAGACGAAACTGGCTAGCTCGGGACCTGAGGAAGCAGTGTCTGCACACACAGTGGGCAGGGAGGAGGAAATGCTGAGGACTCTGGTGACTCCACCAAGGGGGGAGGGCTTGCAGGGATGGTAAGGGTAGAAAGGGAAGGAGTGTGGCCTGGGGAGGAGAAGCAGACAGGAAGGCAAGGGGCACAAATTCTCCTGACTTTGGTAGAAGGAAGCTGGAAAGTTCAGGACCAGGGTGTGGCAAGATCTGAGAGGGTCTGCTGTGCTCTCTTCTATCTTCTGACAGATTATTGGAGATTTTTGATTTATGTACCTCTGCCTCTCTCACCACCCACCCCGTGTGTGTGTGTGTGTGTGTGTGTGTGTGTGTGTGTGTGTGTGTGTGTGTGTGTCCGTCCATCCCAAATCCCTTCTTTCTATAAGGATACTATTTCACTATTTCAGTGCTATCTCACATCATCTTTCTGTTACTATTTATTGTTCATATCTGAAATTCACATTTAACCTGGTGCCCTTTCCTTTGTATGCTAAATCGGATAGTCCTTGTCTGGGTGTTGAATGTCTACATTTTGATTTGGGTACTGCATTCAGTTAACCATTGGACGTTTAAGATTCAGCACACAGGAGAAACTCCTTAGTCTAATTACTTTACCTTCAGTCTTACCATTCTCTTGATACTGAACTCAAGGGTAGAGCTTGCACTTTATAGACATTTGCTTCTACTCTCTTCCAGTTTTCATCATTACTATTGGGAAGTCAGCTCATGGGGCTGGGATGATCACTCTGGACTAAGAAGTGTTTGCAGCATAAGCATGGAGATCTGAGTTCAATCCCCAGCACCTGCATAAAAACCAGGTGAGGCATTGTATGCCTGTAATCTCAACACTGGGGAGGCAGAGACGGAATGGTAGTGGCTAGTCAATTTGGCTGAATTTGTGAGCTTCAGGTTCAGTGGCAGACACGGTAAAAAATGGGGTAGATACTGACAGAAAAACACCAACATCAACCTTGGGCCCCCACACTCATGTGTGCACACATACATGTGCATTAAGTGTACACACACACACACACACACACATACAGAGAGAGAGGGGGAGGGAGGGGAAAGAGAGAGAGAGAGAGAATATCAGCTCAGTCTTTTCTGAGGCCACCTCCATTTTTATTTTTATGCTTGTCTTTGGATTTTAATACTTTATTATGGTATATCTAACCATGATATTTTCATACAGAAGACTTCTTGATCTATAAACTCTTCTTTGGCTTGCTTTTAATTAGCACTGGGAAATTATCAGTTCTTTTTAAACTGTCTGTGCCCCATCCTGCCTCTCTTTTTCTGGGACTCTAATATTTTAGATATTCTCACTCTAAGCACCATGTCACTGAACTCTTAAAGTTTTTTTCACACTTACTTTCTTCATGGTATTCTATGCTGAATACATCATGTTACCTATTCTTATTTTCTGAATCTTCTTTCAGCTCCTGGCCTTTGGACAATATTTTTAATTCTTTCATTGAGAAATAACTAATAAACCATAAACTCTAACCAGTACCAAGTGTATTTTTAATGGTTTTATCGGGCATCTATCCCTGTGACCCTAGTTCTAAATTACTGTCGTTCCAAAGATTTCCATGGTAGTGAGTAGGGGCTGAAGTAATTTTAATCAGTTAATTTTCAGTTATTCTTGCCTTCTGAAATGAAGCCACACCCTTGGTTCTCACATCAGGAATCCACTCACCAACTGTCTTTGGGTTCTTTCTAGATCTGTTGGTCATTCAAATAGTAATGACAAGTGACAGTCATAATTTGTGTAGTGTACTGCAATCTGTGATATGTTTTTTATTCATTCCCTGAACTTAAGAGATCCTGGAAAAGAAGCCGGGCATTGGTGGCGTATGCCTTTAATCCCAGCACTCGGGAGGCAGAGGCAGGCAGATCTCTGTGAGTTCCAGGCCATCCTGGTCTACAGAGCGAGTTCCAGGACAGCCTCCAAAACAATACAGAGAAACCCTGTCTCGAAAAACAAAAAAAAAAGAAAAAGAAGTCCTGGAAAAGAAGTATTACTCATTTCTAAGGCACAAAGATTTTGTTTCTAATAGTTTTTACCTTAAACTTGATGGTTATGGTAATGTAGTTAGTTGGAAAGAATGTTCTAATGTTCTACCCTTAAATCCTAGAAAAATACTTATTAACTTTATGGTTGTTACTATGTATTTGCCATGCTAGACCCAGGCCCCCACACATGCTAGGCAAGCTCTGTAGCACTGAGCTAGGCTTCTACCTCATGCTAAGATTATTGGCAGCATCAGTCCTGCTTGGCACACGAGCAAGCCCTCTGTTGTCTTTTTCTCAGCTACAGGTGACCATTTTCCATTTCATTTTACCTCTAAGAACATAAAAGAAAAACGGTGAAGAAATCATAACGGCTGCTTTGCTATCTACTGCTACCTCATCTAAGAAAATGGTGAGCATGCAGTTGAACTGGAATGTTCACATGGAGGAGGTCCTGGGATTATCTTCTTTTCGCTCTCTCATGTGGCTTATGAATGTCTCATGTCCTACAGGAACCGCTCTTCCTGTGTTTCAAAAAACTGTTTTGTTCATTCGAGCCTCATGAGAAAATAAATGTGCTGGATTCACCAAGGGATGTGGGACTGACAGAGAGGACGAGGCAGGAATCTCAGCTTCCATGCCTGATGTAAAAGCATCGTGTTCCCCTGAAAATAGCAGCCGTTTCTGTTGTCACAGATCAACATGCTGCCCCCCCCATATGTCTCCTCCACTGTTGATCATACCCTTGTTGGTTGAATACAGCTTTTATGGTGTGGATTTTTCTCTGAAGGGTTTGACCTCACAGGGGCTGGGTCCTCGGCGGAGATACTCCTGGGTGAAATGAGTGTTCTTGAGTGGTGGCTCATCGGCGTGTCTCCCTCCATGGCTGGCTTTGAAGTGTGCGTGCTTTTCTGAGGGCTTCAGCGGGACTGTGGTGTCTTTTATGAGAATGACCTTTTTCTTTGTGGTTTGTGGCTTAGCAGTTGCTCTTGTTCTGTAGCAGACAGAGAATGAGGACAGGCAAAGGACTTTCCTCATGGCTGCTTGTTTTTGTATGAATAGGCATTCTGGGGCAGCTGAAAACCCAGTGTCTACCCAACAAGATGCCTGGTCTGAGTGCCAAACTTGCCATTAAAGCATTGTTGCTTCTCCTACAGAGTGTTTGGTATAGAAAATGGGTATGAAGGAAATTACTTTCTTTGTTACTTCAACCAGATTTTCTAGTGGACCCAAAATGACATAAAAATAGTTTCCATTTGGTGAGCCAATTAATTAGCTACATAAAGTAGCTTTGTTAAGAGTACAGATTTCCCACAGATTCTGGAGAAGGATGCTGTAGATGATTGGTTATGTCTGTCAAGAATTGGGTATGGGAATTGCATTAAGTGTGCTAACTTTTACCCAACGTTCCTTTCACATTCTAAGCGTTTTCACTATGTCAGTTGGTCCATTCTTTTCAACAACCAGATACAATAGTTATTTCTTAGGTGAGGAAACTCACATGTAGAGAGTGTGGTGGCTATTCTTGGTTGTCAACTTGACTACATCTAAAATGAACTAAGACTCATTTTGTCCTACAAATAACCTAATGTCTTACAAAATGAGATGGCTTTTTTCTCAGCAATAGAAGAGGAACTTTTTTCTCAAATCATTTAAAGTGGGAAGGCCCAGCTTTAATCCAGACCCTCTGAGGTGGGAAGATCCACCTTTAATGTGGGCCACACCCGCTGGCAGCCTATGTAAAGGAGACGGAAGAAGGAAGCTTGCCCTCTTTGCCTGCGGGCTCTTGCTCCTGCTGGCAAGTCCATTCCTTCACTGGCATTGGAGCTGCTTCTTCAGGATTCTGACGTATACTGACGACCAGCTGAGATATCCAGCCTTGTGGACTTAACAACTACTGGATTCTTGAAACTTTCCTTAGCAGACAGCTATTGTTGGACTAGCTGGATCACAACCTGTAAGCCATTTAACAAATCCACTTTCTATTTCCTATACAGCTATAGATAAATAGATATAGATACATTGACAAGTTCTGTTCCTCTAGAGAACCCTGGCTAATGCAGAGAAGTTCAGACAGCTCACTTAGGCTCACAAAACTAGTATGTGGCAGAGGCAGAATTTGAGTCCAAAGAGACCAGCTACAGTGTGTGTTCTGAACGCTATGCCAAACTGTCTCTGTGCATTTTTCCATTCCAACTGATGACAACAGGGGACAGAAACTGGCTAAGCACTTTCAGGATAAACGATAAACAGTTGTTTAATCTTGGCCAAAATCTGGAAATGTCCTTAGGCCTATTGGCAGCCTTGTCTTTGTTGTAAGCCAGAGATGCCACACATGTTAAAAATAGTTTTGATTCTGCCCTGACCACAGATCAGGGATGTCAGAATGGGATCTTGTATACCTCTATTTCTTTTCCCCTGTAGGAGTATACCTTTGCTGAAAACCATCCTGAGGATGTGACTGAAATCGCAAAGCACCTGACACCTGGAATGTGACTGGACTGGCAGGTTCGTTGCCTGCTCTATTCCTCTATCTAGCAAAGCCTTATTGACTCCAAGGTGTGACTCTCAATCGTGTCCCAGTTCCAGGTGTCGCACCCCTGTGCAGGAATGCTCCCTTCTTTCTTTCTCTTAAACTCCCCGTGTGGCTTGAATGAAAATGGCACCAAAATGGCTCATATATTTGAGTGTTTAATTCCCAGTTGACGAACTCTTGGGCAAGGATTAGGAGCTGTGGCCTTGCTGGAGGAGGAGGTGTGTCACTGGGAGTGGACTTTACTCAGTCTCAATTCTCTCTCTGCCTGTGGGTCACGATGTAAAGTTCTCAACCATGCCTGTTTGCAATCCACCATGATGAAGGTGGACTAATCCTCTGAAATTGTAAACTGTAAGCAAGCTCCCAATTAAATGCTTCCTTTTATAAGATACCTTGGTCATGGTGTCTCTTCACAGCAATAGACAGTAACTAAGACATTCACTATAATAAAATACTTCTCTCTAAAACTCACCTGCTGTGGTCCATGAATTTCTTTGTTCAGATTCACTAGACAAAAACACAAAAGCTACAGGCTCAGGGTGGCTTTTGTGGCCCTCCAGTGAGTTTTTGGGACCCTGAGTTCCCAAACATAAGAGCCTAGACAGGCTCTGTTGCTCACAGAGACACCCCAGTATTCCCATATCTCAGTCAATCCAGACAAACAATGTTAACCTGGTTCAAAAGAGTTTTTGCCTTACATTTTTCATTATGTGAGATACAAGAAAGAAGCTCTTCTGCCACGCTGCTTACCTGACATGAGCTTCATGGAACTCTCTTGTACTTCCTTCCTCCAAGGTCAACAAGAACTTAGTCCTAATCTTACATTCAGAGAAAGATGAATGGATGGATGGGTAGATGACAAGAATGGATAAGTGTGCAGAATACATAGCAGTGACAGTATAGAGGAGGTCTCTATCTTGAGTGTTCAGCCCTCCATTGGACATCTTTTTCAATCCCTACCACCACTATCACTAAGGCTCAGAGAACGCTATGGAAGAGGAGGTGGAAAGAGTTTAAGAGACTGATGATGGGGAGGGAGGTCTATGAAATAAATTCTGGACTTGACATGGACTCACACCAACTGTGGTTACCTGTACAAGGTCAACACAGCCATACACTCATACACATATGAACAGCACTAAGTGGATTTAGTAGATTATCAAACAATCAAAAAGAAAGAACATGAAGTTGGGAGGGGACCACATTGGGAGTACTTGGCGTGCGCGTGCAGTGTGTATGTGTGTGTGGGATGGCTATAGTCATGTTTCATTGTATACATGTATGACATTCTCAAGAGCAAGGAAAAATTCATATAAAAACCCATCAGGTCTCTGAAATGCTTGACAGAAAAGTTTCAAGACAGTGGTATAGCCAGGGACTTCAGAGCCTGCCATCTTGCCTCTTGTCACTACTTCCCTTGAAGGCATTCCTTCAGATGCCTTTCTTAAAGGGTCTATTAGCATTTCAAGTACATTTTAGTATTAACCCTCACAACAACCCTAGGAGATAGGAATTATGTGCACTACAAAGATGAGGAAACTAAGGTTAAGTGAATTTTACCAGACTTCCAAGTCTACCTCAGTAGAATCAGACAATGTGAGCTTCAAGCTGTTTCTGTGGCTGATGAATCCCAGGCTCCTGTCCCTTCCCACAGTGACCCTCACTCAGACTCTGGTCTTCTGTAGGTAACCGCTGGGAGACTGCTGCTGTCCCCTGAAGTTTAACATCCCATCCTCCCACTGCGTGCTTGGCTGTGAGTGACTAACCTCCCTGTTATAAGACTTCCTGTCTTTGGGGTATTTGGGGGATAGTCCCTAGCTACTAAAACACAGACTGCTGAACTGACTCAGACCGGAACATACAGAAGGATGTCACCTGTGTCTACCCACTTTTCAGATATCTTTAGCACAAAGACACTTATCTCCAAGTTTCTATTTACGTTTTTATTAAATATACATTTGTTTCTTCATGACTGCAGGGAGTTAATTCTACGACCCCCTTCAAGAAGGAAAGTCAGAGGATGTGCAAGCCCCTTATTTAAAATGGGTTATCTGTGTACATTACATGCACACCCTCCTGTATGCTGTAAATCGTTTCTGCATTACTTATAATCCCTAATACAATGTAAATGCTATGCAAATGGTTGATGTGCTGTATTGTTTAGGGAATGACAAGGAGGGAAGTCTGTACAAACTCAGTACAGGAACTGTATGTGTGTGTGAGAGCGTGCGCGCACGCGTGCTGTTTGGACTCTCATAAACTTGTATATATTTATGCAGGTATGTGTGCAGCAATGCATGTCTCTGTGTGCACATGTGGAGCCCAGAGGTAAACCTCATGCTTCCCACCTTGTTTTTTGAGACAGACTCACTCATTGAACCTGGTCTAGCTGTCCAGCAATCTCTGGGAATTCTCCTGTCTCCACCTCCCTGTAATCTCTCCCCATATACTAGCATTCTTGACTGTTTTTATGTGGAATCTGGGAATCCAAACTCAGCTTTTCATGCTTATTCAGTAAACACTTTACACTCTAAGTCACCCTCCCAGACTGAGAGGTACGATTTAAAAATCTCTCTGTCCTTGTTGACTGGATTCATAGACATGGAACCTACAAACTTAGAGGTTTGCAATATTTGCTCAACTCACTTTCCCCTGTAGGCATCAATGAACACTTTGATATGGTTTCTCTTTTCCTGGTTTTTCTTTTTCTTTTTTGGTTTTACGAGACAGGGTCTCTCTGTATTGTTTTGGAGGCTGTTGGTCCAGCCTGGCCTCGAACTCACAGAGATCCGCCTGCCTCTGCCTCCCGAGTGCTGGGATTAAAGGCGTGCACCACCAATGCCTGGCCCTTTCCTGTTTTTATGCGTGTACTATGTAAAAAAATAGAATCATCAACTTACATTTTTAAGCTTATTTTCATTTTATGTGCATTGGTGTTTTGCCCACATGTAAGAGTGCAGGATCCCCTGGAACTGTAACTGTAACTGGGGATTGAACTGGAGTCCTCTGGAAAAGCAGTCAGTTCTCTCAACATCTAAGCCAATTTTCCAGTCCCACAGATTATATTTTTAATTTACAATGGCTTTTAGTATCACCATATATCACTGTAATTTTCCATACTATGCTCACATAGAAAAATCCAATATTTTCAGGTAAGAACTTGCTAATTGACTATGGGAAATCTAAGACCCATTTTTTAGCTCACTTCTACCCAATACAGAGGCTGGCACATATCTGGGTTAAAAGCTACATGAGGGGATGTAAGTAAAATTTGACTTTAGTTGGTTTATTAAATAAAGATAATCCACATGAGAGAGCCTAGCGCTGTGCTGGGAAAAGTGTGTGTGCTCATTAAAAGTTAATTAAATCTGGAAATATAATCTACTTTAGGAAGTAAAATTGTCCTGAGAAAATAGTAGGGATATTGGTGTTTCTGGGTTGATTTTTATTGAATGTATTTTAAAAGAAAATTGCTAGGCTTTTTGGGGTGTCTAAAACACTGGAAGAAAAGGAGTCATTTTCCAATCACACGCATACTTCTACAGTTCAGCTGCCTGTGATTAAAATACCTGTAAACCACACAGGGTAGCATTAGGTGTTCACCCTTCTTATCACAATGGGCTGTATCTTTTCCTTTAAATTGCTGTCCAATGCACACACACACATACATACCCCATGCCAATCAATCTCTCCTTGCTCCTGTTCTTGATGGACAATGAAAATAGCTGCCGTCCAAGCCAAATAACCTCTAACTCCTTGGTACTTAGAGTCCTTCAAATGCCTCCTTGATAAAAACAATGCTTAGGTACAGTTATCCAAAGAACCGCCATCCATCTGACCACACCTTTGAAATCCGAGTTCTGTCTACAAACATAATAAACTGTGTGTGTGATTAGGCTGTGTGATACTATCATAGCACAAGTACTTCACCAGATTATACTTGGGATAATCTACCAACTTTCACCTTAGATTAAGGAAACATTAAGAAAGGAATTACTATGGTCAATGGTCAGTAAATGGAGACAAGACATCTTTAGTTTTCACTCTACTCTGCAGTGGGGACTTGAGGAGAGCCTTTTACAGTTTCTGAGCCCAGGCTGTTTCTTGCTCAGAGGCTGGCTGTAGAACTCACAGAGATTCTGTGTTAAGGATGGGCAGTTTAGTCTTTAGTACATGTCACCTTCCCAGAGTCACCATTGACTTAATCAGTGCCTTCTAGTTCTCCTGCCTATCCTAAAGAGTCATGTTCAAACTCATGGGAAGTTCTGGGTCGACTTATTCTCTAGTTTGCCCGCCCACCAGCAAAGCTGTATACTTACCAAAGTCTATTGTGTTCTCAAACATATTTATTCCAGTTGTCATAATATATTCTTTGAATTAAAGTATTCCAAAAATAAGATTGACTTCCTTAGTTCGATAAAATTCAAGGGGGATATTTGGAAAGAGTTCATGAAGGTGAGCATGAGGGACATGTAGACATAGATATGACTAGAACAACTATACTGTAGATGTGTTGTGTAGATGTGGCCATACATTTTTAAAAATTCTAGAAAAAAATGCACCCAGAATTTTCCTTGTCAGATTTTGTGTCCCAGTTTAAACAAACTGAAAGCTCTATATCACAGGTGATGTATTGTGGATATAATTTGTATAGGAAAGACGGCACCATAATTCAAATCAGAGGACTCTTAATCAGAGAGAGAAAGCTTTACCCTGCTCTGAGAGACTGAGGGATTAATGCATATTCATGGATTAATTTAAATAAATGTTTTCAGGTATGCCTGTACCATGATGCTGTTTGCAAATGCCTCACTTCATCCAGCATTTCGTTTTTTCATTAAAAACAAACAACAACCCAGGTTTCTTCTATTGACTTAGCCCAAAGAGTGCTTTCCAGATTTATAAGGGAGTCTTTTTCTCATCCCAGAACAAATGGTACTTTTCCATGAATGAAATGTTTTTTGACCCAGATTGCGTGAATCAGACAATTGCTTCTTCTCTTTGTAAAAGTCACCCCTGGAAAGCTTACAGTCTAGCTCAATAACATATGTTTTATCTAATCTTGTGCTCATTTTTCTGCTTGTTTCAGTTTCCTTTTGTTGTTGTTTAAGGTCTGCACTGTTTCATGTAAGTCTTACATATCATTCAGAGTATACATGCGAAGTCCAGTGACCTCACTGACTCTTCAGGCAGAGAAGGATCAATACGGGGAACTGCATGCATTGTTGGAGGAGCTGGGTGGTCCAGCATGGGCTACCTCCTCATCGCTGAGGAGCTTAAGGAACAAATGGGATATTTTGGCCCAGACATCATGGCGGAGGATGGTGAAGTGGCTGCTCACATTCAGGATCAATCTTCCTTGCTCAGCTGAAGCTCTCCCGACACACCCTCCAGATGCTCATAGAGGCAGTCTCCCAGGTAATTTCTAAATGCAGTCAAGTTGATCATCTTGACTAACCATCTATCACAGGTGGGCTCTAGACTGGTACCCAGGAATCTGTCCTGAGAAACACTGCCAAACAGACTCCGAAGGGGCTACCAGGAAGTGAAAGCCAACAGGTGCCCACTGGGAGCTGTTGACCTCTCGAGCTCCTCTCTGAGCTGCAGCTCGAAATGAGGAAGCTGCTCTCCTGAGGTTTTGCTGTCACTGCTGTTTTGTTCCCTTGAAACTAGGGCTGGCAGTGCAGTGCAGGAGCACACATCCACGCCCATGGGTGCTGACAGCAGCTGAAACAGGAGAGAAAAGATGGCCTCCCTTGTGAGCATCATGAAGTTCTCCTGATGCATGGACTCAAATACACAACAAGAAGCTAGTTACTCCCTGAGAGCCCAGGGAACACTTCCCAGACAAGCATTATGCAGTGCTGCACTCAAAGTCGAAGACTGCAATGAACATTAAGGGTTACTTAAACTGTCTCTGTGTTCACGAGTTCCCATAAGTCCTTTCTCATCCAAGGCATGAAGAATCTGATTAGAACCACCCACACCCCGACCCTTTGCTATGAAAAAGCTCTGGGACCATAGCTCAGTCAGTAAAGTTAAGGTTTCCATTTGGTGCTAACAAGCACAGGATTTGGGTTGGAGACCTCTGACATTGCCACAAAATTATGTACAATGGAGAGGAATCAATGGTTCTAAGTTAATTGCCATGATTAGCAGGCGTGTTTATCAGAAAGGAAGCAGAGGGGCATCTGGAGGCAAATCTCCTTTAGGTGTCTCATGCCATCAATACTCTGAGCTAAGCAGCCTGCAACTGTGCAGGGTGTGGAAGCTCTGTGGAGCTGAATTCACCTTTGAAATGAGGTAGTTGTGGCACACGGATGGTTTTCAATACACTCAGTGGGCGTGAGGAGGGAGGTCGATGAGACCCCAGTTCTCCAATTTAGTTTTAACCATTACACCCTGGTACTTACATAGTTTATATATCTAGTTAAAAGAAAAGAGTTGTAGCCGGGCGGTGGTGGTGCACGCCTTTAATCCCAGCACTTGGGAGGCAGAGGCAGGCGGATCTCTGTGAGTTCGAGGCCAGGCTGGACCGACAGCCTCCAAAACAATATAGAGAAACCCTGTCTCGAAAAACCAAAAAAAAAAAAAAAAAAAAAAAAAAGAAAGAAAGAAAGAAAAGAGTTGTACTATTTAAGTCAAGAAGACAGGGTACCAGACGGTGGTGGTGCACACCTTTAATTCCAGCACTTGGGAGGCAGAGGCAGGAGGATCTCTGTGAGTTCGAGGCCAGCCTGATCTACAAAGTTACACAGAGAAACCCTGTCTCAAAACAAACAAACCAAGTGTTTGAAATCTTCTGACCTGGTGTATTCAGAGGGTCTGAGATGCATGTGTGCTGCTAGATCTGCTGAGAAGGGGTGGTAGCCCCTTTCTAGTGTGTTGTCCAATGAGAGCTCCCCTCTTAGAAACAAACGAAAGAAGGGGTGGTAGCCTCTTTCTAGTGTGTTGTCCAATGAGCGCTCCCCTCTTAGAAACAAATGAAAGAAGGGGTGGTAGCCCCTTTCTAGTGTGTTGTCCAATGAGAGCTCCCCTCTTAGAAACAAACGAAAGATGGTCGCGAGGGGCTATGGCTATTAGACCATAACCCAGAGAAGGAACAACAGAAAGACCCCTCCCCCCAGACTGGGAAACCATAGTTGTGAGTACTAGGCCCTCTTCCATTCATCCCTCTGCCTTGCTTTTAAAAATGTTTACAACACCCTCCCCCTCATCTTTTGCCTTGAGCTATGTAAGTTTGAGGTGGATGGATCAGGATCCTAATAGGCAATCTTACAATCTCTCTACCGGCTGCCATAATTGCTGCTTGGGTACAGGCACTGTCTGCATTAGTTGAGTGAAGTCCTGGAAGCCAAGGCATTGTCTCTGAAGTCAGAGCAGATGGTAGGAAACAATCATTGAATCCCTATAGTCTTCCGTCCAACACTTCTCTGAGCACCTGCTCTGTGTGAGGCATACAAGTAGGTGCCAGGCACAGTGACAAATAAGGCATACATAGACAGTGTCCTTAAGGAGCATATGGTCTCAGGGGACAGACAGATCATGAATATACAACTTATTTTGATGGAATCTGGTGTACATACATGCCTTGGGAGCACAGAGAGGAGTCCAATTGGCTTTGATGCAAAGAGATTTCAAGGTACTTGGGATACAGAAGCTATTTAGTAAAGTGATGGTTGAGATGATAGACTTTAGAGGTAGACTATATAGAACTGAATGTAGGCCACCACTCTCTTATCAAATGAGTGACTATGGGCAAAAAACTTCTGTCTCAGATAGGTTTTCTATCTGAATATGGGGCTGCCCATTCTGACTTCAAAGTTGTCCACTGACTCTTCACACACATGCTATGGCATTTGTATGTCCTCCCAGGTGCACCACATACACACAATAATAGTAGATTTAAGAAAACAAAAACCTTACTCACAGGAGATGACTATCAGGGCCATGACCGAGAAAGAACATAGGTGTGACGACCATGACTACAGCGAGGGCTATGAGAGATGAGGCTACTCTTTTGCAAAGATGGATACCAAGCTGGAACACCTACCTGCATCAATCTACACACGCCTGCAACAATCTACACACGCCTGCATAAATCTACACACGTCTACACCAATCTACACACGTCTACACCAATCTACACATGTCTACACCAATCTACACATGTCTACACCAATCTACACATGTCTACACCAATCTACACATGCCAGCACCAATCCACACATGCCTACACCAATCTACACATGTCTACACCAATCCACACATGTCTACACCAATCTACACACGCCTACACCTATCTACACATGTCTACACCAATCCACACATGTCTACACCAATCTACACACGCCTACACCTATCTACACATGTCTACACCAATCTACACATGTCTACACCAATCTACACACGCCTACACCAATCTACACATGCCTGCACAAATGTACACATGCCTGTACCAATCTACACATGTCTACACCAATCTACACACGCCTACACCAATCCACACACGTCTACACCAATCTACACATGTCTACACCAATCTACACATGCCAGCACCAATCTACACATGTATACACCTATCTACACATGCCTGCACCAATCTACACATGTCTACACCAATCCACACATGTCTACACCAATCTACACATGCCAGCACCAATCTACAAATGTCTACACCAATCCACACATGTCTACACCAATCCACACATGTCTACACCAATCTACACATGCCAGCACCAATCTACAAATGTCTACACCAATCCACACATGTCTACACCAATCTACACATGCCAGCACCAATCTACACATGTCTACACCAATCTACACATGCCAGCACCAATCTACACACATCTACACCAATCTACACACGTCTACACCAATCTACACATGCCAGCACCAATCTACACACGTCTACACCAATCTACACATGTCTACACCAATCCACACATGTCTACACCAATCTACACATGTCTACACCAATCTACACATGCCTACACCAATCTACACATGTCTACACCAATCTACACACGCCTGCACAAATCTACACATGTCTACACCAATCTACACATGCCTACACCAATCTACACATGCACTTATCTCCAAACAAAGCAACTGATCACTTCTCCCCAGCATTCCCTTTAGTGACCTAACACATCTTTGGGACCGGAGATACTGTGTTCATCCAATCAGAACTGGCTTTAGGTGCATGTGTAACAAAGCAAACTCTGTCCTATGAGGGAAAGTCTCTATAGTACAGTTATACAAGGTTAGATGTGCATATGATTAAAACGGGTGCATCATGGGAAAGGATGTGCACAGCTAACAAAGCTGTATATAGTTCAAGCCTGTCAGTCAAAACAGAACATCACCTATAGCCTGCCTCTAGCGACCAACCTCACCACCACTTGCATAAGGAACCCCCAGGCAGTTACCAGGGCTCCTGAGAGCAAATCTTCCTGAGAGACTGCTGCCATCCTGCAGTATATCCAGTGTGTACTTTCACTCTGCCTTTGGATAACACCTTTTGCTACTTTGCTATTGGCTGGTGCCTTCCATTCTTTGAACAAGTCTCCCAACACCTGGAAAAACCCGTGGTTCAGAGGGTCAGTACAGTAACAGTCAGGGTTTACTTGGAGGTGTAACTAACGGGATTTGCTAATGGATTAAGGCAGTTTAGCGGGTGGGGGCAATCAAGGTGACTTCTAATACTTTCAATTAAAATTTTTGGTGGGTGGCAACATGTGTTACAGGGATGAGACAGGGACTCTGGGGGAAAGAAGGAACACTCGACTGTTGGCTTTTGACATGTGAATTTCAACATGCGAAAAATGCCTATTAGTGATTCAAGTAACAGTATAAACGAGACCTTCAGTTATGAGTGTGACTCAGAAGGAAGACCAGGATCAGAGACTAGCAAAGCGGACTGTGATCCAGGTAGCTTTTCTTTGACCTTGGCTTCCGAGGACTTAGGGTTTTTGTTTGTTTGTTTGTTTTTGCTATTTGAGACAGGCTGAACTGGAACTATGTAGTCTAGGTTGGCTTCAAATTCAGAGATCTGCCTGCCCTTGCCTCCTGAATATGAGAATTAAAGGCATGTGCCACCATACTCTGCGGTTCACAAGTCTTGGAGGCAAAAACCAAGTCGTCTCCAAGGTCAGGATCCCACTGTAGGGTCAAAGCAGGGACCTATCCTGCCTTACCCCATATTCTGGCAACTGCTGGCAATGACTGGCTACCAGCAACCTACATCCCTAGTCTCCTTCACGGATTCTTTCCTCACTCTTTGTATTTGTTTGTATACATATTTTTTTTGTCTAGAACGGGGGTAGCAGCGTGGGGGGGCAGTCTTCTAGTTTCTCTGAACACACTGGACAAAAAAAGATTCAGGCCATGTTTTCATGACTCCTCCTTGATTTTTTTCTTTGTTCACCTCTCTTTGTTGTTATTTATTTGTTTTACTTTTTTTTCCCTTCTCAGAGTCTCACTCTGTAACCCCCATCTCTCTTTCATGCTGGGTTTACAAACATGAGTCACCATGCATGCACTGCCATGCTTGAAGGCTATGATTTTCCTTTCCCATTTCTAGGAGATAGTTCCTCTGGTGAGGTTTGAGTGGTGTTTCACCCATGATCAAACTCAAGAGTTTTCATTGGGCTCTGGAAGGAGGCGCTGTCCAGAAACAATGTGAGCTCCTCTCACACTTGTAGAATGCCAGCCATCTGTGCCAGCCCTGCACAGTGGTTTCTATTATGCATTTTCACAAAAGTACAGTATATGTACAGAAAATTGCACAATTGACACTTGGGCAGCTGTGTTAGTTACCACAGAAAGCTTTCTCCACAGCCTCGCCACTCAGATCTGCACAGAACATCAGCTGTGAGCTCTCAGTTTCTCCTTGCTACTGCTCTTCACTCCTGTTTCCCTGAAGTGTCAGTGGTCTGGCCTCTAACATCATGGGTTAATGTTGCCTGTCTCAAAACTTGGTGTCGCATTCTCTGTGAGACTCACTGATATGAATGCTTACATAACATTCATCCTCACTGCTATAGAATATTCCATTTTAAATTATTATTAATGTTATTATTAGCTGGGTGTGGTGGTTCATGTCTTTAATCCCAACACTTGGGAGGCAGAAGCAGGCAAATCTCTGTGAGTTTGAGGCCAGCTTGGTCTACAGAGCTAATTTCAGAACAGCCAGGGCAATGCAGAAAAACCCTGTCTTAAAACATCAAAATTTATTTATTACTATTCTTATTATTTATTAGCAGGGTGAGGCATTGAAACCAAGTCTCACTGTATAGCCCAAGCTATCCTCGAACACACTCCTTTCCTGTCTCTACCTCCCAAATCTAGGATTGTAAGCATATGACAATCTATTCTTTTTTTTTAAGATTATCACTGATTGTTCATTTTATAACCAAATGATATTATAGCTGATGGTTTGGAGCCACTAAGAATATTTGTTTTGAACTACATCATAATTCACATGCTGAAACCTCAACCCCTCATGGGCTGGTATTAGGTGCTGAGGCCTTTGGACAAGGTTATGAGGGTGGCGCCCTTGAGACTAGAATAGATTCTTGGCTATAACAGATGCATTAGGAGGGGAAGCCTTTCCACTTTCTTGGGGGTAGGCCGAGAGATTTATAGTCTGACCTCACTTCCTGTTCACATTCTGCTTCCTGATTGCTGGCGTTATGTGGTCAGCTGGTTTTCTGTTCCCAGGCCTTCCCTGCCATGGTGGAACATTTCCCCTCAGACTGTAAACACTAAATCCTTCTTCCTGGAAGGAAGTAAATGAGTGAAGAGGAGGAGCCTGGCACGCTCGTTCCTTCATGTGAAGACATACCATGGAAAAGTGTCCTTCCTAGGATCTCAGGGTTAAGAACGAAACTTCACAGTAATGGTGGTCTACCTGTGGGGTCAGGCAGCAATAAACAGTGAGCACCTCCAGCTCGGGGCTCCAGTGATCTCAAGGCAGTCTCTCCAGTTGCTCTACTCTGCCACTTTCACTGTCACTAGGTGTGACATCATAAAGTATTTTACTGTCACTAAACATAGGTGTATATCCACTTTCAGGCTTTCAATGATGTTTCTTTAGTTTGGGTTCATGCCTGTGCAAATACAGTGTTTTTATTGCCAGGGGTGGCTGTCTGGCAAAATGGCTCTCTAAGGTGGACTGTATGACTTGCTGGGAGAGGAAATTATTGTTGATTTCTTTGTAATTTACATAAAAACCTAAAGTTGTCAGGTTTTAAAACAAAATATCTACTGGGATCCTAATTCTTGTTCCATTTGAGGATTGACACCCTCATCATATTGATCTTTTGCTCATGAAGACGGACCTATCCATGACCATGCTTAAGATCTCTTCACTCTCTCTGCATTTCACGCTCTCCATTCTGTAGCTATTGAAGAACTTTTATTAAATGTAGTCTTAGGTATTTGATTGAGATTACTGTAAATGATCTGTTTGATTTTAAAATGTATCTGCTAGCTGCATGCTTTGCAGATAAAGATACAAATGACCTTTGACCATTTTTCATTTAGATATCTTATTAAATTAACTGGTTATCTATAAAATATGGAGATTTCTTGGGTAGGTGCACAATCATGCCACCTGTAAATAATGACAACTTCATGCTTCCCAGTTCTTTCACTGTTTATTCCTTTTGAGTACTTTGTTACAGCAATCTTATCCAGTGGATAGGACCTCTGGCACATCCTTGACTGTAAGATCATTGCCTTGTGCCAGATCACATGATCATTGTTTTGCAGGATTTCTGTCAGTACTCTCTACCAAATTAAGAACTTGTCCCCTTTCTAGGTCCCTAAGAGTTTTTACCCTGTGTGGATGCTAAAGATGCTAAATTACTTGAAGTGCTTTATTTTCTGCCTGTGCTAAGATGATTCTGTGATTTTCCCCCTTTGTTCTGTTGGCATGCCAAATCATATCTATTGATTGTCAAATGCTAAATCAACTTTGAATCTTTGAATATGGATGGATCTCAATCTCCAGGACAGACAGAACTGAATTGTTACACAAAGAAACACCATTTTGAAAAACAAAACAACACAACAACAACAAAAACAATTTAGTTTCGTTTCTGTTGGTCAAATAAATAAACAAAAATAACAATACCATAAAACAGTTGAGAAGTGTTTTTTCTTTTTCTTCAGGAAGAATTTGATAGCTTTTTCTTTTTCTTTTTCCTTAAATAGCTTAGATATGCAGGAAGAAAAGTCCCTGATGGTGCCGTTTGTGTCTGAGTTTTCTCTGCCAGGAGGGTAGAACAGATTCACGTACTGTGGCAGATTCAGGGCTGTTCGGATCCTTTGTTTACTCTGTGGGTATTGTTGGTAAGTTTATTTTCTACCTATTTACCTAAGTGATGGGGTGGGGAATCAAGTATGGTGGTGCACACTTTTAATCCCAGCACCCAACTCAGCACTCAGGATGCAGAGGCAGGGGGATCTCTATAAAAGAGGTCAACCTATTCTATATAGTGAGTTCCAGGCCAACCAAGGCTATATAACAACAACAACCCCCCCCCTCAGGCAGGATCTCACTATATAACTGAGGCTGGATTTGAACTTGCAATCCTGTTATAGCCTCCAGACAAATGGATTACAAGCATGTGCCACTATGCCTGGCTTCTGTTCATCTCAACTGCAAACTTTAATTGGCAAAACAATATTCCGACATCTTTTCATATATTTTAAATGTCAGTAAGATTCCCAATGAGAGTAACATTTTCACTACCCCCCAAGGTTTTTTTCTTCTTTTAAAATCTTGAGTTAGCATAAAAATTAATGCAATTATATCATGGTAAACACAATCAATCAACAAGCAATAAAACAAATGAAAAAATAGCAGGTCAGTTTGTATCTATTTATATTACTATTTATGTTTATAAATTATCAGCCTTAGTAGTAATATTCAAATCTTTTATGTCTGCATTCATATTTTTGTCTGGTTGTTTTATCAAAACTAAGATAGATACATTAAATCCTGTCTGTGTGTTTTCTTTTGTTTCCTCTTTTAGGTGGGTGGATATATATTTTATTTTGAATTTATTGAAGGTTTACTTTTTCTTCCTCAGGTCATTTGAGTGGTATTAAGCTATCTCAGTCTAATGAGCTGTTTCAAAGCTGACTCTTCATGAGGATTGCTCTGTCCCCACGCATTTGTGGTAGGGCAGCCACCAGAAAAGACTGCTTGGACATAGATTTAAGCCAATAGAAAGTCTTTATTAGCCACTGGTGACTACACTGGGTGTTCATGAATCCAGTGTTGCCCCCAAGCCTTTCTCAGGGTGAGTTTTAAGCACAAAAACCAAGTCCTGGGTTGGCATACTTCAGTTAACAAGAACAGTTAGCCATTAACAGAACCACAGAAGCCAAAAAGCAAGGTTAGTACATTTAGAGACTTCCCCAGAACCATGGACTTTGATGGCTCAGGTCTTTGTTTTTGTTTTGACAGATTATGTGCAGAGTTTTACAGCCTGAATGGTACTTTCATCGTGGAGTCAGTTGTGCTAAGAGCTTGGGCCCCGTTACAGCACCCTCCGTGTTACTCTTCTGAAATATTTTAGGTTGCTCATATATTAGTTCATTTGACAACAAGTCTTGCCTGCTTGACGTGTGCTGGTCACTAGGATTGGTGGTGAGCCTTGGGTAGTCTTGTAGTGCAGTGTCTTCAGGATGGACCGAGCAGAACCAAGGAGGATATTTATTCTGTCTCCTAGTATCCCAGGCTTGTCCTCTCTGACCCATCCCGCATTCCATTGTCAGGTGGATTTCTGTGAAGCATTTCTCTGTCTCCTTATTTCTCACATTCTTGTCTTTGCTCCTGGCTTTGAAAGAGTAGAACAGAGTTTTTCTGTTTCTTATTGTTTGATTCAATGGAGAGTGTGTGAGAGGCACTACACACTTTGCTGAAGGCTTTAACTAGTCTTTCAACCTTGTGGCCATTTTTACCTAGTAGCAAGGGTCCTGTCTTTGACCATTCCTTTTTTTTAAATTTAAATTTAAATTAGAAACAAGGTTGCTTCACATATCAATTCCAGGTCCCTCTCCCTTTCCCTCCCCTCCTCCTGTGCCCTCCCACCAACTCCCCCAATGTCCCCTCATTTCCCCAGGGAGGGTGAGGCCCTCCATGGGGATGTCCATAGTCTGTCATTTCATCCAGGGCAGGGCCTAGACCCTTCCCCAAGAGTTCAGGGTGAGAAAGCATCTCTCACTGTTGGATGGGCACCCAAAGTTCATTTGTATACCCGAGATAAATACCAATCTACTACCCAAGTCCCAATAGATTACCTAGGCCTCCTCACTGACACCCCCATTCAGGGGGTCTTGATCAGTCCCATGCTGGACTCCCAGCCATCAGTCTGGGATTCAAGAGCTAACCCTTGTCAGGTCAGCTGTTTCTGGGGGTTAAACCAGCCCAGTCTTAACCCCTTTGCTCATCAGTCCTCCCTCTCTGTCACTGGATTCCTTGAGTTCAGCTCAGTGTTTAGCTGTGGGAGTCTGCCTCTGCTTCCATCAGCCATTGAATGAAGGTTCTGTTTCCCAGACTCTCTGGTCATGGTATTGTAGGTTGGCATTCCCCAGATCTATGTCTAAAATCCATGTATGTTTGACCATTCTTGAAGAACATTGCTCAATTTAAAATTTTGTTTGGATTTTCCCCCCTACCCTCGTGTGTGTGTGTGTGTGTGTGTGTGTGTGTGTGTGTGTGTGTGCGCGTGTGTGTACATATTCATGTTGATGTGTATAAACACGTATGTGTGGAGACCTGAGGTCAACATCAGGTGTTTCTTCATTCTCTTGCTGAACTGGGAGCTCATCGATTCAGCTAGACTGACTATCAGGCCAGTGAGCTCCAGGGAACCTCCAATCCTTGTCTCTCCAGTCAGCCCAGGTTAGCATGCTTAGGTCACTATGCCCAGCTTTTTAAGTGCATTCTGGGGCATAGAACACACATCTCTTTGCTTACAAGGAAAGCGCTTTTACTGACTGAGCCATTGCCCAACCTCCCTGTTTTGAGATCTCTATATTTCCTTTAAATTTCTGCTTGAAAACCGAATCATTATTTCTTTAGTAAATCTCTTTTCATATGTCACAGAAAGCTACAGAGAACAAACTAGACATGCTGAACATCCTCTCTTGAGATTTCCCCAGCCATTCCACTAACTAATTAAATACTCTATGCGTTCCTATAACTAGAGGTGACAGCTTAGGAAACTTTCTACAACTCCACAGCACAGGTGGCCTTTTCCTTATATTCCAATGAATGATTTTTCAAGCATTGTTCCAGCTGTTCACACAGTCTTGTATAGACCCCCTACCAGCCATTTGGTCCCAGAGCCACAGATTTTATTTTTATTATTGAAACATCCCATTCCTTGCAGCAATTGCTACTTTGATTGTTCGTTGCTGCATAACAAATTACTCCACCAGTTTGAGGTTTAAAAACAACACTTTCTTACGTCTCATGGCTCCGTGGGCTGACTTGGCGTGTTCCCTGCTTTACATTCAGTGTCAGCTGGGCCTCTAGGGTGGAAGGAGTGGAGTCTCCAACATTGGTTCTCTCACATGCCCTGTGCCTGGGTGGGGGTGGCAGAAGGTCTGGAGTCTGCTGGGTTGTTGGCATGCTTGGCCATTCTCCCCTCTGCAGGAAGTCGCAGGGCCACCTCCTTCCCACAAGGTCTTCCCATCAGGGTGGCAAGACTTCTTTCAACTGGTTCAAGTGCAGATGGCGCTTTCATTCCCATGGCCCGCTGATTCCTGTGAGGCTTTATTGGGCCCTGTGTCTCTTGGCCACCAATGAAAGAAGCAACCAGCAAAGAATAGCAGCCTCGGCCTTTCTAGTGTTTGCTTTAGATGACCTCTATAGTGTTTTGTGAAAATGGCTTGAGTCTTTCTTTGGTGGCTGCTGTTGGAGACGTTTTCAGCAGCCTTCCCTTCCTCAGAGGAGCAGAGGAGGCAGGAGAGAAATGGAATATGTGGAGGTGAATTTGTTTGGCATGTCAAGAAAAGCTTTGAGGGCATGGTTATAACTACCAACTAGATGCTGTTTTTTTTTTATCCCTCTGGATTTAGAAATGTCGAGTATTTAAATGTTTTACTTTTAAACTGATAAATTACTTTATCTTTAATGTGCCCTAAAGATTGAGAAGATATTTTCTTTCACTTTAATAAATAATATTCCCCAAATGATCTAGGTGATATACTGTTCATCTATCTCTTCTGTTATGTGCATATCTGTGTGTCTCTGTGTGGGTATGAGCATGAGCGCTGGTGCCCATGGAGACCAGAAGGGCATTAGGTCTCCTGGAGCTGGAGTTACCGTGGTCCACATGGATGTGCTCTAAAAGAGTAGCCTGTGCTCTTAGCCACTTGTCCAGCCTACCTGTCTCTGTTTTTAAGTACATGGGTTCATTCAGTACTATGATGGCTGGTCTTGATTGTCCATTTGACTACATCTGGAATTAACTAACACCCAAGCATCTGGGTACACCTCTGAAGATTGTTCATTTGTTTTGTTTTTGTCTTAGTTAAATAATTTGAAGTGGGAAGACCACATTCACTTCAGATCTCGTGATGTGGAAAAATCCACCTTTACCCTGGGTTTCTCCATCTAATGGAAGATGGTATGAAGGATACGGAGGAAGGAAGCTTGCTCTCTTTGCTTGGCTGCCTTCAGTCTCATTAGCAGTTCATTCTCTCACTGGCATTAGAGCCTGCTTCTTTGGGCTATGCATGCTGAAGACCAGATGAGACATCCGGCCTCATGGACTGAACAATTACTGGATTCTTGGGGCTTCACTTGGAAGACGGACAGCCATTGTTGAACAAGCTGGACCACAGCCCATAAGCCGCTCATCCTATCAGTTGTTTCTTTAAAGACCCCTAATACAGATATATATTTACTGATTGCCACTATTTATGAATCACTGGTATCAAAATTCATGTCCTGATTACCCAGGTACTGGGGTGGTACACAGTAGCAAAAGATCATTTGTGAAGCTTTAATTATGGTTTGTGAATAAGCAGGAACTAATAAATCATAGTCTTCAAATCTGATCATGACACATAACACAGGAAGGAACCATGAGCACAGGCCTCAGAGACACACAGAGCTGTGGTCCCATCAGTGTCCTCCACAAGATTCATGTGTTAGAGTCATGCCACCAGACTGTGGAGTTGTGGGGTGTGGCAGAATCGAAAGGAAATGAGCGGGCCTGGTTGGAAGTAGGCGTGTCCTATAAGGGAATATTGGGGTCCTAGTCCCTCCCTCCCTCATTGAAAGGAGATGAGCAGGCCTGGTTGGAAGTAGGCATGTCCTATAAGGGAACAGTGGGGTCCCAGTCCCTCCCAGTCCTCTGTTGCTGCCTCACCACAGGTCCCAAGGCAATGGTCCAGTTGTAGACTGAAACCTCCACAACTGTGAGTTAAAAGAAATGTCCCCTTTTAAGGTAAATATCTCAGGCATTTTGTTATAGTAATGGGAAGTCAACTAACATACATGTTCTACCTCAGGGATTCATAACAAGCTTTCATGGGAAGTTGTAAATGACAAATATAGAAATCCAAGATATCATCTAGGTGGAGGCTAAATTGTGCGTGAGGCTCTGAGGCAGACTCTGAATCCTTGAGGAGTAGAGAGTGGGTGGGGTTGGAAAGGGAACAACACAGGTCCAGGAGTGGTGGGTGAGGGGGAAGACAGATTATATGATGGGAGCCCTCAGCGCTCACATTCAAGCTGTGTGAAGCTCAACATTCCACATTTCTAAACTTCAGCTTTCTTCAAGAGGGGAGAATTTTCCATATGCTGAGATTCTAACCTTGCCTCCTCGTCCAAGCTCTGGGTCCTCCCGGGTCTTATTCATTCTTTCATTCATATCCAGCAGGCACATTGAACTAACGTGCAAAGCTGAGTTTTTGGTTCTGGCTACTCCATTCTCTCCCTCATCTTCCTCCACTTCATCTTGTGCCTCCCTTATCTACCCAGCTCAAATGTTAGGAGCCATCCCCCATTTCCTCATTTCTGCAGGAAGGAGGGCTTGCTGCCTCAGATGCCACTCACACCCTACATCCAGTCACCGCTGACCTTCTCCACTGTCCAGACGACATCTTTCCCATCTCTTCCAGCATCCCTAGGTCTACACTTGCTCCCTGCCTCCCACTATGTACACGGCAGCTAGAATGCTTTGTCCGTTGTCGTGCCTCTCCTCTGCTTGAAATTTCATAAGAAATTTCCTGCTGTACTTAAAATGAAATGTGGACTCTTTACATATCAAAAGTCCCTAGATGACCCAGTCTCCATCCACTTCTCTGTGGCTATCTTGTACCTGGTCATATTGCAGACATGCTAGCCTTCCATGTGTGCCAAACCTGGTAAGGTTATTGTCAGTCTTCATGGTATTGGACCCTTCTGATAAAGCACATCTTCAGCTATTTTTTTTTTAAAAAGGAATCACATTCTTAGAGAAATCTTCTGTGGCCATTTGTCCAAATGAGTCCATCTCTGGAGGCACTGTCTGGACCAAAACCGCTATTTAGTAGTAGTTTTCAGTAGCAATCTCCATTCTCTGGGAGAGTAGGTCTATGGATATCTTTCCCACCGCCACAGGAGCAAGCCTGCCATTCCAGTCCTTCTTGCTTATCAGAGTGTCTGCCTGGTTTGGATGGCAACTCAAATATCATTTTGCTAAGTAATGGACATGTGAATGAAACCACCTCATGGGGGACCCTCTCTGCTCAAGAGCCAGAACCTGTTCCTATGGATGGCACATTCTGGCTTCATGCGCGAGACACACTGAAAACTATCAGTGAATTGTGACTAGCAATTTATGAGCATAGATTCAAATTCAGATTTTAAGACCCTAATTCATTGTCTTTGCTACAACCTGGGAACTATTCTCAATATCATTGTCCATGTCAACAAACTCACATAGTTTCTGTATTTCACCTTAATGTAAGTTCTGCAACAACTGGAAGTTCATTACACACACACACACACACACACACACACACACACACACACACACGTTTCAGTTTAAAAACATTATGTCCTAGAAGCACATAAACTTTCAGATAATGGTTTTAAGCAACTATGGATTGCCCAACAGATGATAAGTAATTACAGATTACACACTTGGAAAGTAGGTCTTTGTGGGTGCTTTGAAACTTGTTTTATTGGACTAACAGATAATTAAGGCCCTTTATGCAGATACACCACAATGGCTCCTTAGGAGCAATTCCAGTCTGCAGAATGGCTCCCCAGTTCTGCTCTTGTTTTGATGCTGCACTGTATCTTCTATTAGCACCAAGAAGAGCAGGGCAGAGGCTCAGACTACAGTGTGGCAAGCAAGCAAGCTGGTTTGCATTTAAGGTGGTGGGATCCCACAGCAGCAGTCTGTGCCATCCTGGGGAAGGGAAGATAGCAGCCTCCCTGGAGACGCACGGGCTGCTTCTAGGCAGTCCTGGGTACAGTGTCAATTGCTGCAGCTTTCCCACCAGGTGTGGACCACCAGCCTGCCCTGTGTCAGTCTCAACACTTTCTTCTCTGGGCAGGATGCACCGTTTCTCAGATTTCGGTTCCGAGTATCTGTTCTCGACTGACGCCGTGGCAACATGTCCCCTTCTTTGCTTTCTGACCCCTACCTTGAGAAACAGTTTCAAAAGTTTCTTTCCTTCACTGTTCAGATCCATTGTTCAGGTTTAGAGGCTGGGTTCTCAGGTGTGACAGGCTTGAGTTTGAATTTAGGCTCTTGTATTCCCTAACTATGTGATCTTGGCGGAATTACCTACCTTTCTGCAAGCCAGTAAGAATGTCAGTAGTGGTCAATTTAAAGAACATTACTTTATTGTAAGGAACTGGAATTGGCCAGTTTTTAATGGATGCTTGCTAAGCACCAGGCACCATTCTAGGTATTTATATTTCCTTTTTAAGAAAGCATCAGAATTACCAGCTTTGACGTTGGATATGGAGGCAAACACCTGCAGTGCCAGCACTCCGGAGGTGGGGGCTGGAGGATCCAAAGTTCAAAGCTTGCTTGGGATACATGAGACACCATTTCGACACAAAACATCACATGAGAAAGAAATATTGATTTAGAAGTATTTACTATCTTGACTTTGAAGAAATTGGTTGGGCCTCTGGAGTTAAACAACTTGCCTAAGGCTGGAAAGTCTGTAATCAGCAGTGAAGGGTAGAGCCGAGTGCATGGGTTCCACACCACCCTCCCCTCTGCTGGCAGTGGTTAGCAACCTTCCTAATGTTGTGAGCCTTTTATACAGTTCCTCGGGTTGTGGCGACCCCCAACCATGAAATTATTTTATTGCTATTTCATAACTGCAATGTTGCTATTGTTGTGAATATCTGATGCAATGCGAATGTCTGATATGTGTTCCTCCAAAGGGATCACAACCCCCAGATTGGAAATTGCTTCCCTGAGTATGTGAAGACTGGGTATGGATGGCACATTTCTGTAGTCTTAGCACTTGGGAGGTAGACAGAAGGATACTGGAAATATAACAATAACCTAATTTATATTGTGAGTTTCAGGTAAGTAAAGACTACATAACATTATTCTATCTTTATAAAAATTGGTGCACACTTTTAATCTCAGCATCCAGAAGGCAGAGGCAGGCAGATCTCTGAGCTCAAGGTCAGCCTGGTCTACAGAGTGAGTTCCAGGATACACAGGCTACATAGAGAAAGTCTGTCTTGTGATACAACAACAACAATAACAACAAAAGCACCTGGCATAGAGCCAAGGAAATGTTCAACATGAACTGTTGCTGCCACTAATCTCCCCCATCTGATGAGTCCTCTCTTGACTCAGCACTGGCCATTCTATCATGTATGTACATTTTCTTCTGTCCATCTTTGAACTGTATTTGCCTGCTCGTCTTCTTACCTCCCTGCAAGGGTGAGCTCCTCAAAGTAGGGGGTCACTTACTTATCACCAGGTTCAATGTGAGGCCTGGTAGTGAGGCTGGAGAGGGGAATGGAGAACCAAGGCCCAAATTAGCATATAGAAGAAATCAATGGCAGAAAGACTAGGCAAGCAATAAAGGGTGTGCCAAAGATGTATGGAAGTTACAGTGTGTGTGTGTGTGTGTGTGTGTGTGTGTGTGTGTGAGAGAGAGAGAGAGAGAGAGAGAGAGAGAGAGAGAGAGAGAGAGAGAGAGAGAGAGAGACCACATTATGTGTATGTACGGTGTGTTGAGGGAAGGGATAGTGCCATTGAACTTTGGACATTTTTCTCTTACATCTGGCTCACTTTCATCTTGGAAGTGTATTTTCCCCCTTTTCTTCTTTTCTGTTTTCTTATTGAGTTATCTCCACCTCTACCACAGAACCTTATCTAATTTTGTTTGTTTGTTTGTTTGTTTTGGGACATATGAACCTGGAAATCTCAGTAGGTGCTGACTGGACCCTATAGTGTCTGTTACACTAAGATTAAAGGAAAACACATTGAATCTGTGTCACAGAGCAAGTCAAATATTCATGGGCATGATAAACCTGCAGGAACCCCAGGACAATGTAGCCCCTTGGGACCTGTTAGAGAAGTGGTGTGGCTGCATAGTAAGGGGCGGGCAGGGATGAGTGGTGAGAAAATGGGATGATTGGCCACATGACACCGAGGGCACCACACAGGAATTGCAGGGCAGTTTTAAGCCATTCTGGGCTAAATGCAGAGAACAGGCTGGGGATGGTGTAAGGACAGCACCAGATAGGAGCAGAGAGGGACTCTCAAGAGTCTGTGGCAGTGGTCCAAGCAAAGGGTGGCTGTGGACTGTGGTGTCACATTTACAGAGAAGAGAAAGGAGCTACCCAGTGCCAGACAAAACCTGGAGCTCTGGACCAACTTAAAGAAGCTTTTTCCATGCCTTCAGTATCAGAACCCCAAGCTGAGGTTTTTGGAAGACCAGTTGGAATGTGAGCTGTTTTCTCATTTATATCAGAGCCCAACCCATGTAACAGCAAAGGGCCGTGAATCTGTCTGCTTTGAAGTGCCCTGTCTACCTCAACATTCTGGAGGTGATTAGAGAATTTCTAGACGGTTCTAAGAAAGCTAATATTCAGGATACCACTTATTCACAGGTACCTAAAGGAAGTAAAAAGGAAACATCTATGCTAGACGTTGTACCCACAGGTGACCTTTCTCCTTACTAACCTTTTGTCATTCGAGTGACCTTTGTCCATTCTGTCCCTTCCCCTGGAAGTGACAGATATTATTGCTTTTGCAAATCCTGGTAAAGAAGATGAAAGAGAGGCATTACCCAAAGTTCTGGGGAAAGTTCTAGGCAGAATCAGAAACATCTCTTTCTTCCAAACATCTGCATCAGTTAAGAAGCCAAGGCTCACGGTGGGACAGATGAGTCATGGGGTAAGTGCCTGCAGACCTTTTCTTCCTTTAAAATGGCCAGGAGTCCTTGCAATCCTCCAAGGACATGTGCTCCATTGGTCCTTAACAAGCCTGGGGCTTTCCCTTTGGCCCGGTGCTTTGGAGGAGAAGTTCGTTAATTAGGGAAGAGGGCAAGGAGTTTATGAATTGTAAGTAAGCAAGGCAAGGACCCAGGCTCAGCAGAGGAACTGATGAAAGCCTTAGGGACTCTTTCATTCCTAGTGAGCTCAAGTGTCCTGGGCCTGAAGCCCACTGGAAACTGTGCAAATTTCCAGCAGGCTGTGGAAAGCGTGCTCCTCCGAGAGTGAAACCCGGGAGACTAGACATGCCCTTCCCTTCAGGAAGATTTGGGCACATTGACCACTTGAAAACTTGTAATCTGAGGTTTCATGGCCCAGGAGGCATTTATTGATTTTGTCATATATTTTCTCCAGGTAGACTTCTGTCATGGTTCCTTACTTAGGTTCCATAAGCACCATTTAACAGACTGAAGGATTTGGATGTGTAGACGTTGAATAGTTTCCTAAAGGTTGTAGACAGCCAGGAAGCAGATAAAGATTTAAACTGGGAGTCTCCTCAGTGCTTTGCCCTGGCACCTGATGGAGTCAGTCAGGATCTCAGGTGCTGGGGACACACACAATAGTGGGACTAAGAGAGGATCGTCACTGGTGAGAAATTCTCACAGTCAAATTCTGCGTTCCTCAACCTATGGGTTGTGGCCCCTTTGGCAAACCTGTGACTCCAAAATACTTACACTATGACTTAAAACAGTAGAAAATTACAGTTAAAATTATAGTTCTGAAGTAGCAATGAAATGGTTTTATGGTTGGGGGTCACCACAGTGTGAAGTAAAGGGTCAAGCATTAGGAAGGTTGAGAAGCAGCTGGAATATACTCATTTCCCCCAAGAGTACTAACAGATGGGTTGGAGAGAGCGCAGGCAGTCACACGCTTTCCCTGGAAACATGGGGAATGGAGTTCTACCTCCAGAGCCCACCTAAAAATACCAAGCGTGGTGGTGTGCACTTGGAAATCAGCCCGGGGACAGTCTCTGGCACTCACTGGTCACCTTGGTTAACGATTGCTGACTTCCAGGCTAATGAGAAAACCTATGTCACAGGAATCAGACAAGTTCCTCCAGCTGAGACCTGCCTGAAGTTGTCCTCTGCCCCCCCACGCAAGCAGAGCACCCCACAACACATGGACACGCATTAACAAGCAGCAAAAAGTGAGCTATAAATACAGGCAAGGATTATAAAAGAAAACTAGGTTGCTAGGGGGAAATGCAGTCATTGAACCCAATTGGGATGTGGTGTATGTTTGTAGATTTACGTGGATGATTGAACACCGGTGGTAACCTTTGACCCTGAAAAGCAGAGGAAGAGATGGGGATTAGGAGCTGGGAACATGTCGGTGGTGAGAGCAGGAAGGCAAGAAGAGCTTGTGCCTCTGGGTCTGAGCGGGCATGGCTAGGTGGGAGCAGGTCAGCAAGAGTGTGGTGCTGGTCAACCTCAGATCTGTGGGCTGCGTCATGCAGAGTGCACAGGCATGCCCTGTTGCCGTCCCAGTGGCAGAAGTAACGACCATCTTTAGCCCAATCATTCTAAGCCCTTACTCCAGCAGGTTATGGAAACTAAGGGACCGACTGGGAGCACGCTGGAAAACTTCAGGGCAAAGATGGCAGCCTCGCAGCTTCGGGTCCTGGAACTTTGGACTGTGTCGTGATTGCAACTCTAGATAAATGGCCAATAGTTGGGATTTGCCATTCATCATTTGTTGTCTTTAAAAAGTCACTCTTGAAGCTTTCTTGCTTTGCTTCTTTCCTTATATAAAGGTGTGAAGGGATAATGGAGCACTGAACACATCCAACAATTATCAAAGATTCCAGTTACATGTTTCCTTATATCTTCGTGATCTAAGGACCACATGACAGATGATACTCAGGAGGGAAACTGGCTGCCAGGATGCTTACTAACTGGGTCTTGACTAGCAAAGACCATTTTAATACTTTTATTAGCTGTGTGACAATTGACAAGTTGCCTAACCTCTCTGAATCTTACAGTAGCTTTCTCTCACAGAATCAGAACTGAATAAGATGAAGTTTGGACTTAGATTCATAGGAGTAGCACAGTAACACAGTACCAAGAGAATCCAGGCTTCTTTCCCACAATGCTAACTATTAATAATGATGCATTCAACAATGCAGACAGAGTATTGACACATGTAGCTTAATGTATGAGACTTCACATTTCCTCTCACACCAGAGTTCTTTAAAATACTTTGAAATGCATAGATAAAAGAAATAAGATGAATATTATTTTTTCCCCAGAGAGGAATTTTGTCCTGTGAAAGTAGACATTCCCCTGTGACTATGGGCTGTCTTACAAGCCTGTTTAAGCATCAACCTGACCAGGAGGCAGCATTGAGCACAATTCCAGGTCTTTAAGAACAAAGGTCCCTTGGGTTCTGAATGCTACTGTGGAGGTAGACAGTTCTTCCTCTACTTGCAAACCCACTCACTTCAGGCAGAGTCTGTGATTCTGAAGTTTTTACTCCTTTGACAGTCTGCCAGGGGCATCAAGAAAGCCCCACACGAAAGCCTATGCTCCTCAGTGGAGGAAGGAGGTGACAGTAGCCAATGTACAAGCCTGTCATTTCTCTAGCTAAAATAGACAGTCCCCTTCAAAACATTGCCTGCTGAGAGTAATGGAGGGGGAATTCCCAAGATTTATCTCCTTCTCTAAACCTCAGAGGTCTAAAAGATGTATGATAACTTGGAAGTCCCTACACATCCCCAGACTCCTGTGCCTCACCTCTATACCTCCTTGGCCTATGTGGTTCAGTTTCTAGAGGGACTTACAGTTGAAGATTTAAAGTAACAGTCGTCAAAAGTAGACAAGGATGAGTTTCACCTTAAAAAATTATGAGAATGTAACTGAGAACCCAACAATACTTCCTCTTTGTATGAATGTGTGTGTACATGAATGCGCATGGTTGCGTATGTACACATGTGTGTGCTGTGTGCACAGCATGTGTGCAGATAGACGTGGAAGTCAAATAAGACCTCCAAAGTCATTGCCCAGGTGCCTTTCGACTTTTATTTGAGACAGGGTCTCTCTCCTTGGCCTGGGACTTCACCAAGCAGGCGAGATTAGACAGGGGTCTGCTCGTCTCTGCTTTCCACGCTGACATTTCTGGGGATTACGAGTGTACCCAGATATTTGGGGGAGATTCTGCGGACTGAATTCCGGTCCTCACACCTGTGAGCCAAGTGCTTTGTGATTAAAGGCCCTCCTCAGCTCCCAGCAATGCTTCTCACACCTCCTTGCTACGGTTTCTAACTATTTTGGGTCTCCCATTGCTCGATATCTTCCTTTCGCTGCCACTCTCCCACACAATGCATCTCCAACTCATTAAGCTTTTCTGTCTCCCTCAGCATTTGGAAGTGCTTGCTCTTTCTGCTTAGTTGCTTTTCTGTAAGCGGTGGGATCGGTTCTTTCCCCACTCTGGACTATGGCTGGCAGGGGACCCAGTTGACAGAGGCTGTATCTCCACAGGGACCGAACAGGTCACGTCCCAGAAAGGACTGGGTGTCGGGTCTGTGATCTCCCGAGTGTCATACTGGAGTATGGTCAGTTTACCATAGGTGCTGTGGCTCCTCATTAGCAGCTGATTGTATCCCGTCATTTCCTTGTGGAAAACTGAAGAGGAACAGGAAAGAGGAGGGGGTTGCGACACAGAACTGAGGACAGCTGTGTTGGAAGTATAGGAAGCAGGCTCTGCTATCAGCCGAGTACTGGAGGTGTTGGAAGGGGGCATAGCAGGCTCTAGCAGGTGAAGCGGAACGTGGAGAAGGGAGGACACAGGATGCAGACAGAGGTGATGGAATCCTTAGGCAATGACCGTTGCATTTCCAGTCTAGGGAACTGGATATAATGGCCGAGGGGATCTGCCGGGAGCAGATTTCTGAGCAGTAACTTGAAGCTCTGGCCAAGAGACACTGAGATAACAATCAGAAATGTCCCTTGGCCATGAATAGTTGTGGTAGCCTGTAAGGAAGACATCTCTGGACCCGGAACAGATATGCCACACTTCTGAACTACTCCTATCCATCTCTTGGTGCTTTAGAACCTGCCAGGGATTCCAGTTTAGCTTCCCAGACATCCATGCAGAGAGCCTCCACTTCCACGGCTGAACTGACAGACGTGACACAGCAGTTAATGCTGGAGAAACCTTGGAGACTGTTTGCTTTCTATTACTGGGATAAAGACCATGACCAAAAGCAGCTTGCGGTGAAATGAGTCTCTTTGGCTTACCTGTTCTGATCCCAGTCCAGCACAGGCTGGAACCCAAGCAGGGCAGGAACTGGAGCAGAGACCATGGAGGAATGCCGCTCACAGGCTAGCTCCTCCTGGCTTGCTCACTTTGCTTTCTTATACCATTCAGGATTACATGTCCAGGGTTGAAACCACTCAACAATGGCTGGGTCTTCCCACGTCAATCAGGAAAATACAGACTTGCCTACAGGCCAATCTGATGGTGGTGTTTCTCAATCACAGTCCTGTTTTCCAGATCGACTCTGGCTTGTGTCATATTGACAAAATACTTACTAGCACAGAGATCATGCAGAGAAACTTCCTTCTTTTAGATTTGAGAAAGCAAAGACGGGAGTAGCCACTTAATAACACCCACGAGTCCTGCTTCTGAAGCTGGGTCCTCAAGAGAGGTGGAAATGAATTCTACAGTGTCTCAAGGTTGACAAATAGGACATGGCAAACAATGAAGACAGCATTTCCATGCCCATTGTCTTTTTCAATTCTTAGGCTAGACAATGATAAGATATGGGGCTGGTCCACTTTGCAGATGAAGAAACAGAGTTCAGGACCCGTTTAGGCATCTGCAGATAATAGGGAGAGGGACCTCACTTTGCAGTGGTAAATGCCGCTCCACCCTCAAAGGTTGACTCCTCACTTGTGAGAATGGCTTAGCTGAGTGTAGTGGGTCACACCTACAGATCCAGCAGTTTGGAGGATGATCATGTGAATACCTGTGATGCCGCCAAAGATGGGACAAATGGGGTCCCATTACCTCAACCACTGTTGAGTTTTGATACTGAAATCAGCAGGCTCTCCACGGCACCTACCATTTGTAGAAGTTATGCAAAAGGCAAAATGCACAGAAGAGAGGTGGGTAAGAAGATCGAAGAGAAATGAAGAGAAGAATAAAAGTTACAGTATTCTTCTTCACCCTTGCCTCCTACCTCTGGCCACTTTCGCCCCAGGGTATGCCTTTGGAATCCACAATGGCAGAGCTAACTTATATATCGTGGTACCCACCATCTCAGGGGGTTGGTAGTGAGTTAAACAGAGCAGAACAGATGCCTTCCTCTTTAGTTGGGGTAGCAGCGATGCCTCCTCAGCACATACTGCTCTATATGCTTGACACATCCCGACCTCCAGGAGACAAGAAGACTTTGGTCTCCATCTCAGCTTATAATATTCTGTGTAGAAGCTTTAATAAGATGTGGGTGGCCCAAAATGTCTCTCATCATGCTCCCCTGTTCGGTAGGGTGCTGTCTTTGGCTGCTCTGTTTCTTTATTGTCTGCTGTTGAACACCTCAGGGAACCCCCTTAATCTTGAAACATGATACTGACATCTACAAAATTCATTCTCCAAAACTACACAATTGAGTGACAGTCTTCCTCAACCCAATGTTGCAAGTTAGTTTATGAGTTTTTGTCAGGCTCTGTTAAAAACTATCTGGGGCACACCAAAAGAAGCTTTCTACTTTATTCTAGATTGTCTGAAGCTCCACAGAGAATTCTCCACCTAGACGTTTAAGGATTTTTCTTCCTCGACTCCCACGATTCTCACCCATAGCTTACCTCTCCTAATCCCCCTGACTCTCTAACTCTGTAGCTCAACCAGGCCTTGGCCTCCCAGTCTTCCTGCTCAAACTCCAAAATGCTAGGATTACAAGCTTGTACCAGCACCTAAACTCCTACTTCAAGTTGCCATTTAAAAACAATTTTTCAATTATGAGCTCAAATTTCACTTTCTTTAAATGAACAAGTACAAATGGAAAAAAAAGCGCATTGCACACCAAGTGCAGGCCAGTTTCATGGGAGCTCAGCACTGATAGTAGGAAGTGCCCTAGAGAATGAAATCCTACCCACTAAAACTAGACTGTTGTTGTTGGATTACATGCTGTGAACTAATTTATTGTTTCAAGTGATGAAAAAGGTATTCAGTGTGGTGGATGCAACTGTTTTGGTAGCTGTTAGTAAGAATTGGCTACAGTCTGTACGTTAAATAAATACAAACTGCCTATTTAATTATTTAACAACAAGGACAAGCGTCCCACTATTGGCAAGCAGAGTGCAGTCAACAGAACATTCTGCAGAATCCGGGCTGGTTCCCATGATACCATCTGACCGCTCGCACCCCAGTCCTCGCTGGCCCTGCGGGGCATCTTATCCCAGCCTTGATGGAGTGGGAATGCGGGCTGCAAAGGGAGAGTACACATTTCCTTAAGCAAGCCAATTCTGGAGAAGCAAGAGCCGCTTAAACTCCAGATGGGCTCCAAGGCGACTGCTGTGTCAAAACTCCCCTTGGCGTCACTGGTCTTTTCTTTTCTTTCTTCCTTTCCCCCTCTACTTCTGCGGAATTGTTGACGTCCTGGCTGCCCAGAAAAGGCAGTATTTGAGCAACCAGAGGCAAGCAGCCTGTTTTCTTAAGAACAACTACAGAGAGGAACCCCAGTCTTTGTTTCTGAGAAAATAGCTTGCAAGACCATGCTGATCCTGTTTGCTGTAGAAGAATTTTTTTAAAAAGACCCTCAAAGACTAATTTACATAAACACAACTTACAAAAGCAGTGTGGCTATGAGTCTGCTAGCATTTCTATGCTGCATCTGAAGCGCTGATGTGGCCGATAGCAGCCGTCATTCTAGTTCAGAGACTGGGGGCTGAAGGAAGACTGAAGGAGGAACATAATTAGAGGCTTGCTTCTGTAATCTCGTAAGTTTCACAGTGTCATGTACACGTTTGAAGTTTGGGACCGAGGAGATTAATTGGGCATCCTTTAACATGGTCAAGACTAGAGTACTCGGTGCCGACCTGCCAGTGAAAGATAAAGTGGGCAGAGGAAACAGAAAAGAGATAGAGAGGGGAGAGAGAGGGGGCAGGTGGCAGGAAGGAAACACCAAAGGCTGCCTTGCTCTGGGAGTCACATTGCACCCTGCTTCTTGACAACCTCGGAAAGCAACTGACAGAGTCAACCCGCCTGCCCCTGTCTCACCTGCCTGCCCCTATCACTCTCACCTGGTTGGTTTGTTAGTTTCTATTGTTGGGAGTCGAACTCAAGGCCTTCCTTGCATACGTTAGATACGTGATCTACCACTCAGTTATCCCCAGTCTTTTCTGGAGTGATAATTATTCCAGTTGAAGCCTTTCATTTCTTGTCTTTTAATCCAGGTAAATAATTAGGTGTGTGTGTGTGTGTGTGTGTGTGTGTGTGTGTGTGTGTGTGTGTGTGTGTGAAACTGCCCCCTTCCCTCCCACTGGTTTGAGACAGGGTCTCTCTAGGTAGTTCTAGCTTACCCGGAATTTGTTACATAGACCAGGTTGACATCACACTGGTGTCAGACCTCATGCCTCTCCCTCTCGTGTACTAGGATTATAGGTATGCACCAACACACCCAGCCATACACTGGAAAGTTCTGAACTTTTACCTCCCTGTGCCTAATGAAGATGTCATCAACATCAGCACCATTGGCAATGGTAGTTTTAATTTCTAGATTCAAACAACAGACATATGTCCTAGTAAACACCTGCTCTTCCAGATAACTCAGCTCCCAGGCTTCCTCCCAAGGACGATGTCCTAATAGCCTGAGCAGGGTCAGACCCCTGCTGTTATAACCCTCACAGCCCCTTTCAACTCTCTTCTACAGTATCCACTCCAGCGTCTATCTCTATTGAGATAGCTTGTAATTTCTTCCTAGATGGACTCTGATTTCCAGGAAGGCTGGACCAATATTTGTACTATGCCTGTATCCTCATTGTTACAATACCTATATACTGTGTAGGATCTAATTGCTGCCTAATGAATGCTATACATGCACATATATATGTATAGTATTATAGTTAATATGTATATGTAATATGTAATACACACAAATGTTTTCATATAGCAAACAGCATGTGTACACATACACGCGTATCTCAGATGTTCCCTTAATTTCTCTGAGCCTCATTCATTTGCCAAGTAAATTAAATGGAAGTTTCATTTCAAGTCCAATGTGCTAGACTGATAGAAGGGTTCAGAGTAAATTGCAGTGTTAAACACAGGAGAGAGGACTCACAAATATTCCTCACTTATAGATTATCTTAGCCAAGCTTACCCCCCTCTCTTCTCAAGCCAGTCCATCATTCTAAATGTAGGGTCATGTCCAAATACAATGCACTCCCTGCCATTTCTCAAAAGCCAGCCACAGCCAGCCAGAAGTGAGCCTACTGCCACCTATTAGCCCCATTACATTCGTCTCTCTCTTGGCTTAAGCATGTGAGCTGTTTGGAGCCCATGTGACTGTGTTCACATCCAAGCTTAGTCAGATGAATTTTTCAGGCATGATTTGCAAGTCGGCTCTCACACGCCTCCTGAGTCCAGCTGTGTGGCAGCTGCCACTCCGCCGCATCCGCTCAGCTTGCTTGGATGAAACGCGTTTTGCCTAGGCTGACTGGGCCTCAGCCCAGCTGCCGACTCCTGTTGCCGGGATGTTTACAGCCCCGCTGCAGCTCTACTGTGCTGGTCTCGTCACCACACATGGGTCTGAAGACCATGCTAACACGTAGCTGCGCTGAGGTGGGCGATTTGGATGGCATTGATCAGCCACCGACACTTCTCTGAAGCATTGGCCTTAGTCCTTACCGGTCACATGTGGTGCACAGATTGCTACTGTAGTAACAAGAAGAGGTCCCAGGGCCACACACCCTTTAGTGATGGGGTCATGTGTGTCATCATATCACATGATGTGTTTCTAACATCATACTCAGTCTGCAGCAAAGCTAGATTGGAGGCAGAAATCCATCCGTCCTTCTCCAATCAGGGCAAGCTGCGTGTAGTATTTTACCTTTACTGTTCCGTCAGCACAATGATGGCTGCCACACTCCAACAGGGATTTTGGGGTATGGAAAGGATGTGCTGTGCTGGAAAGGCTGTCTGTGGTGGGTGTGTGGTGTGGGAGGAAGCCTGATGTGTTAGATGACCCCTAACCAAGAGAGCCTGGGTGAGCTGCCTCTTCTCCAGGCTTCAAACTCCTCTATTGGCTATCACATACAAACCTTTAGCTAAAAACCTGCTTTAGGAACACTGGTTTCCAGGCTCAGCCCAGAGATCTTGCTTCTGTGTGGTGGTGGCAGGTCCAGAGTCCATGCAGAGTCCAAGCGTGCCAATAGTGTCTACTCTAAAAGCATTCTAAATGTAGAGTGACAGATACATGGACAGAGCAGAGGGTGAGTTGGACCGAGAGATGCCCAAGCGGAGTCTACAAGCACGGGGTGTCTGGGATGTCCCCATCATTGTGTTCAGCTTGAAGCTTCCATCCACCCCCTGGACACTTCGGAGCTTTCCTCAAATGCTCTGTTTTGGTAAAGAGTATGCATTTTATTTATCAGAGGCTTCATGTATCAACAGAAAGACATCTCTAATGCCTCTCAGTGGCCATTACTGCATGCTATTGGGCATCTGAAACAGATTTCTCATGGGCATGGCATCACATGTCTATAATCCTAGCACTTTGGGGATGGAGGGAGAAGGATGCTGAGTTCTAGGCAGCACTGAATGAGCTCAAGGCCAACCTGAGTCACAATTCCTTTCCCCTACGCCAAAAGAGAAACACACCTCTTTGGAATTGGGACTCACTGTAAATGTAAAATATGTACCAGATTTCAAAGGTGTCATTGCAAAAGGGTATGCAAAATCTATATATTTTGTGATCTTTACATAATTAAGTGGTAGTTTTATATAATAATAAATAATATATTGAAGTTAGTTCATTTCAAATACCTAGTAATTAAATCATCATTTTCATGTGTATGGAGTTATTTTCTGCATGTATGTCTGTGCACCATGTATGTGACTGTTGCCCACAAAGACCAAAAGAGGGTGTCAGATCCCTTGGAGCTGGAGTGACAGATGGCTGTGAGGCTCCATGTGGGTGCTAGGAATCAAACCAGGTTTCTCTGGAAGAGAAGGCAGTGCTCTTAACTACTGAGCCATCTTCCAGTGCCTTAATTCACTTTCTTATTTGTGTATGTACGTGTTGCTCATGCATGTGTGTATGTTTGCATACGTGTGGGAGCATTTGTGTATGCAGCTGCACATGGATGTGTGTGCACATGGAGGACAGAGGTTGACATCAGTGTCCTTGATTGCTTTACACTTTATATATTGAGTCGAGGTCTCTCCATGGACTCAGAGTTAATGGATTTGGCTGGTGTAGCTAGCCAGATTCCCCGGGACACCTGCTGAACATTGCTAAGTGTTGTGGTCTCAGGTACCCTGCCTACCACCTGCCTGGCATTTATTTACCTGCATTCCGGGAATCCAAACTCTGTTCTTCACATTTGCATGGCAAGGACCCTATCTACAGAGACACCTCTCTGGTCCCCTAATGTTAGCTCAGTTTTAAAGAGTAGTTTTATGGAAACATTATATTAAAAACCCCTACATACTTGATACATACTCTTTGATGAATCTGAACATTTGAAATCACCTCCACAATCATAGTAACAGACACACTTGTGACCTTTAAACTTTTCCCAGTGTACCCCCTAACTTTTTGTACTAAAAAACAAGAGATTTAACAAAACTTAAAAACAACCTGCTAAATATATGTGTTCTGAACTCACTTGAAAGTTTTTTTTAATCTACTCTTTAAAAAATGTTAATTGTACGATATAGTATTGTCTACAGATGTCAAGCTGCATAGCAGAGCTCTGTAGCCCCACCCCTTTGGGTACTAGGAACGGAACCCATGTTCTTGAATGTCCTAGGCAAGAACTCTCACACTGACTGGTATTCCCAGAGCTGCTTTTACATTTTATTTTGAGACAGGGTGTCACTAAACTGCCCAGACTGGTCTTGAGTCCCTCTGTAACCTAGGCAGGCCTTGAACTTTTGAACTTCCTGCCTCAGCCTCTGGAGGCTACATGTCTGAGCCACCTGGCCTGGCTTATGACTTTTTCCCCTGAAAAACTGAAATTCTATCTGAACAGCTCTCAGTGCCTGTGCCCCCCACTCCTCCGCCCCGCTTGATAGCTTCCATTTTATTCTCTGCTTCTGTGAACTTGAACTCATGTAGTCTTTGTCACTCTGTGACTTCCGTTATTCCTTGTAGCATACAATTTCCTCCAGGCTCAATCATGCCCTACAGATGGCAAGATTTCTTTCTTTAGTAAGGGTTGACTATTATGCTGTTGTATGGGTATATCACACTTTACTCATCTGTTCATCTGTTGATTGGCATTATTGGGTGGTTTGCATATTTTAGCTATTATGCTGCAATAAAGGTACAGAAATGGAGACACAGAAATCTTTCCAAGATTAAATTCAATTCTTTTGGACATATATAAAAGATGGGCTATTGGTTCATGTGACAATTTTAATTTTATCTTATGCTGTTTTGTTTTGCTTTATTTTGACAAGACCCCATGCATCAAAGGTTGACCTCAAACTCCCCATGTGGCTGAATATGACTTTGAACTTGCAATCCTCCTGCCCTCGCCTCCAGAGTGCACTGATATGTGGTACTGGGGATCTATCCCAGGGCTTCATGCACGCTAGAAAAACAGTCTATTAATTGAGCTGCATTCCCAGATTCTATTTTAATGCTTTTGAGACACCTCCAGACTGCTTTCCACATCAGCTGGGCCATTTCACACTTGATATGACCTCTCCATGTTCTCATGCCACTTGCTGTCTTTTGGTGTCTTGGTTCTGATAATAGCCAAGCAAACTCTTAGGAGGGGATGTGTCATTGTGGCTTTGATTTGCATTTCTTTTCAGGATAGTGATGTGAAGCATTTTTCCGTATACCTGCTGGCTATATGTATATCTTCTTTGGAGAAATGTCTACTCAATTCTGCCCATCTTTAAATTGGGTTGTTTGTTTTTACTATTGATTCATAGGTGCTGTGCCTTCCTTACGTGTGACCCATACCATGTTGGATGTGTGGTTTGGAAACATTTTTCACCTGGTCTGTAGGATGCGTTTTTAGTTTGTTGATTATCTCCTTTGCTGAATGAAGTTTTTCAGTATGACGTAGCACCACCATCTGTAAACATTTGCTGCTGCTGTTTGTGCTTGGGTGTTGTATTGAAGAAATTACCATTAAGTCTCTGGTTTAAAAGCTTCCCACCTACATTTTCTTCGAGGAGTTTTACGTGTCAGGTCACTGAATCTTAATTCACTTGGAGCTGATTTGTGTGTGTGTGTGTGTGTGTGTGTGTGTGTGTGTGTGTGTGTGTGTGTGTAACATAAGGATCTAATTTTCTTCTGCTGTAGTGGATGTCCAGTCTTCCCAGCCCCATTTGTTGAAGACTGCCTTTTGTTCATTGTGTGTTCTCAGTTCCTTTATGGAAGAGTGGTTGGCTATATCCACGTGGTTTACTTCTGGACTTTCCATCTGTTTCACTGATCTAAATGGCTGCCTCTGTGCCAGTGTCATCATATTTTAATAATGGCAGCTTTGTAATAGATTTTGAAATCATGTTTCCTCTTGCTTTTGAAAGAAGCAGTTAGTGACACGTTGAAAGTCACTCCTGTGCTTGCATTATCTTTCTTTGGGCAGTGCAGCTACAGGGTGAGGCATTTAGAGGATGACACTGCACCAATAGGGGCCATCATTGAGTACTGCATCACAGTGTCCCTTCTGAGGGACCCATAGTAACCTTTCTGGACCTGGTCCTACCGCAGCCTCGGGACCCATGCTAATTGGTGAAATTTAGAAGTAAAAGCTAGAGAAGGGATAAGGAGCAACAATGGGTGTGTGTTGTTCGCTAATTCTGCGTAATGCCATGTCTCTCCTCTCCTTCCTGGATCTGTCCACTATGAGTGTAGAGAAACCCATCTGTTCCATTCTGCATAGACTTTCTCCTTAGCCATCACCGTCTTTCCATCTCCACTTCACTCCTTGGTAACTCCAAAGCAGGCAAGGACTTAGAAGGAAAAAATATTTTTCAGAAGCCAAGAATGTAGTTCAGTTAGTGGAGAGTTTACTTAGCATGCCTGAAGTCTGGGTTCGATCCCCAACTCTCATGTACATGGTATGGTATATGGTAGCATATGATCAGGAGGTGGAGGTAGCAGGACCATGAGTCATCCTCAGCTACAAAGAGATTTCAAGGCCACCCCGGGCTATGTGAGACTGTCTATAAAAACAAACAATTATGAATGAAGGTGTCATGAATCAGGACATGTAACCCCTTTGAAAAACAATTATAATATCATGCTTTAAGAGGATGTGTGTATGTATATATGTATGTATGTATGCATGCATGTACGTATGTATGTATACATATACATTCTTCCCCTTTGATTCAGTAAAACCACTCCTGGCAATTTCTCTCAAGGGAATAGTCAAGAGAAATGAGACAAATGCATAAAGATATGCCATCAAGCATTATCTACCCTAATCCAAAATTAGAAGCCATTTAAACACCTAATCGTTGAGGAACAGTTAAGAAAATTATACTGCAACAATTCCACATAATTTTGTACATTCACTGAAATTTGTAATTGTGAAGACTATATGGCAACATAGAAAAATGTTTACAAGATAATGCTGGGTTTTATAAAGCAGAGCACATAAATTGTGTGTAGATTGTAATTGCACTATAACAATTGCATGCACATATGGCAGGAGGCTTTAGAAGAAATGCACAAAAATGAAGTCTTCATGTAGAGATTATTAAATCATCAATCAGAGAGTTGTAAGCAGGAGAACATGTTTTTTTCCCCGTGGTAAAATCCATCATGGATGGGCTCCTATAGGATCCATAAAAGAAGGGAAAATAAGGAATATTTGGTGAGGCTGTGCATCTCTCCTCCTTCCTTCCTTCCTTCCTTCCTTCCTTCCTTCCTTCCTTCCTTCCTTCCTTCCTTCCTTCCTTTCTCTCCTAGACTCTCCAAGGAGTTTATGAATCAGCACTTAATGATCGCATTATTGTTTTGTTGTTTCATTACAAGAACATTAAAAGAAAATGAGGTATCCTCTTTCCAGGTGCAAACCAAAGGAGGAACTCACAAGTGGGTCCAGGGAAGAGAAAGATCACTTGCGTAGACCAGGTCTGATCCTGGTAAGGCTTGCAAAGGAGTAACAGCAAAGTGGGTGGTTCTACTCCTGCCTACTGGTACCAGTGACCTGTCTTTGCACAGCCCCTTCCAGCTCAAGTGCCTGATGCCAATCTAGAACTCCCCTCTCTTCATTCCTCCTATTTCTGCTCTTTCCTTCCTTCCTTCCTTCCTTCCTTCCTTCCTTCCTTCCTTCCTTCCTTCCTTCCTTCCTTCCTTCCTGT